>NC_045690.1:22041795-22367612 GCF_003331165.1 Xiphophorus hellerii
GTTTGCAGATATTCTGCCTTTAACTTGTCATTGCATGGAAATAGTGTTTTTCTGCAGCGTCTTATAGCCGGATACCTCTTAACCTCCTGTTAATACATTCCAGGTTGTGTGTGCACAGCTGGGAACAACTTGGCTTAAATGTTTCTTTTCTTCACTTTCTATTGGTCATGTCCGTTGCAGTAGAGTCAAGTGGAAAGTTGCCCTGGAAATGGGCCTTTACTGCAAGCTTTATATGATGGTTCCCGTGTTGTACTTGTCTGCTCTGTAGTCTGTAATATCAGTGATGAAGAGCTGGTTTGTTTTGGTATTTCTATGAAGTAAATTGAGTCTTTTTGAAGACTGAAGCTTGCATATGGCACTATTTTTTTTTTTTAACCCTAGCCTCATTAAGATGTTTTCAACACATCAGTGACTAATAGTCTTCTTTTTAAGTTTTGTAAAAAACCACAAGCCAAATCAGTTGATTACCAGTGTGTCTGCTGCAATAAGCAAGCAATTAAGTCAAGTCCATCTGCATAGCACGTCTCAGCAACAAGCCAGTTCAAAGTACTTTACATCATAAAAACATCATACAGTCATCAGTTATGAAATGAGTAATAAACATTACATTTTGTCAAATCCCTTCATCAAAATCATCTAGTAAATACACATCAACACACAAATGAGTTTCTCTAGATCTTGCTACAATATTAGTCCTTTAATCCTGGAAATGTTCTTCAGGGGATAGAAGGCTGACTTTGTAACTGTCTTTATGTGGCTGTGAAGGTTCAGGTCAGAGTCCATCAATTGGGCCTGATCTCTAGTTTCTAGTTGTAATAACGGATGCTGTGACTCTAGATTGTTTCTTTTTAGGTCCAAAAATAATAACTCCGGTTTTGTTTTTGTTCAGCTGGAGAAAGTTTTGGCACATCCACACATTTATCTGTTCTAATAATCTGTTTAGTGCTTGGATGGATTTGAAGTAACCTGGTGGCATCGTAACGTAGAGCGTAGTTATGGTAACTAATCCCATTTCTTGTTATAACTTGAGCTAGTGGGAGCACATACTGTAGATATCTAAATAGGATGGCTCCCAGGATTGAACTTCTGTCCGCTTCAAAGAAATTACCTATTGGCACAAAGAAGTCACTGTTCTTTATGTAAGATTCGAACCAGTTAAGCACTGGACCGGAGAGTCCGACCCAACTCTCCAGTCGTTTTAGCAATATGTTGTGGTCAACAGTGTCAGATGCTGCACTGAGGTCCAACAGAACCAGCACTGTGGTTCTTCTACAGTCTGTGTTTATATGGATGTCATTGAACACTTTGACAAGGGCAGCCTGAGTACTGTGGTCGGCCCGGAAACCAGACTGGAAGATGTTAAAGCTGTTGGTCATTGTTAAAAAGCTACTTATCTTTTGAAACAGCTTTTTTCAATAACTTTGCTGATTAATTGAAGGTTTATCGCATGATAAATTAAAGTGGGCCCAATAATTTTCTTTATTCTATATTATTTTATGTTTTTTGTGCAATTTTGTTTAGAGATTTCATAATCCATTTTAATTATGGTTTCGGTAGTGTGTAATTTTTATTTTTGTTTTGTTTGTTTTTGGTCGTTTTATTTCAGATGTTTAAAATATCTTCCAGTTCCAGTGTGAAGTTTTCTGTACAAAATGAAATTTATCGGTCTTTGAGAGGCTGAACTTTCATTATTATGCCAATTTCACCATATTACTTGCAAATTATCTCAAAATGACAATATTATTATTTATAGCAATAATTATGGGGACAATTTATCACCTAGCTAAATTTACTATTGTGACAGACCTAGTTTATATACTTACTGAATTCTTTTTGTCCGTTACAATTGCTCGTTTTTTTTTTTTGCCCTTTGAGATCTAAATATATAAATAAAATCTATTGCTGTTTATTATAATTTTCATGCAGTCCAATTATTTGTCAGGTTTAAGTATAATAATTTTTTTTTTGGTTTTTTTTTATATCTTTGTTTTCAGGAGATGACTTTTCCATCATTCAGCAGGAAATCTTCATGGTGAAGGAATGCAAGCACCACAACATTGTGGCCTACTTTGGGAGCTACCTCTGGTATGAGCCAGCTGAAAATAACCCTGCTTTTGTTTTTTTTGTCTTTTAATCCAGACTTTTCTGCTCTCTCCCAGTCAGTCCACGGTGAAACATTTACAAAATGTAAACACCACCGTTTCTTTTTTTAATTTTTCAACCAACCGCCACACGAATACACATTGTGTATTTAATTACTTCATTACACTAAAGCGTGAAACTATGACTCAAGGGTTTCAGCCTAACTTCAGTGCCCGGGTGCCGCTTTTATGTTTTACAGGGGTCCGTTTTTTTTTTTTTTTTTTTAAGGCTTTTTATCTTTTGAGGAAGTAGACTCGGTACGCCCAAAACTGCCTCAGAGTTCCAGCAGGTTTAACTGGATTTGAAGGCTCTGAACTCTTTTTTTATATGGCTGTTAGCTCAAGCGCACAGGTTGCAGCGCAGCAGGTATGTCTTGTGTAGTCTTGCCGCACAGAGCTCTGCTGGGTACAGTGGAACAATAATGACCAGCCCCACCATGCATTAATGACAGGAACTACATTTTGTGTGGCAACATTCAAGGTTATGTTTAATGTAATAACTCGACTTGTTTGCACACCAAGCAAAAAAGGTGTGAAAAAGTAACACTGCAAATGGAGATCTGGTGCTAGCCAGAATTATGTCTTCTGCTTCAACAATCATGCCGTTTTTGTTGTTATGTTCATCCCATAATTAGATTCTGTATTAAACATCTGGTACCAGGCTAGACATCCTCTTTACTTGATAATGACAGCAAGTTTAAGAAAAGTTTAGAAAGAAACCGTCTGGTCCTGCTTTGGTCAATTTCCCAAAGCAGATTGACCAACTTTGCTTTGGCAGTCATACAAATTTCTCATATTGAAAACGGCAAACTTCAGTGTGTTTTTGCAGGTTTTTTTGTTGTAATAAAACAGATAGTAGTTCATAACTGTGAAGGAGGTAAGAACAAATGAACAGAAGGGAATGCATGCAAATAATAACGTCACTTGAGGAATCTCATAGGAAGTCCTATATGCAGGTTCCCACAAGCGATGTGGGAGAAAACAGAAAACATGTAACAGAAAGTGCTCAGGTCATATTAGTCCAAATTAAATTATTTGGCATATATGTAAAAGAATTTGGTAGAAGATTAGGAATCATGACACACAATCTCCATGGTTGCAGCATCAAACTGTGAGGATCCTTTAGCTCTGCACGGCCAGGGCTTTGGATACGAATACATATGAGCTTTGTTTTGTATCTTAACTGACCTACAAAGCGTATCCAACAGTACATGTTTGATCTTATTGTTTATCTGATTTTTCTTTTTTTGTTTGTCTCCTCAAGTCGAGAAAAACTTTGGATATGTATGGAATACTGTGGTGGAGGATCCCTGCAGGACATTTATCATGGTGAGCTGATTCATTCTGTTTCTGAAAAGTCTTCTTTTTGAGATCTACTGTTTGAACTCTACAAGAACTGAATGACCTTTTGTTTTTACAGTCACAGGGCCTCTGTCAGAGCTCCAGATTGCATATGTCTGCAGAGAAACCTTGCAGGTAAATCTATTCCAAATTAGGAACGCAAGTTATACATTATTGTGCATTCTTAGTTTTTTGTCCTTATCGATCAACTCATGATTAATCGACAAGGGGCATTTTCTTGATAACCTGAGTTTTCTCTGGTATCGAGAGGGCTATCTGTCTTTCTGTAGCATAAAGGGTTAAATTTTTCGTATGCTGAATTTTAAAAAAATCTCAAGCTATAAAGGTGAAACTACAGGAGTTTGAGTTTTTATATTTCAAACAAAACCGCATAAAATGTATTTTGCATCCCACACTGGACTCTGTTTGGACCATTTCTCTTTCCTGTTCTGGCATGGCTCTGCCATCTTTGTTTCTGTATTAACTGGTTCCACTTAATAATGACCACTGGTGCCCTATTATGAATGGCACAAACATTATTAGTTGATCGATTTGAACTAATTTTAATCTCATAAACTATTATTGACAATTAATTGTAAGTTGGTTGGTTATTTGTTTGCATTCCTAATCCAAATGCATTTCATTAATATTGCAGTGTATTATTGTGTCTAGTCAACTTTTAGCTGAATATTATTTCTTTTACAGGGCTTGGGGTACCTGCACATAAAGGGCAAGATGCACCGTGATATCAAGGTATTATTACTTTCATCTTGTTGCCTTCTAATATTAAGGCAACACTTGTGTAAGTGGGTAAGATTTATAGACGCTGCAGTACTAGTGTAAATATCTGCAAATGCATTAGTTGTTTCTGAAGCAGTCCAGTTTCCTGAAACTCTTTAACACCCCCCACCGCAGCAGAGGTGCGAATTTAAAAGGATATGGGCCGGTCCAGCTGCAGTTTTAGGTTTCAGTTTGTTCTCTATTGTGCGTCGTGCATGCTCAAAACGCTGTAGCCTCACTCCTATGTGTTATCAAAAAGGTCAGGGCTGTGCCTATTATCTTTTCTCAGCTCTATGCAGCAAGCGCTTCCTGTTTCCTCTACTCTCACCACAGGATGCTACCACAGAGTCTGTCAGTCACAGCCAACATAAACAATGCTAAAAGCTGCGATGGCGATGTAATTTTATTAGAAGTTAGACCAGATATAGTCGATTCAATCAGAGCAGCTGCCGAGACATGCCACCTTGTTATGAAACCCCTAACACCAAGCTTTTTTGGGATTCGTCAACAGGGTGCAAACATACTCCTAACAGACAATGGAGATGTGAAGTTGGGTAAGAAACTCATCACCAAATTAGTGTTGCTTAGAGTTTAAAGTCAGTTGTTGTTTTATGTGCATGACATGATCTGAAAAACTCTACCAAATTTTTGTTGCAGCTGACTTTGGAGTTGCTGCCAAAATAACAGCTACCATTGCAAAAAGGAAGTCCTTCATTGGTACACCTTATTGGTAAGTGTAACTCCTGTAAGTGTGGCGATACCAGCGGCGAGGTACGCTTCATATCCCGTCTTTTCTTTGTTCAGGATGGCTCCTGAGGTTGCAGCGGTAGAGAAGAACGGCGGATACAACCAGCTGTGCGACATCTGGGCTGTTGGCATCACATCCATCGAGCTGGCGGAGCTACAGCCTCCGATGTTTGATCTGCATCCGATGAGGTATGTCGCACCCGTAGCAGCCATCGGTCAAACCTTCCTCATGTGATTCTCGGTCCGCTTCCTGCTTTTGTTTTTCCTCGAGGGTTTTATCACGTCTTGGTGACTTGTGCGGTTATCCTGTTAAAACAAAGTATGCTTAGGTTATGAATAGAACATGATGTATGTCGTTTCACTAATTTTGGGACACCTTCCTTTTGACTCATTGCTTTGTTTTATCCAGGGCTTTGTTTTTGATGTCCAAGAGCAATTTCCAGCCTCCTAAGCTAAAAGACAAAAACAAATGGTGAGTATCTGGGGAACAATGCATGTTCTGTCAGTATGATTGACACTTAGGGTAATTTGTTTCAAGCAAGGATCTTTTTTTATACAGGTCTGCTGCTTTCCATAATTTTATTAAAGTCTCTCTCACAAAGAACCCAAAGAAGCGGCCCACCGCAGAGAAACTTCTACTGGTACGTCTTTGTTTTTGGATGGGTAAAAACAGTAAATATGCTTGTTTGACTAACTGAGATCATTATAGTGGAAAAATTTATTCCTTTTTAGAACTTGAACCCAGTCAGAAGAGAAGGTTTTCACCAGTTCTGTTAATGCTGCAATAGAACTTCACAACCTGAAAAAGAGCTTTTGTTGGATTTTGTTTACCTTTTGTTCTTTAGGGTCTTTTAGAGAACTACCGTATTTTCCGCACTATAAGGCGCACCTAAAAACCTTCAATTTTCTCAAAAGCCGAGAGTGCGCCTTATAATCCGGTGCGCCTTATATATGGACCAATATTGAGCCACAACAGGTCTCGCAACTACGGTAAGCAGCCGCCGACTTCATTTCCCCCCGTAGAAGAAGAAGTGCGCGGTGCACACTGGGTTTTGTGTAGAGACCCCAAAATGGCTCCTATTAAGAGACACGCTTACGACGCAGAGTTTAAGCTCAAGGCGATCAGTCACGCAGTAGAACACGGGAATAGAGCAGCAGCGAGAGAATTTAACATGAACGAATCAATGGTGCGGAAATGGATATATATTGTGATTGCACTAACGTTTGATTTACCGTAACAGTATCAGACTGTTTTTTACGTGTTTATTGAATCGAGGAAAAGTTCCCCTCCACTATATGTTATACCTTGCTGTTGTTAAAAGATAAACTGTGTCACGAAAATACCACGTCACTGACTTTACCTCGGGGAAAATAATAAAACAGCTGTTTATTAATTTTGGGAATGAACGGAGTTTTCAGAACGCTGGTTTGTAATCTATTAATAAAGTTTGACTGACCTATCTGACTATTTTGTTGACATTCCCTTTAGCGCAGTTCCATCTAATGGATGCATAATGTAACCCCAGCCTTTACTGTAGCGTCTATTCTATGGGCCTTATAATGAAAAAAGTTTTAAAATAGGCCATTCATTGAAGGTGCGCCTTATAATGTGGTGCGCCTTATAGTGCGGAAAATACGGTATATATTAGCTTTTCATTGTTTAGGTTTTTGTTTATATTACACGGTTCCCTAAAAAATACTCTTCTGTCATCCCACAATAACGGCCTCTAAGAATACCTGTTCCTGCTATGTAGTTTTGGAGTTTTCTTTTATGTGGTGATGATTCTGGACAGTAGTGAAAGTGATGCTAAAAAAACTAGCATTCTCAACTGCTAATCTTAAAAACAATGTCTTTCTTCCTGCTTATTTTGCCAGCATGTGTATGTGGCTCAGACTGGGCTAACGAGGAGGCTTGCTGTTGATCTGCTTGATAAGATGAATAACCCAGACAACCACCAAAATTACAGCGAAGTGGACGATGATGACCTTGAGGTAACGTGGATTTTGTCTCATGTGCACTTCACTTTTTCAAATTTTGTCATATTAAAACCACAAACTTACATTTGAATGTTTTATTAGTTATTTATGTGATAGGTGAACCCAAATCAATAGATAATTATGAAGTGGCCTACTTACAAAACAAAATTTATGGTGGTAAATACTTAACTTTACTTTAAATACACCATCCCTGTGGTGAAACATGGCGCTGACGGCATCATGTTTTGGGGATGTATTTTATTAGCAGGAATTATTTATATCATTGTACATTCATGTGTCAGAAACGGCCAACCAAAGTCTATCTACATCCAGTTAACAGCCTAAATTAAATTAGACTTGTTAAAAATGAACTTTCTCTGTGCTGTGTTGCAAAAGTAGGTACATTTTTAGACCCCATAGCATATGCAGCTGAAACCTCAGCAACATGTGGAAGTTTGTGGTTGCAGCATTACAGAATGTAAACAAGTTAAAGGAGTATTAGTACTTTTTGCAAGGCAGCCTAGCTTTGATTGTTTTAGATGCAGTGATAAATCTAAATGTATTAGCAGATTTGATAACACTTTATTTGAAGGGGTGTGCATAAGACTGACATGACACCTGATATGAACATGAAGGAGTCTATGAATGTCTATAACTCGTGAAATGTCATTCGGTAAATGGGCACACTATTAATGCAAAGTTAATACACTTAACATTTAGTTGTTAAATGTAACATTTAATGCAACATTTAAGTTGCATTAAATATTACATTAAAAGTGTAAACTTTACATTATTTGGTTAATAATGACACTTTTCATTAAAAGTTCTATTAACATTTATATAAAAAGACCATTACAATTGTCAACTTTGCATTAATAGTGTAATTATTTACCAAATCACACTTCACGACAACAGTCATGAACATTCATTAACACTCCTTCATGTTCATGACAGGTGTTATGTTTTTGACAGTGTCATGTCAGTGTTATGCACACCCGGTCAAATAAAGTGTTACCATGTATTTTCTTTCCAAGTATCTTTTAAGTTCAACTTTATTTGTGTAGGACATTTCAGCAACAAGGCAGTTAAAGGTGCTTTACATAATATAAAACAAAAACAGATAGTTCCTGCTGTAATTTCTGCACCTTTACATAATATAAAACAAAAACAGATAGTTCCTGCTGTAATTTCTGCACCTTTAAGGCCCCCTGACTTATTGAATCTCCCCAGTGACATTATTATTATTCCAAATGGGGTCTACATCACATCTTTGTGCCAGCCAAAGAGGTGGTACCAGCACCATTTAAGAGGCCATTGTGGCTTTTCTCACACTGACAGCAGCAGCACTGTCTTAGCCATGGCAAAGGAAAAAAGAAATACCCAAAGGCTATTGACTGCAAGCAATGGAGCTTGTAACAAACAGCCAGCCTCTGGGATACATATTAATGCGGTGATCCCCAAGAAACGCAGTTCTCAGCAGTGCATGACTGACTGGCAAAGTTTCCAAATTATTTCAAAAGAAAATGTCACAACCATCCCAAGTGACTCAAGTTGGTACAGTTTCACTATTGCATCATTTCGAAGATGCTTGCTGCTTTAATATCTCGTTTGTAATGTTTTCCAGCCCGTCCCTGTAGTCCGACACACCATCCGTTCCACCAACAAACATCCTAAAGTGGAGAGGACGCGCTCCGAGATCGACTGTAAGTGCACACACACACAAAGCCAAACTCCGCCCGCTCCGGGTCGTGCGTCTGTGACATCACCAGTTATGGTGACAGTCAGCCCAGTGAGTTTTCTGACAGTCATCCCACTAATCTCGTGGCAGCGCTTGGCATGTTTCCAAACCACTATTTCTAGTAGTGTGTAGGGCTGGTTATTGTTCAGAATCTCTCAATTCAATTTTGATTCTTTGGGTCACAGTTTGATTCAATGTCAAATCAATTCAATCTCAATTTCCACAAGAGAAGGACAATTGTTTTCGTTTACATACTTTTGATTTCAATTTTAATGTAGTGCTGTCTTTAGAGATGCGCTGATCCAATATTAATATCTGTTCTGGTCTTGATATTGAAAAACGTTATAAATCGGGTAAGACGATGTACCCGATCCATAAGGGCGGATCTATTCCGTCTAATTCTATGCCTTGTGTTTTATTATGTATTTTACATCTAAATCTATATTTACATTTTCTAATTCCACTTTCTGAACTATTTGAAAGGAGGCTTGTTGCAGTTTATGCTTCATGTTTGACCGAGACAGTTTGTTTTTGTCAGTTTCCTTATTATTTATTTTAAATTGGCTGTTCTACTCAAGATCAAATTAATTTAAAGTTGTGATGTTTTTATACGTCTAACCAAGATTCTGAAGCTATAAAGCGTGTTGTACTATTGCACAGTCATCAAATGCATTTGTAATTCAGTACATTTATGTATGTTAAAAGAGAAACATTTTAAGCATCGTTTTTCTGTATCGCATTGGCATTGCAATACTAAACCTCAGACATCGGTATCAGAAGTGAAAAAAGTGTCATGTTCTAACTTTTGTACTCCATATTGAGCACAAGTGTTATTGTGTTACTGGTTTATTTTCAGGTATATACATAAAAAAATGTTTAATGTATAGACTGATAAAGTAATATATACCACCACAACTGCTAATATGGGCAGGAAAAATTAAAAATAAGTTATTAATAGGTACTTCAATGAATTATTTGTAGGCTTCGTATTACTAAATCAAAGTATTTAAAACGATATGGAACAGAATCAAATTGTGACCCAAAGAATCAAGATTGACTCTTAACAATACCCAGCTGTGATTGTGTTAGAGCTCGTCTGAAAGGTCATGAAGGTCACTTGTAGAATTCAGTTTCAGATACACCAAAGTGAGCTGGCGATCCAGTTTAATAGAGCCATCTTAATGTTTCCACACCCTTCAGGGAACTTGTTGCATTGTTGTAGAAAAGGTAGAACCCTGTGTTGTGTCTCGATCGTCAGCAGGTCGCAGCCATTAATCACGTCATGGGTGTCTGACACTGGCGAAGCTGTCTGATGTCACATTTGTTTGTCAGCATTCATACCTTCACTACCTTTAGTGCGATCATTCATACTAGATCTGCTGTTTTATCTCTTTGTCTGATTATTATCTGACCTTCCCTCCTTCACAAAGCGAACAGTGGAACAGGCCTTGACCGTCCAGTCTCGAGTCCTAGTGACTCTGAGGGAAACAGGGGGGATGCAGGTTAGTGGCAGTGCAGTGAGACAGTGTGTTTTAGTTCCCAAACTTGTACTGTATTTAAAAAAAAAATGACATGCCAGAGCTTTAGGTTTGAAATTCATGTGACACTTGAGATGAGTTTTCTGCATGGAGCGGTTGCCTAAAGTGGCTGTAGCTTGATGAAAGATCAGTGATGCGGGTCTGTGACGTCTCTATTCTTGTCACACTGGCGAATCTACTATAAATTTAGAGATGACTAATAAGGTGCTGACATGGAAGTTAAGTTTTTACTCTCATGTGAAAACCTGATCCCTTTGCTTTGCTTGAAAGCTTTTATCTGTAGCTTCGTAGGGTATTGCCTCACTTCTGTGTTTTTAAAATACCTGCAGCTCTTCCACATGATCAACCTCAAAGGGGGAAACATTTGAAAATCTTTGCTCTGAAAGGTTAAATACAAAGTTCCTTTGTTAGCCTGAAGCTGATTATGTATTGGCAGGTATTGCAGAACTTTTTTTTTCCCCACTTAAGAAAACATTGCATTTATTCTGGACTCTAAAGCAGCCTCTCTTACTGGATTAGATGGTTGATGCAAAGTGACCCAGAACCCAAACTAAGAGGATTTCTTTCAAAAAAAATTTATTGTTTCGACATTTCCAATATGAAGAGATCCTCTTTGTTTTTAGACCCCAAACTACACTGCAAAAACATAAAGTCTTTCCAAGTATTTTTTTGGCCTACTTTCTAGTTCGAATGTCAAGACAAAACTAACTTGCAAATAACATTTTATCAAGATATAGGAGCTTGGTTTAAGTGAATAATTTCTTAATATTGATAAAAAAGTACTACTTCCACTGCTAAAAGTAAAATTATCTGCCAGTGGAACTTCCACTGCAATTTTAAGGAATTACTTCCTTAAAAAAGCTCAGATATTTTGTGATAAGGTTTCATCCAAGTTAGTTTTGTCTTATTTCAAGTTCTTATTTCAAGATATTTGCTCTAGAAACTAGACCAAAAACACTTGGAAAGATTTTGTGTTTTTGCAGTGCAAAGCTTTAGTCCACACAGCTGCTCCTCGAACCACCAGAAGCAGTTCAAACGTATTTCGATTTGTTCCTGCCCGGGGTTTTTCTTTTTTGTTCATTATGTTCTCTGTGGTTATCAAAGCACCTGTTTACAACGCACTGGAGACTTGTTGGTAATATTTGCATGCCTTGAGTGTTGATGCCCTCTACTGTTTAAGGTGAGAAAAAGGAAACCCAACTGAAGACGATGTTTTTCCATTCGCAGTTGACAAGGTCCAATTTCAGGCGCCTCTTCTCCCAAAGGAAACAGAAGCTCATTCTGAAATGGTAATAAATGTGGTTTGCTAGTTAAAATCAATTTGTTTTATTTATTTATTTTTTAATTACTTGGTAATTCTTTTGGAAACATAAAGTTAAGCCAAAACTTCTTCATACCCCTAACAAAACTTGCATAATAAAGCCAGGAATATTAGAAATTACAGGCATCGTCTAAATATATTGTTTACAAAGCAACCTTTTGGGGGGGAAAAAAGTTTTTATCTAAAATTAAACAGAACATGTC
Source organism: Xiphophorus hellerii (assembly GCF_003331165.1). NCBI lineage: Eukaryota > Metazoa > Chordata > Actinopteri > Cyprinodontiformes > Poeciliidae > Xiphophorus > Xiphophorus hellerii. Next base: position 22,053,582 of record NC_045690.1, read on the forward strand.
AGTAAGTATTTATAGTCAAAAGTTTTTGTTGACAACAAGGCAGTAAAGTTCTTCTTTTGACTGCTGAAAAACAGCTTTTTACACGTTTTTTTGTATGTTTCCACTCCCTCCAAAGCGCCAGTATTAGTTCTAGTCAGAAAAAACAAGTTGGCAAAATTAAGATTATTTCAGCTCTAAATCATTAATAATTAAATCATGAATAATTTTGGCATTAATTTTATGCATTTTGAAAACAGAGTCTTGTCTGAATGCATGCTTGCCTCTCCACAGGATGTGAATAAAGATAATGACTTCCCTTCCCCATGGAGCCCTTTTGCAGATGGAGGAATAACAACCAGGTACTCTATGGAAACTGTTGTCATGGAAACTGCTCGTATTTACTCTCCGCCTCACTCACTACTTGGCTTTCATGATATAATGCACCTTTTGAGACTAATTGGCATTAATGGATCAAACGCATGATTGATTTCTTGCTATATTTCTTCTCCACTAAATTGTCTTGTTTTATAATACTAACTTGCTTTAGTCACTGTGGTTTAATGCTGGTAGTTTTCACTCTCCCTGTCTGGAGTTCAGGATGTCACATTGGTCTTTTAAACTCCTTCTCACTTGTCCGTGTACTTTGACTTTTTGTTTATTTCCCCTCCACTTTTCTCTGTCCTCTTTTTGCCTGTCTCTCACCGTTGTTGTCCTTCGAAGGAGCCTTCTCAAAAGCGTTGAGGATGAATTGTTTCAACGGTAACACTAACAGCTGTCCTACCTTACACTAGCCACGTCATGCTTTGCTCTGTCACTTCGCTGTTTTTCTTTGCATTTGCCTTAAACAGTCAACTCCCACAACTTTCATCCTTGTAGCATGTGTGGTGTGACGGTAGAGTGTGTGATGCTGTGTCCCGTGTTGATATGGGAGTTTGCTGTTAGCTTAGGGTTACAGTGTCTTGCAAAAGTTCTCACATCCTTAAACTTTTTCACATTTTGTCATGTTACAACCCCAAACTTTAAGAGATACACAAAGTATTGCATCTTTGGAAAGTCACAGGGCAATTAAGCTGTTTTAAAATTTATAAATTGAAATTTGAAAGAGTTTGAGTTTATATTCATTCCTCTTCAAATCAATACATTTGGTTTATATTGATAAGTCACACACAGGTGGACTGTTGCTTTATTTTTTTTTAAAACTCTACGGAGGCAAATTCACACCACAGTAAACGGAATTAAAACGATACAATAAAATAAAAAATCATGCATCTCCCTCAAGCAGGGTCTATCGAAGTTTTTTATTTATTTTCAGTTTGTGAATTAAGTCGTTTTGACTTAGCCACTCACACTCGTGTCAAATTTTAGTATTAGGTTTTCCAAATATTCAAAAGATAATAATTGGCATAATATGTACATATTATATTACCTGATACTTTGTCTTGATGCATCACATAAAATGACAACACACTGAAAAGGTTTAAGTGGTACAAACACTTTTTCAGGGCAATCTCGAATAAATCTTTTTCAGTTTATTTGAGATTAGGATTATTGTCTTTAAATCAAGGACAAGTTATAGTGTAACTCTTTTTTTTTCTTCTCCCTTTTGTGTAAAGAATAGATTTAGGAGAACCACGTTCAATCAGAGCCTGTAGATTTACCCACTTTACACTGATTCTTTTTTTACCCATCATCCACAGTGGACACATCGCCCATCTGGAAGATGCCTTTGAAGAAGTTGAGTTGTAAGTCATGTGCATAAATGTTTGCATACATTCATGAGAAAAACATTAATTTCTGTATTGATCTTTTTGTCCAAAAATCTATTTCAGGTCAACACTTAAACCAGGCGTACCTCCTCCTCTGCCCCCAAAGGTCAGACAGTATTTTTTCTGTCGTTCTCCAGTTTGTACTGTGACAAGACTCAAACGTTTTGCTGGAGTTTTTTTGTTTGTTTGTTTCCTTAGCCGCGAATAAGCAGCCCGGCGGAGGAGCTAGGACTGAACGAGGAGAGGTCGCTGACAGTTCGTCGGTTCCCGAACTCAGAAAACGGCCCCAGCCAGGCCGCCCGCAGACAGAGCACACCTGAACAGAGCAACAAGGCGGAGCATTCATCGTCCGACTTCCTGTCAGCGAGTGTCAGCAGCCCTGGTGACTTATCTCACTCCTCTGATGCCGGTGAGTCTTTTTACTTCTTTGAAGGGGATGACTTGTACTGTTTTTTTTGTTTGTTTGTTTTTTTTCCCCCCATCACTAGTATTCTTGAATTATTTTAGTCTCTAAATTCAAACTTCCTCTATTTTTACAAGCTCCAATTAAATGTGAATCTAAAGGTAAGGTAGACCAATTTGCTGTGATTGTAGGAATTACACACCAAATTGCTTACTGATAATGACTGACAACTCCATGCTCAAACCCTCGGTTAACTTGCCTCTTTATGTGACAGATTATGATTCAGATGGAAGTGTGAATGGAGATGGTCCTACACCAACGCCACAGCACCGGAAGGAGAAAAAGGACTTCCCTGTGAGTTGAAAGATATTTTTGTGGAATAGTTCATCACAGCGTTTTAGCTCTGATCTGTAGTTTTATGACTAAAGACCATATTCGCTGCATACTTTGGTTCTAACTCTAATTTCTGAAAGTGAAAATTTAGTTTCTCAGAATATATTAAAGAAGTTGTGAAAAAGTTAATTATTGAAAACTCATGGTGTCGCACCCTAATCAGCTATTAACTTGAAAGACCTGTAATGGTTTTCTGAGCCTCTAAATGGTCTCAGTGTGGGTCAGAGGGACAGTCATTGGGAAGAATGCTGACAGGAGGAGGGGATAAGCTGGTTGTTCAGAGTACTGCATCCAACCATGTTTGTTGAAAGCTTAGTGGAAGGAAAAAGTGCAACAGGGCAAAGGAAGGTGCTTTACATCTCGAAAGAGACACCAGACCCAACAATGCTTATGACATTCAGGCTGCTGCCATAGCAACCTGGGTTTCCATTAAACGCAGCAGAATCACAGGGTGATATCCTCCATGCCACATTGTAGTAATGCAGTAATTTATGCAAAAAGAGCCCCAATCAAATACTGAGTGCATAGAAACAATTGTACTTTTCAGAAGCATCTCTGTTGATGTTTGGTAGCAGTTTAATTTTCGGAGAACTGTTGGGTTTTCGTTATCTGTAAGCCATAATCATCAGAGTGACAACAAATAAAGGCTTAATATGTTTCACTTTGTGAAATGAGGAACAAAACATTTGAGCTTTTTCATGATTTTCTAAGTTTTGTAGATATACCTGTTGGAGGCACGGTGTACTGTAAATATGGCTTTCAAACCCAACACTTTAATTTGAAAAACAGGCTTCTGGTTTGCGGCCGTTTTCTCTTCGTCTGGACTTGTGCAGAACATAAAAGATCGTGTTCCCTGTAGAACAGAACCATTGGTTGGCAAATAGTCCTGCAGCTCCTTCTGTTGTTGGCAGGTGCAGATTTCAGTCTCATTCATCTTGGAGAAACGTCTAGTTTTTGTAATTTCGCTTTGACATATTTTCTCCAATTATTGGTAACTGTCTTGACTGTAGTATGGTGCGTTTATGTATTTATACATGTGCTCTTTTGTGCTCTTCTCCTGACTGATACTTTCCCTTTTAGCCTCTCAAATAACTTGTATAGCTTAAGGATGCAAATGTCAAGAAAATTAGTACTAAGCCAGATGAACTCAATTTCTGCTCCATCACATTTATAATTGTTGGCAGATGAGAACACACAAAGACCAAAACCCAAAAATAAATAAAGTATTCATTTACCGACGTGTGGAGATGATCTAAGCATGCTATTCCAGGTTTATTTTTACTACTTACAGATTTGTCATAGGTCATTTGAATGTCATAGAACAGATGACAGATTATTTAAAGAGAGTCACAAAGTAACAGAAATTCAACATTTTAGCAGCCCTGTTGTCCTGTTGCTTGCACTAAAAGTTTCTCCGTGTGTGTGTTGTTTTTTTTTTTTTTTTAAATCGGATCCAGTGCCTCACAAGCTGGTCGTGCTTGAAAACTATTCACATTGTTGATTTAACGCCTCATTCGCTGAGACCAGAGCTAAATTATGGCTTAGACTCGTCTTGACTTTGGGTCTGCAGCAGTTTTGTTATCTTATTGTTCTTGTTTTCTCTGCTTCTACTTAGAAACCAGCAATAAACGGTCTGCCACCCACTCCTAAAGTACTGGTGAGTCAATCATCTTCATTGTCCCTCACCGTCTCTGCTCAGCCGTTCCGGCCTGGTTTTGTGGACGCTGTTATTAAACTCTCGCTGGAATTGCTGCTGCACATTCTGCAGATATTTGGGGTCCGAATAGCTTTCTGCTTTGTGGTTCGGCTCCACTATGGCTCATTAATTCCTCGCTGACATTTTGGCGCTTCGCTGCAGCAGATGCCGCCTGTTTTCAGCTGGACGGTTTTCTGTTGCAGATGGGAGCCTGTTTCTCTAAAGTGTTCGATGGCTGCCCGTTGAAAATCAACTGTGCCACATCATGGATTCACCCAGACACCAAAGGTAAACACGATGCAGCACATTCTGTTGATTTCAGGAGTTTTATGCTTTAACTAAGCTTCATTGCTCTTGTTTTAGATCAGTACCTCATCTTTGGAACAGAGGACGGCATCTACACGCTAAATCTTAACGAGCTGCACGAAGCAACAATGGAGCAGGTAACATCAGCTAAAATCCAACTCGAAGACATCGTTCGTTCAGTTTTTAAATTAAATTAGTTTCCTACTGACTTCTCAGTTTTGACACTGTTTTGTTAGTAGTGATTATTCATGCTATACCAAAAAAAACTTCTGCTAAGTTGTTATCTTCTTTTGCTTTGCATTATTTGATGGCTCTGTTTAGCAGGATGTAAAACTGTGCTGATGTGATTTCCATGAATTGGAAAGTAGCAGAGTGTGCGATTAGGATCTAAATGTTTCCAGATGACTCTGTTCAAAACAAGTATCTGGAAGGAGTAGATGGAAACCCAATCTGGAGACGATCCACTAAGACGAGATGGTTTTCTGTTACAGCTTAGGGTTTTAACTTGACCATGTAAACACATTTATTTATGTCCTTAAAAAAATGATACCCAATGTTAACAATTTCAAATATTTTGCAATAAAGAATTAACTTTAATTCTGGCCTACTATAAAGCCTGTAAAAGTATTCATACCTTGTTTTGTCACAACCACAAACGTCAGTGCTTGCTTTGTTTTTAATGGGATCTTGTGACAGATTATTTGTGGAAGGAAGTGCGTACTGTTGGTGTTCATTCATTTTTGTCTTTGTGCTCCACCAGCTCCGTTAACCAGTTTCAGGACCCGACCAGAACCCCTGAGTGTAAATTACCTTGAGAAATAATGAGATTTGGTTATATATAAAAGCAGGCTTTAATGCCGAGAAATGATCAAATGTTACAAGCCATACATGTCATACAGATGAAACAGATACAGTGTTACATTCACCGTCCAGCGCTGGGGCCTCACTTAGCTCACCTTATGGATGAAACCAAGTGAGGCAAAGACTGTAGCGCATGTTTAGCTTTTTATTCTTTTCTGCAATCTGTACCCTCCAAGGGTCGTCTAATCTGTTTCAGTCTGTGTATGTATGACTGGTGTCAGTCATGGTTGTGTAAGCTGTGGCGTGTGTTTGTCAGCAGATTAAAAAGTAGGCTAAAAGAGACAGAGAAAAATATAGAGTCTACAACAATACAGTGTATTTTTATTTTATGAATGAAAATCTGAATCCGGATCAACTCATGTTTTGTATCCATGCTGTAAACAAATATACTGCCACTATTTTGACACTGTGAGCATTTAGTTTTTACCATAATATTATTTTTATTTATTTATTTTGCCAGAATGTTCCATTTTGGCCTCCAATGAGCAGAGTATCTTCTTCCATATGTGTGGCGTTTTTTCTCCATGCCTTATTTTTTATTATCTTATGCTCTGATGCTTTTAAAACTAATCAATATCTCTGGTTGAATGTAAATGTTGATATTTGTAAACAGCTCCTTTTACCTGACTTAAATTAAGGTTTTATTATTATTTTGTGGCTAAATTCAGATGCCACTCCATCATGAAGATAGAGATTAGGATAGATTTGTGGATTGTATGTCTATTAATTAATTCTCCACCCAAACTGTGGCTCTCTGCCTCTCCGTCAAAGTTTGGCTGCTTCCCTAAAGGACGGCCATGTTTTTTTTATAGATTTTAAGTTGTACTCTTTACATTGTGGGTGATGGATTAAATATTGTATATCATAAATTTCTACGCTGTAATTGGTCTTGTCTAGTGAGAATTTCTTCTTACCCTTCTCCTTTAGAGCTAATATTAAACTCTGCACTTTTGTCTCTGTATTTTTTTTTTTTGTTGCTAGCTCTTCCCAAGGAAGTGTACATGGCTGTATGTTATCAACAACAACCTGATGTCTTTGTCCGGTAAGCAGAGAACCCATCACTCCTACTTCCCTGCTCTCTGTTATAACCGTCCGCGTCTTTATTCTGTGTTATCTGGCTGCACCTGAAGGCATCACAGTCACTCCATATGTGCAGCCTTAAGATATCTGTTCCTGCTGTTTGCCATAAGGGTCACTATTTCAGTTTCTGCAGTACAGTAGAAGTGACTCACATCCTTCCACCCTGTTGTGTTTGTTAAGAGTGAATGTATTTAAGCTCTTTTTGTTATTCGTTTACAATCTCACCCTATCAGTGCAACCAAGTCTAGCTTGTTTTTTAGCATATATGTGCCATGTTTGATGAGAAACCTTAAATGGGCTTTCATTTGAAACCAAACTGTCTTTCCTAAGAGCCGATCCTTTGCTCGGTTTAACAACCGAGGATGAGATTACATAGAGTTAGGTCTACTTGCGGTTTTACCTTTAGCAGTTTGCGCCTGGGTATACTTAACCTCTGTTCTCTTCTCCTCTTCCCTTGGACTCTGTCCATCCTCCTATCGCCTGGCTTGATTTGATATTCTACTAACTGGCTTCATCAGAAGGTAATCATGCTTCACATCATCATCAACGTCATCAACACTGCTGGTTTTGCCCTCTGTTCATGTCTAACCTTCTTTATGTGTAAAGACAGTTTGTTAGGATGATGAATAATTCATGTCGGAATTAAAAGTTTGTTTACTTCCTGACATGTTTGGCTTTTGCTGTGAAGTTAACAGGTGGATTTTTTTTGTGTGTGTTTTAGGAAGATCCTTCCAGCTGTACTCTCACAATCTGATTGGGCTGTTTGAGCAGCTGAAGAAGCCCGGCCTCGCAGCTCAGTTTCAGACGCACCGTTTCCCAGACAAGATCCTGCCGAGGTGAGATGGTTCCACCTTCATGGTGGCCGTTGTAGAACTGGAAATGTCAAACATTCCCACTTCCCTGATCTTCTTATTGTTTTTGTCACCTGACCTCCTGAAACCTTTGCTCACCGCAATGTTTAACGGTTTTTCTTCTCAGGCGCTTCGCCCTGACAACCAAGATCCCTGACACAAAAGGTTGTCACAAATGCTGCATTGGTGAGTGGCTGTTTCTTACCAACTCGTCAGTCATAGTGTTTCTATAGATTACAACCATTTCCAAACAACTCTCTACTTTTCAGATTTTACTTCAGCATTTAAAAGTGTCTTGTTTATGAAAGGTCCTATAAAAACATGTCTTATGTAGCATAGTACCATCTTTCTTTCAATATCACAGTGAGAAACCCGTATACAGGCCACAAGTACTTGTGTGGAGCTCTTCAGTCTGGCATTGTCCTTCTGCAGTGGTACGAGCCCATGCAGAGGTTTATGCTCATCAAGGTCAGTTATTATCTTCCTCCCACAGTTAAAATCTATCTTTCACTTTCATTTACACTTAAAAATAACAATAATTTTTGATTATTTTAATCACGTGGCATGTGAGCAGGTGTAAATATTTATCACAGGACTTTGTATCGAGGCTCAACACGACCGATTCTTCATCTGCTAAATGTCGGAAGGATTTCTAAGAACCTGTAATCGCCAAACTAATCCTGAGTCCGACCCTGTGTTTTTGTTTTTTTCTCCGACGTAGCACTTTGAGTTCCCCGTTCCCAGTCCGCTCAAAGTGTTTGAGATGCTGGTGGTCCCAGAACAAGAGTATCCGCTGGTGTGTGTCGCCATCAGCAAGGGCACAGAGCAGGGCCAGGTGGTCCACTTTGAGACCATCAACCTTAACTCTTGTTCCTCCTGGTTCACAGAGGGAACAAGTAAGTCAGATGTTACCTTTTGGCTTGTTGTCATCATTTTATATCTATGTTTAGTGTGATAGGCTCAACACGCACAATTTCTGTCACACTACAATTGTGTGAATCGATGTTTGTTGAATTTGACTGTGTTCTGTTGGGACACTGGGATAGGATTTCCACTACATCTCAGATATTAAAATAGTTAGTATATACTGTAAATGGTGTTAAATTTCTATTTATTTCATTATTCTCTACTTTGGGCTGGGCAATAAATCAAATTTTTGGAAAATCTAGATTTTTTTTTTACTAGAATATAGTTGCGGGTTACAGTGTCACCAGAATAAAGTTGAAATTTTATGACAACTCCAAAATGAAAAATATCAAAAAAATTAAAATGAGGAACATTGAGCATTTTGCGAAGTTATACTTTGATATAAGTTTTACAAAGGAAATCATTTTGGATTTCTTTATGATTCTAGAAGCTTTTTTTCCTCATTAAAATGAAATTTTTCTCTTAATTTTAATATATTCTGGTAAAATTGCATCTGTATTCTGCTAATATTATGCCTATAGTCGTAATTAAACAAAAATTCTCATAGCCTGACCATAACACTGATACATCTCACAAAAGAGACTATTGAAATAAAAACCATCTTTTGAAAATATTTTGTCATTTGTACTTTCTTTTTTAGAAAATAAAGCAAGAAAAAAAATTATTAAGATCAGATCTGGTATGAAAAGATCACCCAGCTCTATGACTATTACATAATTTCTTGTTCTTTATTTTCTAACTATGTTTGAAATCAACTAATAAACCAAACAAACTAAAATTGGATATTTATTTACGCTCCCATTTTGCCTTTCCAGCTGAACAGCAAGTGGATGCGATCCATGTCACACAGCTGGAGAGAGACACTGTGTTGGTGTGCTTAGACCGTGAGTAGAATACATTTTATAGTTACTGTGTTTTAATTGCCTTTTTTCCCCCCCAAAGATTAGATTTATATGTACGAATGTAACCGTAGGTTTCAAAAAAATGTTTTTCCTAGAAAATGTAAAGATCGTCAATCTTCAGGGCAAACTGAAGTCCAACAAGAAACTGGCTTCTGAGCTCAGCTTTGACTTCTGCATCGGAGCCGTCGGTAAGATTTCAGTCTGCCTTCACACCAGTAGAAACCATTCACATTCACGCAGCCATATTGAATGTTGAGGTTGGTGAGAAATACGTGGCTCCAGCTGCTGTTGTTTTTCTCGTCTTGGACCTTTAAAATTTTAGTCGAAACCCTTTTTTGGGTGGTTTTATTGGGTTTTGTCATGTCTCCTATGTCTCGTTGGCTTCATCGAGTTATGTCTGTGAGTTAACTCGTGCTCGTTTATTGCAGTGTGCCTTCATGACAGCGTCCTGGCCTTCTGGAAGCATGGCATGCAGGGAAAGAGCTTCAAGTCCAATGAGGTAATACTACTATGGCTGGGTGAAACCATTTAAGAACCCATAAAGATAAGCAGATTTAGCATGGTTGCTTTAGTTTATCATCTTCCTTTTTTCCCACTCATTTACTAATTATATTAGGAACTATGATATTTTTTTTCTTACCAAACCCAATTTCTAGCTTTCTTTTCTTAAAAAGATGTTACAGATGACAAATGAAAATATTTTTCAAAACCTGACTTTTACTTCTGTGAGTTGACCTGAATTCAAAGTCCAAAAAATAGTTACAAGATGGTAGGATGAAAACCTAAGGTGGACAAAAATGCAGATTTTTCATAAAAGTCAACTTACCGCTCGGCTCTGTTAGGAATGTAAAACTAACATTAGTCAACATTTTTATTTCTGAATTCTGTCCCGTTCGCTGGAAAAATTAAGAAGCATCTCTTTGTCTCAACAGTCGAGCCTTCGGGTCTCGTTCATTTCTACGTTGAAACTTGCCGTCGCCGATCCCTAGCCGTTTGCTCTCAGGTGGAGCCGGACAAAGTGTCTTTGTGTCCAGCCGAAGTAATGAATTTGCTCTCCTTTTCACGGAGGGCTTCGGTGTGAACCGGATCACGAGTCAAGCAAAACCGCACAATAAGAGTTCAAGAGATCACAGGGAGGTGAAGCGTCGTTTTTATGAAAGCGGATACGGCGGCAGGGGCCACCCGTAGGAACGCCGCCTGTGTCGGAGCTGGCCCTGGAGCAGTCAGCTGAAACAAAAAGGTCTTTTCTAAGTGTGTGCCCGGCCCAACTCTACAGTTCTCCCATAGGAAGGATTTTAAAAACGTCAGCAGCCATGTAAAATTCATGTTCGCTCATAAACACAACCTGTCACACAACGGGGAGCGGCACTAAATAATTCAGCCTTTGTCTCGTTATGATTCTTCTCATAAGACATTAAAGTCGGGTGGGGGTCAGGCCTGGCGATCCACGCCGGTCTCGGGTGGATGCTCCTCCGAACACCCAAGACCTTGTAGTTGTTTGAGACTTAAACAGATCAGGTCTCTCCCCGGGCCAAGGGTTTACACCTCGCAGGTGTCGCCCATCCACTATCTCACATTTGTCAACAAGTATTCATGACATGTCAGCAACTGAGACTTTTGAAAGGCTTCTTGTGTTTTTTGCTCTGCGCCTTGCAATTGATTTGCCTGGGAATGTGAAGTGGTGGCACCCGTTCTTGGTAAACAAAGGGTTAAAAAAAAAGACATAAACTCTCCTTAAACTTGTGGTGTTTGATCCACTTGTTGTGTACAGACTCTGCTTCAATGACAGGAGAAAACTTTTTTCTTTCATGAAGCGAACACTCCAGGTTGGTTTGGTATGAAGTAGTGAATGAAAATGTGGACAAATCCTCAATAACCAAACTAAAACGAACATTTATTTTATGCTAAATTACTCATCTCTATTTATATTTTATGCTGACTTTAAAGGGGCATTACACATGTTTACATTTTGGCAGATTGAGGAAATATATTTTTCTCATCCTGTTAGACATTTTCTAGTTCAGGGTGTCCACGCATCCTTAAATCTTAAATCCATTAATCCAAAATGAAGACCTTACATTATTTTGAAAAAATGGAAGTTGGCCTTATATTGTATATGTTAATCACAGATCTTAAATTTTGTCGAGACAAAACTATTTGATCTCGTGGGACTTTTCTGTCAAACACTTGAGCCTCATTCACGTTTTGTAACATGAGATGGTTGAGACTACTCCTAGCTTGCTGCTAATATAGCCTCACCTAGCTGGCTTTTTTGTGTCTATCGTGGGTAAGTGTAAATTTATCGGCATTGGCTGGACGACGCTCGTCTTCACCAATGCGTGCATTATGTGGGGAAAAAAGGTTGGCGATACTACTCTATAAAATAGGAAGTTTTCTTTTATGGTGCAGGTCTTAAATTTCATTTGTGGTGGTCTTAAATAGCCTTAAAAAGAGTATTTAGAAGAAACCCTGTTATAAATTTCTGCCGATTCTATTGATTTTAATTCAGTTAGAGCATCAAACGTTTTGTTTTTATTTACACCTTAAGTACACTTTATCTCATCTATGCAAAAGCTTTGCCTCTGTGGAGTTAAAAGGTTATTTTTTATTGTACTTATACTACTTCTGTTACTATTTCAGTGTGTCAGATTGTTGATTAAAAATCCCGTCTTTTTTAATTTCCAGGTGACTCAGGAGATTTCTGATCCAAGCAGAGTCTTCCGCCTCTTGGGATCCGACAGGTTAGCGCAATTATTTACGGCTGACGCTGGTGTGCATGAATGTAGTTTAACATTCAAATAAACAAAACCGATTAAGACAAATCTACCTGACATGGTCAAGATACATTTTTCGCAAATTGTTTTAAAATGATTTTCTTTTTGTCACTTTCTTCACTGTTCGGTAGGCTTTGTTTCATTATTTCCATCAACTCAGCGTCTCCAGATTCTAACTTTCCCTTGGGTCTCTTTGGTTTCCATTACCTAGAAAAAGTTCCCGTTTATCTTCTGCGATTTGTGATTTAGCCTCTTCATATTTATTGCCTTTCTCTACAAAGATTTGGCATTTTCCCTCTATTTTCTTGACGTTTTAGTTTTTTCTGAGATGATTTACACACGTCTGCACCAGGCCTGTTGCCTCAATAGTTCCTCGGTTTTGCACGGCTCACAATCACAAAACCAAATAAACAACTTTACTCTTAGCAGGGAAGATAGCAGAGTAAAGACGAAACCAGTTCTGCTGACAAAACGGAGTAGCTTGGTTGCGTCTGACGATTGTATTTAAGCGCAGTCGAGGTTTGACGGTCCGTTGACCTTTTGTCTTGGTATCAAAATATCTTTTTATCTGCTCCAGCCAAAGCTTCAGGAACAGTGACCTTAATCCTCAGATGTTATCAGTAGGTAGCTGTTCCCAGTTTAATAAGTAAACGAGTTGAATAATCAACTGCTGGCCTCATCGGTCTGCAAATCATTGCTTCATATTCGACGGTCGGGGGAAAAGTGGGTTTTCAGTATTAATGTGCAACAAAGTCACTTTTGGGAAAGATGTCCTGAACGTTAGAAGTTAAAGTAAGATGATTTAGTTCCCACCCTAATGCACTGGGTGAAGGTGGATCTCTAAGGGGTGCCGTGGGGTTGCGGCTGGCGCCTAACGAAGCCCGTGGCACCAGAGTAAGTCTTCCGTCCGCTGCCCAACCCCCCATGTTTTATTCACCGACGCATGGGCACTGCCAGCCTGGTTTATGTGTCTCCACGGCTCTGTAATTTCATCTAATGGAACGGACAGTATAGGCTGCGGCTAAGCTGCTCTCCTGTCACCACGAGACAGATTGTATCTGACGGCGCAGTGACCCCCATCCTGATCTGACATCATACTGTTGCTTAACATGCATGACTGTTGTCTGTACACTGACAGAGTGATACACTCGCCATGTCCTACATGTCTAGTGTTAAGCTGGCAGAGCAGTTCGATTGTCAGAATGCTTTTTTTCGGAAGAAAGCCGTCAGATTCGTTCGTCTGTCATTTTTGCACCCTGTTTGTAGGTTTGTGTATTTTGTAAAGTTAAGACAATTTTCATATTTAGTGATTTGATATGTTTCGGACAGCTTAGTTTCTAGTGTTTGCCTTAGTTGATTCACCAGCCGCTTGTCTTAGGAAGGTGGAAACGCAACATTTGTGTCCTTCCTGTTGCAGAGTGGAAGCTTGAGGGATGAAAGAAACATTCAAGGGAAAGAGGAAACAACATGAAACTATCTAGTGACTGCTAACCTGTAGCAGTTGTAATATAATTTGACTTAAAACAATTTACAAACATTAAGATCAGTTAAGGCGATTCATATTAGCAGAGATGCATTGATCAGAATTTTCATATTGATTTCTGATGTATAACTTTGACCTGCAGGTTCAGTTTTTTGTCGACTCTATTTTGTCTTTTTTCTTCTTCTTCTTTTGCTCTTTGTTGTTTTGTTGTTTTTCCTTCTAATTCACGTAAAGCACTTTGAATTGCCTTGTTGCTGAAAATGTGCGACATAAATAGAATTACCTTCAGAACTAACACAAGGACACCATTTAAAATATATTTTTGTCTTGTATCACATTCATTGTTTTAAAGTGGGACATGTGTATTGATGAACATTTGCATGAAAATACTTGAGATTATAACCAAGCGGCTAATTTCCATCCTAGTCCCATTAGTAGGTTGATGTGTTAGATGTTTAATAATAATGAGAAAAAGCAGTCTCAGACTGTTAGGGTCAGGGACTCTCAAAAAACTCTTCAAAAAGGAGAGAAAATGTTTGCAAGTTGTCATATGTAAAGGTTCAATAATTTTCCATTTAAGTTGAATAGCGTTAGCATAACAGCACTAAAAATAGTCGTACACTGTCAAGCTACGCTACAATAAACAGGCTAATCATAGTAGTAGAAAAATTAGCCTGCAACAGTTTTAGCATGCAGAACAGATCAAAGTGTTTTTTTGGTTAAATAAATAGTTTTTGTTCCACTGATCATTGTAATCTAAGACTGCAGTTCATTTAGATGAAGTTGAAATGTTCATAGTTAGCTTTAACACTTCTTTTTTTTCACATCCTCTCTCTCTCTCTCTGCCTGTGTCTCCATCAGGGTGGTGGTTCTGGAGAGCCGGCCGACCGACAACCCGTCGGCTTTGAGCAACCTTTACATCTTGGCAGGTCACGAGAACAGTTACTGATCCCCCGACCAGACAACGGGTCGATCTTAGAAAAGCGAATAACGTTCCACAGTTTTTGGGAGGTTTTGGACCTTTTTTAAAGGGAAGCGGATAACCGGGGAGCTTTTGTTGACGATAAACCGCTGGTCAGTGCAAGAGGAGCCTCTTCAGCGTGGATCCATGCGCAGCCTTAACACCAGCAGGGACGTTCACCGTAGCACACATCTCAACGCAAGCCCGCGTGGAGATGGACAGAGACAAACCAAGCTCAGACAAACCTTGTTACAGTACCCAGCAGTTTTCTCACTTCTCTAGCACTGTGAACAAGCCGTCTCGAGGTATTGCTGACGGAAGTGCCATTTAAAAATTCACACACGTTGCGATTGTACTAGAAACAGTGGGAGATTAAATCGTTTCTGTCTTTTTAACTTGTCACACATAATCATAGCTGGTGACAGACACCAGAAGGCTCAGGAGGAGATTTTACAGTCAGACCTAACGGGTCACTTTTATAGAAACCCTTGAGCCTTGTGGGTTATTTAAGCAATATTTATTAACCTCATCTTCATTCATTGGGAATGTCAGGTTTACGGACTGTCAGAGTTTTACGCCGCAGCAGGATTAACTACCTAGTGATCAGTTCCTGATTAGCTGTGGGTTATTTTTTTATCTGATGTGTAATGTAGTTGCATCTCCTGCTCTGCTGCATTTTTAGAACTTGGATAAAATGTACATGGTTTATTTTATTTTTTTTTTTTGCCTTCACTCTCTTCTTTTATAGACCTTTTACTTCTCTTTACTTGCACCATTTAAGCACTTTTGTACATTTTTTTTATTTAAAACAAAATGACAAACTGAGGGACAGTGCTTGGTTTTATTAACATCTCTGCATTCCCTTCGCAAAATGTTTAATATGTACTTTTTGTAATAAAAAAAAAAGCTTTTAACATGGTAAAGCGAGCTGTGGGTTTTCTTATTGTGACGGGAGATCGGAGGAGTGGAAAAGCTGGAGATTCTTCTGGGAGGAGAGAAAACAAGTGAGTATTTGTTTACATCATTTCCCCTTTTTAGGTCATCTCTTCTGACTAATTGGTCCCGGTGTGATGGAGCTGCTTTTTCCTGTCTGCTACCAGATAGATAATGTCACTCCTCACCTTAGAAGTAAACCTAAAAACTAACCATCCCTAAACTAATATACTTCAGTTGGGAGTTTTTGTTACTTGGAGTGAAATATATCCATGAATGTGATGATCTCGGGTATGGAAAAGCTTTTTATTCCCCTGTCTCAGCAGGTGGAGTCCTCTGTTGCCATAGAAACTAAGCTTGAAGAGCCATAAATGTGTCAAAAGTACTGGCTGGTAAGGGTCTGAACCAGAAGTCAGGTGATGGCACCTTCAAAATAAAAGCCGAGCAGCAGGAGAGCCACCAGCTTGTTAACCAGGCAGATTGAGGTCAAAACGGTTTGACCTTTTCTAGCTCTCATGTTTCATTCAGTGCATTTTTTTAAAATAGGTGTTCACATTAAGATGGAGTTTAGGTCTTTCAAAGAAAGTGAAAATGCATACATATATACTATAGAATATACTTTATTCTTTCTTTATCTTTACTCCAGACATAAAAGGTCCATAGTGAAGGGATTAAAAAAACACAGAAAGATAAGATATAGGGCATATAAAGTTAATATATATATATATATATATATAGTTACAAGATTACATTTTATATAAAATATAACATTTTAAATAAACTGCTTGATTTAGTAGCCCCTCTTTAACATTACACATTTCTGCTCTTTATATGCTCTAATTGGCTGATGCATACAGACAGGATCAACTTGCTCCCGCAGAGTGGCAGCCAGCGCAGTTAGCCAGAGGTTGATCAATCCCAGGTGAGGCTCAGCTCGCTGCTGCCTCACCGGCTTCGCTTCCGAGCATTTGAATGGGAAAATGCAAAAATTCAGCGATTTTGAAGAAAAAAAGAATCAGAATTTGTTAAACTGAATTTAAAAAAAAATATCTCTGCCTCCCCTGAACGCACGTCACTGATATATTTATATTTATATGCATGTAAATATATGTATATGCATATATTTATATTACCTCGACATTAACAAAGACATAGATGAACATTTCCCTGTTCATCCAGGAAATGGTGGACAGCAGGGAGAGCCTGACTAAAACCACCCGGATGTCGGACAACATCTGGGTCTTATTTTGCGTCTCCGCTTATTTCCAAGCCCAAATGAGCAACTTCACGTTCAAAAACAAGCCCAAAAAACCGCAACCCGCGACTCATTAGGTTTGCTAGCGACGTTAGAAAAAAACAAGCCCAAAGTCACTTATAATAATCGGACTTGACAGAAACTCAAAATAGTTCCTGATGTTCCAGCAACAAAATGCGCATCTCCCTCCTCCCTCCATTGTTTATGTTTCTGATCAGCTGATAAATGTCGCGTAGAAACGGCGGTCGCTCCCCAAGACGCGCAGAGGAAATAAAATTACATTACTAAAGAAAATAGTAACGCACAGTGATTTGGATAAGTAACTTTAATCTGATTACTGGATTTGGAATAGTAACGCGTTAGATTACTCGTTACTGGGGGGGAAAAAGTGGTCAGATAAGACAAAGTGACGAGGTAGCGCAGATCGTCAGAACACTTGCAGGCCGATTACGTCATAGCTCTGCACGTATTCTTGTGCTGATGCGTCATAGTTTGTGATGTCACTAGCGCTTTGTTGTGTAACAGGTATATAACTCCTGTTGGTAAAATTCTACCTCATTCTGAGTTACTACAAGAACAAGAGGATCTGCGTTCAGCAAAATGGCTCCCAAAGATTTGATAAGAGAAGATCTCCAAGTCTTAGTGGAAGACAATGTAGTTCCTGCAATAGAGGAATATTACGACCAAGTCCGGTGGGAAGACTGGGAGGATCTGACAACAGGATACGAGTACATCAAAGAGAACACTAAATATCTCTTAAAACACCTGACGACCGTGTTTCAAGATCCAGTATCGGACTTGATTGAGTACCAGAAGTTCTCATATGAAGACTTGAAGGCTAAATTTGGAAATATGATTTCTCAAGCCTTCGTCTGGGCTATGGGCTTGGATGACAACATTGAAGAGGAGTGCACGGAGATAATCAACATGCTTTTCTTAAAGCATGTTGTTTCAATGGTGACACCTCCGTTGGACGATGAAGACCCCATCGAGTGGCTGAAGGTGGAGCTAGAATTTAGTTCACTGCTGAATCCTGTCATCTGGTTCGTCCAGAAACTGTTTTCAATCAGGAAGTCATTCGAGGCATACCAAAAAGACGGCGTACGGCTTTTTGTTAAGTCGTTGATCTCTAAAGGAATCAGGGAGTCGAAGACACCCTGGTGTCTTAGCTTCCTGAGGGACACTCAAGATCGTATTGTCGACAAAATCTGTGCTGAATTTGAGGGACGGCTGTACAATATCCAGCGGAAATGGATTCCTGCCTTGAGCAAGAAAGTTTTTAGTGATCTCACTAAAAACTTTGAGTGTTCTGCTGGATGGACGCTGTCCTTCATGGAGCACGAGGTAGTCGACGATGTGATAGTGTCATGTCTTGAAAGGCACCTGATAAAACGGCAGGAAAAGAGGGGCAGCTTTATTAAAAGGCTTTTTTCAAGCGCTGTTAAAAGCTTGAGACACTATTTTTCTAAGTGAGATTCCTCTCTGTGCCTCCATGGGTCACGGACCCATGATGCCTCTCTGTGGTTCCGTCAAGTCTGGCCCAAAGATGCCTCCTCATGCAACATCCGTTTCCAGCGACAAGTTCCCTTAGCCCTCCGCTAGTCCCAGAGCCTCCAGCTGTGGAGCCTCCGGCTGTGGAGCCTCCAGCTGTGGAGCCTCCAGCTGTGGAGCCTCCGGCTGTCGAGCCTCCAGCTGTGGAGCCTCCAGCTGTGGAGCCTCCGGCTGTCGAACCTCCGGCTTTGGAGCCATCAGCTGTCGAGCCTCCGGCTGTCGAGCCTCCGGCTGTCGAGCCATCATCTGTGGAGCCTCCAGCCGTGGAGCCTCCAGCTGTCGAGCCATCGGCTGTCGAGCCTCCGGCAGTGGAGCCTCCGGCCGTGGAGCCTCCGGCCGTGGAGCCTCCGGCCGTGGAGCCTCCGGCCGTGGAGCCTCCGGCAGTGGAGCCTCCGGCAGTGGAGCCTCCGGCTGTCGAGCCTCCGGCTGTGGAGCCTCCGGCTGTGGAGCCTCCAGCTGTGGAGCCATCATCTGTAGAGCCTCCAGCTGTCGAGCCTCCAGCTGTTGAGCCTCCAGCTGTGAAGCCTCCAGCTGTGGAGCCTCCAGCTGTGGAGCCTCCAGCTGTGGAGCCTCCAGCTGTGGAGCCTCCAGCTGTGGAGCCTCCAGCTGTGAAGCCTCCAGCTGTCGAGCCTCCAGCAGTGGAGCCTCCAGCTGTGGAGCCTCCAGCTGTGGAGCCTCCAGCTGTGGAGCCTCCAGCTGTGGAGCCTCCAGCTGTGAAGCCTCCAGCTGTCGAGCCTCCAGCTGTCGAGCCTCCAGCAGTGGAGCCTCCAGCTGTGAAGCCTCCAGCTGTGAAGCCTCCAGCAGTGGAGCCTCCAGCTGTGGAGCCTCCAGCTGTGGAGCCTCCAGCTGTGAAGCCTCCAGCTGTTGAGCCTCCAGCTGTGGAGCCTCCAGCTGTGGAGCCTCCAGCTGTTGAGCCTCCAGCTGTTGAGCCTCCAGCTGTGGAGCCTCCAGCTGTGGAGCCTCCAGCTGTTGAGCCTCCAGCTGTGGAGCCTCCAGCTGCCAGGATACACCCTGGATTTATTTATGATAACAGGATTTCTGCTGTTTGGAGCTTGTGGATTCCTGGCTTATCGACAAATTTATGACGGACTTGGCCGAACTAGCAAACACTCAGACTGTTGGTGTGGACAGAGAGGCAAGTTGGATGTGAGTCTTGCTGAGACTCGCAGCCCAGCTGAGGACTCAAAACTCACTAACAGGATGGAATCGATCTTGGAGAAGTTGCTAGTTTCGGCTCAGTGGAACGACCAAACTAATTTGGATAATTTTGAACTGAGATGTATCGGAGAGACTTTAGGTAAGATTGAAATTTATAATCTACCCGACCTAAAACTTTCTGTATCGGAATTTTCTTTTCCCGTGTTGCTTTGGAAGGGCTGCATGTTTCCAATCTCCTTGAAGAGATGTAAACATAACGCTCCTTCCCACCTCACCCCTCCTGTCATGGCCCTGTGACGTCTTTGTTTTGCCCTTTGTTTTGTCTGAATGTTGCCATTTGCCCTAATGCGTCCTTTCCTCTTTTTTTATTTTATTTTGTTAGAAACTGTGTAGTACTCACTGTTAACCCAGAAAAGGATTATTTTAGTTTATTAGTAATATTAGAAATTGTGGAGTACGCACTATTTAGATCAATATTATATAGGCGAGAAATGGAATCAGAATCAGAATCAGAATAACTACAAACTACGACTCCTGTTCTCCCAACCCAGAATTAGACCAGAGGATATTTAGTAACCTGAACAGGATCAACTACTTTACATCCTTTAGATCAACATTCGATTATTTTTCTTCTTTTGCTCTTTCCTTCGGTTTGTTACTTTGTTTGTATTTCCTTTAAAATCCTGTAAAGCACTTTGTATTGCCTTGTTGCTGAAAATGTGCTATTTAAATAAAATTACCTTTACCTTCAGCTGGCGAGCCTCCGGCATTTATACAATTATTATTACTTATTGTTTAAAAAGAGCTGCACAGAGATTGCATGTTCTCCCTGTGCATGGTGGTTTCTCTCCGGGTACTCCGGCTTCCTCCCACAGTCCAAAAACATCACTGTTAAGTAAATTGGTCTCTCTAAATTCTCCCCATGTTTGAATGTGTTCACCACCACTGGAGATAAACACCAGCATCACTCGTGACCCCTGTAGGGATAAACGTGTAAAATAGTGAATGGATGGATTACTTAAAAAGTTCATGTGTTTCAGTAACTAAATTGTTTCCCCCACAAAACTTGCTAAGCCTGGTGGTTGGGACACTCGGCAGTCATTCATTCAGCGGCCCGCCGAGTTTTTGAGTTAAAAAATGTTTAAAGTTGACAGGAAATTTGAAAATATCACTTGATAGTTGTGTGTCATTAACAGACTAGTAGATTAATACCTGAACACCAAGTATAAAGTCTTAAAAAGGCTCTGATTAAAAAACTAAAATAAATAAACAGAGCTAAGCCTGGTGGCCCGCCAGGCTTATAAAACACTGGGGGAAACCCTGATATTATATTAATTATACACAGACTCACATTTTAAGGCTTATTTGTGTTAATTATATCATCTTACAGCTAATGGAAAGAAGACATTTAAGAACATAATTTTGTCAGACCGATTAAAAAAAAACAACTTTTAATACAGAAATGTGGGCTTAATGAAAAATATATTCAATGCATGCTCAAAGGTTATTAACTTTTCTTTAAAATTTCTTTACTCCCCTTCGTCCCCGAGCCCCCAGGTTCTGCTTTTCGGCCCTGTGTTTGTATGAACGATCATTCCTTAACCTCAGCGTGTTCACCGGTGAGTTCCCTCCATGTGAAGGATATAAAGCAGCTACGACTGAGCCGACAGTGGCAGCAGCTGCAAAACGTTGGAGCAAAAACAGCAGCATCATCGTCTTTGATCGGACGCTGCTGACCGTGGTTACACGCTGACCCCTCACTCTTGTATCGTACTTGAAAATCCAATGATCAGTTAACAGATTTGATCAATTTATGGAGTAAAATATTATATTCTGTGAATTTTCTTTTAAATAAAAAAGGCTGTCTCATTTTGACAAAGCATTGCCAAGCTCCAATCTCTGTGCATTAACAAGGTTCAGATACAAAATGTTAACTTGTTGCTTCGCCTCCTGTTTAACTGTAAATCTGAATTAGTTTTCCAATAAAAAAATAAAAAAATAAACATACAGTTCATTGTTTTAACCTTCCCCAGATGATTTGTGACAAACAGAGCTCCAGGGAGCCCGTCCCCGTCATTCACATGCGTCTTTAAGAACCTGCTGCTGCTGCTTGTCGAGCCCAGTGCTTGTGGGGAGGGTATTTTATTTTGAAAATCTTGACCGGAAGAGGAGTAAATTATTTCTGACTTGAGGCTTTAAATACATCCCCCTGTGGCAGCTGTGGGACAGTTGATCTGCGGTTGTCCTTCCTCCAGGTTGCTTGCGGGGGGGGGAAGCAGAGGAGCCTGAATAAACATCTGCAAACCAGTAAGTGTTGCTTTAATCTGGAAAAAAGTAAACATTTCCTGTTGATATTGTCACAGAAATGTATGCTTTTTTCCCCTAACATTCTGGATGGTTACACTTTTCCATCCTATATGAAATCACTTTTTTTTTTCTAGGTATACAAAAAATGTAGATATTTGCACCTTTTTTTTCCTTCTTTTTTTTTAATATTATTATTATTTTAAACTGTCCTATTTTCTGATTTGAAGTGCATTGTTTTGATTGCTGGTTCTCTCTGTTTGTTTTCTTTCTCTGCAACCCCCAAGGGAAATAACCCGACACACTTTGCATTGCAAATGTTTCCTTACGCAATCCAACTGTTAGGAGAACCGTATAATGTTCTCCAGAGTTTAAAAGGTGACCTGAAGCATTTAGGTCTCTACAGAGAAGCCTTAACACACTGTTAGGTAACAGGCCGGCATGCTTACGCTCGGTGATGGGTCTAAATCGTTTATTTTTATTTATTTTTTGTCCAATCAGATCCGTTTTGCACGTTAACCTGCGTGTGATGCAGAGATACAAAAGTGTCCATAAACGTAAACTTAGTTCTGTTTGGGGATTGCGCTTTAGTGCTACAAAAGCACCCGGAAGGTCAGATTACTCTCACTCTCGCTCTCTGTTTTCCCTCCGAGTGCCAAACCTTTCCCTCTTGTTTTCCAGCTGCAGAGGGAGCTCCCGCCTCCCTGCATGCAAAGGGCGGAGGGCGAGCGCGCGTGTGCAGTGCGCCTTTGTTTGTTGGCCCAACTTCGGACGAGGATGGAGAAGTACGAGAAGATGGGGAAGATCGGCGAGGGATCGTACGGCGTCGTCTTCAAGTGCAGAAACAGGGACACCGGGCAGATCGTCGCCATCAAGAAGTTCGTGGAGTCCGAGGACGATCCCGTCATCAAAAAGATCGCGCTGAGGGAGATCAGGATGCTCAAGGTGAAAACAGACTGCATCACAAGCGACCTGAATAAGGCAAAAATAAAAAAAATAAAAAGAATGAAAAAAGGTTAGCTCATTTTGATGGATGATAAATTGTCACAGAAATGATTGCAGTAAACAATAATATTGTTCTTTTGAGACCGTTCTCAAGTAATATAATTGTAAGGGCATAAAAACGCAAGAGCTCTTTCTCAAAGGTCAATACACCTTCGTTTCTCACAAATATTTTTAAATATCCAAAACAAATGAACAGAACAACTGAAACAACAAATGAAATTAATTCTGAAGTCTCTGTAAGCAAAACTGTCCTTCAAAATAAGGGCTTGTTGAGACCAAAGCAGCAGACAGAAACGATTAATCACGTAATAGGAAGTTATTTAGTTTGTTTTAATCCATCATGCGATGAATCGATTTATTGCTCATTGCAACAGATCTAGGTTTAGTTGCCTGATGAAGACTATTTTTATGGAATCAAAAATCATCCAAGGGCCTTGCGTGCAACGATACAAACTGAACTCTATTGTAAGAAAATAAAAAATAAAAAAGTCTGCTTTGCAGCGAACAAAAGACACGTTTGTGCGTTCGCCGGCGTTTTAATTAGTCATGCAGAGGGCGGTGGGGGTCTTTGGTGGTCCGCCGGACAGCAGGATCTCATAAATAGGGGCAGGTTGTCGGGGGCAACGGCATGTTTACGAGCTCCCGTTTACTGCCTGGATGAGCGCAGACGCCGCCGTCAGCCCCGGGGGTCTCCGGTCAGCTTTCTCCTGACTGAAACGTCGGTGTTCTGTCTTTGTATTTGCTCAGCAACTGAAGCACGCCAACCTGGTGAACCTGATGGAAGTGTTCAGACGGAAGCGGAAGCTGCACCTGGTGTTCGAGTACTGCGACCACACCGTCCTGGACGAGCTGGACCGCCACCCGACCGGGTGGGTGTGTGTGTGTCTCCTCACTGCGCAGACTGTCGTAAACAGAAGCTCATGAGTTCACTGTGGTTTGTTCATTTTGACAGATTTTTTTTTTTCTTATGCCGCGCTCTGGAACAGTGTTCATCCCCCTTTTAACATTTATCTCTTTACAGTCTTAAACTCCTCTGTATTTTATGTCGTAAAGCATCACAGGGTGCCACACATTTGTGGTAAACGGGTTTCAATATTTTGTTTTCCAAATGCAAATGACAGAATTGTTGGATTAATAAATATTCAGCGTCCCTCAGTAGAACCTCCCCCCCCCCCCCATCACAGCTGCCAGTCGTTTGGGTTTTGTCTCTACCAGCTTTGCACGTCTACAAACTTAGTTTTTCCTGTTATAAAATTATTCTTTTTATGAAATAGCTCTGTGGAATCACCTGAAGAGTACCTGGGAGTAGCAATTTTTAAGTCTTTGTGGATTTTTGATATTTTGTGGTGATCATAAAAGTGACAATTATAAGAAAGAAAAAAAACTATTTACAAGTTTTTTTTAAGGCAACGCTGTGCTTAAAATACACGCCCGTTTTAAAGCAGGCTTCTTCAGGACACCAGTTACATAAAGTGGTGTGATTTCTATGACATTTAATCATATTTTCCAATTTATTGATATGTATTGATGGGCTTGTGAAAGAACAGGTGGAGAAAATTTGCAGAATTAACAATCCTGACAATACACACAGCTTTTTGGAGTTTCAAACCTCACTAACTGGAACTTATTATTGTCAAAATAATAACAATTCTTATAAGACTTAAAAAAACAAAAAAAAAACAACTGGTCTACCCTGATGAAGGAAAATGACGCTCCAACTTTAAAAACGTGTTCATCTGTACCAAGTAACTGAATGAAGCTTAATAAATTAACTTTGATGAACTTAATCTGATAATTTGTGACCAGTTGGATTAACTGTTTGATTTTTCAGTGTGTAAACAGTTGTAAAAGTATTATTTTTATCATGAATCAATAATAATATAGAAGGAAACCTCATCCCGGTGGTCCATTAAAGGTGATTAACTTCACATCATAGACAATTTAAAATGGGTTATAATTGTTTCTGCAACGCTTCTGTTAAAGGACTTTATTTTGAAATGATTATTTAGAGAGAGATCACACCAAGACAGGCGCCTGAGCTCATGATCAAGGGATGGAGAAAGGCAACTCCAGGAGTTCAGAGTTCATGTTTTCGTTGCCATCTACAGTCCTGAACTGGACATAAACGCAACGAGTCGCAACTTGACGCCAAAAATGAAACCAAAACAAAGTCATCTGAAAAACGTTGTGGTTTCCATCACTAACTCATGTCGGCGTTCACCCTGCCCTGTTTTGATGAGCGGCGCTCTCGTCTCCACGGAGACGGGCCGGCCCTCTCCGGCATGCTGACCTCGACGCTCGCTCGGAGTCTCCTATTAGCAGGGAGTGTCCCGGCCGCCTCCTTCCTCCCCTCTGCCACCATGCATCTACACAAAAGACGAGATGGGAGAGAAAGGGCGGGGATTATAATTGATCGGCACGCCCGAGGCTCAAAATTAGCCATTTCCACGGCAACGGTGATCGATGGCGACCCCTGAGCCAACAAAGGCTCGGCGCTGAGCATCGAGGCTCTCTGTGGAAACAGGAGGTCCGTTGTTCACCGTCGTCCACTGGAGGGGACACATGTCTTCACGTTAAGAGGGAGAGCGCAGAAAAAAAAGGACATGATGTTGAATTAACTGAAGTTTAATACATTCAGTTTACAGCCAGGAACTCGCGTTACCTGCTGTTTACTAAAATATTGTTTTATCTGTCCTTTTAATGTTTTTACTGTCATTAAATATACGTCATTAAATTCCAGAGCTGCACACCACAGCTGTCTTCTGTACTTTAGTTCAAACTTTTGGCAAAAGGCATCTATGGTAAGATGTTATTTGAAGGGGTGCGCATGAGACTGTCATAAGCAGGAGCCTTTATGAATGTGTATGTTGTCATGAAGTGTCTTTGGGTAAATTATGACACTTTTAATGCAAAGGTGCACTAAGAGTTGCATTAGAAGTCCATTAAAAGTGTCAACTTTGCATTAAAAGTGTCATTATTTACAGTAGCAAACATTCATATAGACTCCTTCATGTTCATAAAAGGTGTTGTCAGTCTTATATAAATAAATAGTTACCACATCTATTTTTAATAGCTTACCTAGTCAAATGAAAATGAGTATTTTGACTAAGCTACATATTTTGAAATAAAATTACAGATGTTCTTGTATAAACAATATTTATGAAAAACACAATTAAAGGAATTAATAGAAATTACTTGCTGGATTTCTCTAACACTTGCAGCGTAATGACAGCGACGCATTAATGCGAGCTGCTCTGTTTTGAGTTGAGCTTTCTTGCTCCACAAAACACAATATGAGCCAAAAACAAAAATGCTAACACACCGTCCCCATGATCAAACACGGTGGTGGCACCTCTCGTGCCGGAAGGATTTCTTTTTTCTTTTTCTTCAGCAGGAACTGAGAAGCCGGTTACAGTTAATGAGAGGGATGCCACTAAACGCAGGTCCAACCTGCATTTAGAAAATGTGTTTATGTGTCGGAATGGCCCAGTCAAAGTCCAGAGCTGAATCCAGCAAAGAATCTTTGCGAGGCTTAAAAACAAACGTCCGTGTCAAGATGTGCAAAGATGCTCCCTAAAAATCTTACAGCTGAACTCAAATGTGATTCTACAGACTATTGAGTGAAGGAGACTGAATTCAAATGCAGGCCACACTTTTCAGATTTCTCTTTTTCTTTTTCGCCATTTTTCACTTTTTATACTTTACCACTTTTTATTATTATTATTATTATTTGTTAACACTCAGGCTGGTGATTGTAACGTGACAAGGTTTATGCGGGGCTTTACTTACCACATGTTCCCTCGTGTTTAATTTGATTTCAATAATCATCACTCGACACGCACGCTTTCTGGAGAGCGTGCAGACCGAGCTGACGCTTCCGTGTTTGGTTTTTTTTTTCCACAGCGTCCCGGAGCATCTGGCCAGGAGTATAACCTGGCAGACTCTCCAAGCCGTCGACTTCTGCCACAAGCAGAAGGTGAGTGAGCGCTCCGCGTTTTCTTCCCTCCCTGTGCAGTTCGTCCTGCAGGCTGTCGAAGCTTTTCGCCCGGCTTGTTTTTTTTTTTTGTGTGGTTTTTTTTTTTTTTTTTTCCAAATTCCTCCCCGCCTCTGCTCTTCTGCTTTATGGCTCCTTTTTAAAGCCAGGATTCCTTCCCCTTGGCTGAGCAGCAGTTAATGTGTCGCCTAGACGCAACAAAACGCTGCACGGGCCCCACGGGCCCCCCGGCACGACGGGGTCCCATAAAGCCCAGAAAGCACCTCAGACGTTTCTCTCGCAGCTCCTTTATTCCCCGTGGTGCATCTTTGGGGTGTAAATCGGAATTAATTGGAAGCAGTTTTTTTATTTTATTTTATTTTTTAAGAGTGTGTAGTGATGCCGCTGCTGTTTGCGTCGTTGCAGTGCATTCACAGAGACGTGAAGCCGGAGAACATCCTCATCACCAAACACCAAGTCATCAAACTCTGTGACTTCGGCTTTGCCAGGATTCTCAGTGAGTTTTTAAAAAAAAATTATTTTTTATTTTTGCAGCAGCTGGTAAATTGTCGATGCTGCCACTTAGTGGCGGTTCAACAAACTTTGATGTCGATCTGCAGCGACTATAGTAGACAGTCAAGTCGGTGAGATATTTCTTCCTACGGCAGAAGTGATGTTCACTTATGTCTTAACTCAGATTTCTATTTTTAATTTTATTTTACCTTTTTTTTTTTTTTTCCAAAAATAGTATTTACACGCAGGGCTCGTGTTTGAAACCTTTGAAAATGCTTCCATTTCTAGTAGGTGTTTTAAGATTTGGAAAGTTTCTCGGCTTTCTGTCTGCGCGGTTTTGTAATAAAGTGCAACGTTTTGTTTGAAAACATAAATTTGGAAAAAGTCATTTTGCAGTTGAAAACGCATATTTTCATTCACTTAACAGAAAGAGAGAAATGTGTTTTTTTTCCCCTCGTAGTCTGAAGTCAAATTGGAATAAACGTTTCTCGTTTTAGGTCAGCTAGATTCACCAGAAACTATTTCTACTTGCTCAATGCCAGAAAACTTTTCTCAGAGAACATTTCTTAGATTTTTTTTTTTTTTTTTAAGTGACTTTTTTTCTGTATTATGTTTTATCATTTCGTTTGAGCAGGAAGCTCATTTACATTTTGATGATTTCTTTGGATTACTTACAAGTAAAGAATACGAATTATTCCTAATGGCTTAATGACTTATTGATGTGTGTAATTGATATAAAGTTCAGGTTATATTTTCTACATTAAACAACGTTTTTGAAATTGGAGGATTTTTGTTGTTGTTGTTCTTGTTGTTAAATTAACGTTTTATTCCCAGACCAGTCAGGTGTATACGGTGTGTGTGAGAGACATTTCTTTATATTCTATACAAAGAAATATTTTTAGCTGAATTTGTCCCTGCAGTAGAATGCATAATATCATCACTAGACATTAATAACAGTATTAAATTATATTATATGATTGTCATTTGAAACTGAATGATTTTAATTCCCCTCAAACTGTCACAGCATGTCTTTGTTTTAATCCTATTGTATAAAACTGAGGGCATTAAGTCAAGTTAGTTACATACTAAGTTAAGTAGCACGAAATGTTCTTGCTACTTGTTAAAATGAATATCCTTCTAAAAACAAACCTCTAATCAGCGCCTCTAGATTGTTAATGTTGAACAAATTCAGACGCATTTTTCTCTTTTTTTTTTCATGAACTCTTCCTTACGATGACTCTCTCTCTCTCTCTCTCTCTCTCTCTCTCTCTCTCTCTCTCTCTCTCTCTCTCTCTGTGTGTGTGTGTGTGTGTGTGTGTTTTTCCAGCGGGCCCGTGTGACTACTACACAGACTACGTGGCGACCCGCTGGTACCGGGCCCCGGAGCTGCTGGTGGGGGACACCCAGTACGGTCCCCCGGTGGACGTGTGGGCGATCGGCTGTGTGTTTGCCGAGCTGCTCTCGGGGATTCCTCTGTGGCCCGGCAAGTCCGACATGGACCAGCTCTACCTGATCCGGAAGACTCTGGGTGAGACCCGTCTGCTGCCGGCCCGAACCTGACAGGGGAGCGTTGGCTTCAAATGAACTTTCACCACCCTCTTAATAGATTTTTGATATAAGTTTTTTTATTTTTTTTATTTAAAACCATGATTTTATTTGAGAATCTGAAAAGGCAGCAATTGGATGATTGAACTTTTCTTCTTCTGATAGCCAAAGTTTCCTTTTGATGGGCATTTAAATTGCAAATTTTGACTGGTGAATATTGCAAAACAAAATGTCAATGGCTGCAATAAATCCACTTTTCCCTCCCTTTTGTTGTGCAGAAACACTTCTTCGTTGTCCTGAGAACTTTCTTTCTCCCCGCAGGAGATCTGATCCCTCGACATCAGCAGGTTTTCAGCAACAACCAGTTCTTCTGTGGCGTTTCCATCCCGGAGCCTCCAGAGATGGTGAGGGGCTCGATCTCCCTGCATCGCATGTTCCTTTTAGTTTTCAAAACGTTTATCCAGAAATAATCGGCTCTAAGTTTCACCGATTTGCATCGTCACGCTGGGTTTTGTAGGAACCTTTGGAGCAAAAGTATCCAAATCTCTCGCATCAAACTCTGAGCCTCATGAAGGTAAGAACGCCGCTCTTAAAACTCAAAGTCACTTCCTGTTTTGGAAACCGCGCCCCCCCCCTGTTGTGTGTCATTTTTTCGCACATTCATCCCGCAGAGCTGTTTGAGAATGGATCCGTCTGAGCGGCTGATCTGTGAGCAGCTCCTGCGGCATCCCTACTTCGACTGCATGAGGGAAAAAAACGAGAGCACGACTCGAGAGCACAAGAGGACGCGTTTGCCTCGGAGACACCTGCCCCCCGGGGTGAGCGGCACGGATGAGATTCCCACCAGTTACTGTGAGAAATGGTGGGAAGATGCTCTCATTCAATCTTTCTGGACATTTTGTCAGGATTCATTTATTTAGTTTTTTTCTATAAACAGTTTGCAGTTTTGAAGATTTTTTTTTTCTTTCATAGAGAAGCTGGCGAAGTCATTTGTTAAAAAGTTAATCTGTGCAAAAAAAAGTATTTCTAACCTTTAAACTTTTAACTAACATTTTGTGACATGCCGAACACACCGTCCTCATGCTGGAACAGAGAGGTGGCAGTGTCATGCTGTGGGAACAGTTGAGGGAACGGATGTTGATGTGAATCTACGGCCCGACTGGATTTGCTGGGGGGTTTTTTCCATCTCTAGATGCGCAAAACTGGTTTACATTTTCCAATACTCGCAGCTTTATTGGCACTAAAATGCGATTCCACAGTTCTAAAAAAAAACTTCAATCACACAACACCAACATTTCCAAAACTGGATTTAGCATGGTTTTCTAATCTTTTCCTGATGAAGATACTGTATTTAAGTCTGTTTTTATTTCATTATTATGATTTTTAATATTTTAAAGCATTGACCATCAGGCCACTTGTAGCCATTTTTATATTTATTGCATGTTAAGTTTTCTGTTTGGCAAAAAAAAAAAAAGGCTGATTCACTTCACTGTAACCAAATCTACTAATGTTATAAATGAAACTGGTTGAGCACTTAGAATGCTAAAATAATAAAGAAATAAAAATTGAAACTTTTGCCCATAATTTGACAAAAGATGGAAAGGTTTGAATACTTTTGCAAGGCACCACGTGTGTGTGTATGTATATATATATACACTGCTCAAAAAAATAAAGGGAACACTTAAACAGGTGTTTAACACTTAAAGTGTTCCCTTTATTTTTTTGAGCAGTATATATATATATATATATATATATATATATATATATATATATATAAATTACTGATAAATCATTAATTACTTCTAAAATCTTACTATTTTCTTTCCAGTATTTGCCACAGCTGACCAGCAGCAGCATCTTTCCCGTTCTGGACAATAAGAAATACTACAACAACCTGCGCAAGTTCAACTACCACCTCCCAAACATCTAAACACGACGATCCTGATCCACAGTGACGCCGGACGCCTGCGTTTTCTGAACCGCTCAGGAAATGAGGCAGAATCTTAAAGACTGTAGTTTCCATCCATAAAAAAAAAAAAAAAACGATTCAGCAACTTTTTAACCATTTTTGCTCCTCACAAAGCGTGCCGGCTGTCTCTTACTGATTCTATGCACTATACCCAGCGCGTTCAGTCGGACGGGTTGGTTCATGTATGCTTCGCCAGACTTTTAAGCTGATATTTTTAGACAAAGGGGAGCGCCGCGCTGCTCTGCTTGTTGTTAGCTGACTGAGGGTTAAACTACACTCTACTGCCTTGCCCAGTTTGCCAAAAATGTTTTTTTTTTGTTTTTTTAGATAATACAATGGACTGTATTAAAGTGAGTTTTTGGTTTTAAGATTATTTCTTTTAGTAAGTTATGATGAAGGGGAGAAAAAAAAAACTTTAATCAGTTCTACAAACAATATTTATTGACACACAGCTGCAACCATTCCTATTACAAGCATTCATTAGTTCTCATTCTCCATCGTCTGCATCGACAAAATGCGAAAGTATTCAACGTAAGATATTACAAATGACAAAGTCCTAAACGTTTTCACAAGCATAAGCTGATTAACTTTAAATAAACTTGTAAATAATGGGTGAGGAGTGCCTGAACTGCTCTGGAATCAGTCCAGGTCCAGCGCTACGTCCAGACGTGGAAGCGCCTTCTGGAGCCTCTCGACTGTGGCGTGCCTGTCTTTGATTCCTGGGAGATCACTCAGAAACAGATACTCCAAGTTCCTGAAGGGAAGTAAGAGGTCGTTAATTGCTTCTGCGTTACTGCTTTTATTTAGCAGTTTAATAAATAAAATAAATCTTTGCAAGTGGTTTTAGAGTTAAAAAAAATGGCCTCATAAGCCACGAACTTGAGTCTGTGGAGAGCAACAAGGCCCTTGTCGGTCACGTTTCCACATGACACCACCTCCATCATGTAGAGGCTGGCCTGCAGGTTCTCTATCGAACTCAGCCGTTCCAGGCAGACGTCCTCGATGTAGATACACTTGTTGAATTTAATTTCCTCCACATATTTCAACCCATCTAAGCGAAGAGAAAAGACTGTTGTAACAAAAGCGCATAGCAGTTATTAAGTAGATCTACCGACAGCAAATAGAGTGCTGCTTTTCTGTTGTACAAAGTACGCAGAGCAAAAAGCTTCTGAAGGAAACTGAATTAAGTAATGGATGAGTTGAAAGGAGACGGAGCGGATCGCTCTCTGGACCGACCCAGGTAGTCGAACCCTCTGTACATGATGCAGGATTCTGTGGCGTCGATTGCCTGGATCTTGTGTCTGCCGAGGGGCCCCGTTGGGAGTCCGTTGTAGTCGTGATGCCAGCGGTCGAAACCTTCGAACCGCACTTTGGCACCACATCTCAGCAGCCACTCTGCTGCAGCGCGGTCCGGACCAATCGCTTTGATCCGCTCATAGTCCACCCTGAACAGGAATAAATAAAAGAGCCAATGTATAACGCATTCTGATTGCATGAAGTCAGACATGTTTTGGGAAGACAACTGAGGTTCCAGCAAGAATAGGCCATTTAAAAATAAAATAAAAAAAAAGACCTAATTTGATTTATAAAATTAGTTTGGATTTAAGATTAAATCAAAAATGCAGCTAGTGTCCAAGAAAAAAAAATGACATCAGAAGCACTAAAGAACACCAAACCACTTTAAATAGTAGCAATAAATAAATAAATAAAAATGGCTGTCTCTTTTCATGCACATTTAAAAAATGTCAGTTCTTCACTTATTCACCATATTGCAACAATCAGTATGCATTCCTTTATTTTACCTGGTTAAATAATGGAAAAAAAAAAAATCAGTTATAACATTGTACTAATTGTAACTGCTTTATTGTTTTAGTACATTCCATACAAAAAGGCAGAACACTTTCAGAGGTCTACAAATTAATCTGCAGCCATGGTTAAGATGTTTAAAAATCCTTAAAATTATTTTCTTCACTGCTGTGCTATTTCACGATTAAAGTTTTTGAAAAATCTAAATTTTAATGGGAATAATTTTAAGAATATATTTTTTTTTAAAGTATTTATTTATTAGCAAAAATAACTTGGCACTATTATGCTACGGCAAGCTATGTTTTTTTCTAATTTAACCTGAGTTCCTACAAACATTTAATTGGTAATTATTGTTTCTTTAGGGTTTAAATACAATGTGACACGGATCCAATTTCAGCCATTGGCCTATCTTGCCACCACATAAACAGTAAAGAAGGTATATATATATATATATATATATATATATATATATATATGTATGTATGTATATAAGTCCACTGTTAAAATTTAAAAGCTGCAACAAAAAGTGGCACCTGCGAATATTTTAGGTAAAAATAACCTTTGAATGTTTTTGCATTGCATCAGGATAACAGCATAGTTGTCTACTATATTTCTTGGTGTAACTGTGTTACCTGTTAAAAACAGCATTGAGCCAACCCCAGAAGTGTCTGCGGCTCCCCTCCCTCTGCTTTAACACGGACTCCACTGTCCGCGACAACAGCCCCATAACTGTGAGCTGCAAATTAAACACAAAGTTGAACCATTTTTAGGTCTCCGGTTGCTTTAAAATAGCAGCGGAACAAGGAGGAGAAACTATAACTCCGTTTCAATTGTCTCTCACCTGTCCTCCAAAAGCGCAAGCTACTGTTTACGTTTTGAGCGCCTCCATTTCTGTAACTCTTGACCTCACGCTGTAACAAAAAACGTGCCCTCCTATTGGCTAGACGTATCTACGTCAGTAGTCTGGCGGACGAACCTCGCCGAAGGCGTGGCTACGTCTTGGGGTTGCCTCACGGGACGCACAGCAGCGACATAAACGGCTAGCTGCGAAAACAAAAGAGCAACACAGAGACACAGATTTCAGAAAGTCTGTCCGCCCGCCGCGCCATGAAGGAAAAACTGTGAGCTTCCTTTCAAAGTACCAACAATGATGAGAACCGGGAGCGGCGGGGTTTTAAATGCAGTTTGTGCAGTGCAGCCGAAGCTGCTAAAGGGCATTGCAAGCAGACGGCTCCACAGGTAAGACTGGCAGAGAGGAGAGGCGTTCACAAGAGAAGGCTCGTTTTTCCTGAGAATGTTAAAAGAAAAGCAAATAAGGCTGAACGTGTAGCATTTCATTGATGGTACTTAAAGATTTCTGAGATTTTTAGGTTTCTGATTTCTGTGTAAAGTTTTGTGCGAACTTGTTTAAACTAAAAACCTGTGAGCATGTATGATCTGTGCATTACAGTCTGTCTTTAAACTTTTATTTGTATGCATATAAAGCTATGTACAAACTATATTCCTCCTTCCAACAAAAAAATCTAGATATTCCTCAGCTGCTTTAATGAAACTTTCATTAACTACTATGACGTTTATGTAAACATCATATCTAAAAGGAAATCATAAATCAATTTCCTTAAAGGATACCACCTAGAGGTCAGGTTACATCACAGATAACATTCAGTTTCAGTACTTACAACCAAACAACCTTCGAAGAGCACAGACTTTCTGTAATTTCTTAAAAAGCATCATAGACACAAAAATCTTGCAAAATTTCCTTGAAACGTCACTGTTTAGCTTATTATTTAAAGAGTTAATGAATGATCATGCTGTCTTTTTTTTATGTGCATTCACCTCGCTATGCCACTTTTAAATGAGTCCTGCAAAAAATGTTCAACTTCTTCCATGTTTAAGCTACAACTTTCCATGTATTTCAATGGGATTTTATGTAGAAAATTGTCCACCGTTGTAAAAATTCTTTCACATGCTCGTCCAAAATCGCCCAAGCTCTCTCCGATTGAATGGTGGCCATCATTTGGCATCCTTCCCATGGTTCTCAATTTGATTTGGCTCTGGGTTTTGACTGGGCCATCTTATCATATTATTAATAATACACCATATTGGCTCTGGCTGGATGTTCAGGGTGGCTGTGCTGCCGTACGGTGAACCAGATCTTTGGCAGCCAGGAGTAAGTTTTCTGTTCCGTCTTATCGGCTCTGAAGACCTTCCTTGACGCTTCAAAGGTCTCTCGGTTATAAAGCCAAGCTCAGTTAGACATTGAAACACCGAGTCAAATATTAGGCTCCGCTATTTTTTTCCCCTCCTGTGGCCCAGTTATGGTCCGGTTGGAGTTTGAACAGCTGCCTGTGTTTTTCAGCACATACGATGTGGCCGTTGTCGGTGCTGGCATTGTGGGCCTGGCCTCAGCCAGAGAGCTAATTCAAAGACATCCGGCGCTCACCTTCGTCCTGCTGGAGAAAGAGAAAGAACTTGGTAGGCTGGGTTTTTAATGTTTTTTTAAATTATTATTATTATTAATAAAATGAAAGTATGCAATGATTTCAGTTTCACCACTTGGGCTATTCTTCAAAGCCACGATATATTCTGCAAGGCAGAGGCAAAGAAACGCAGGAAATGCATAAAACCGATCAATATTTGTGCCACCGTGAACAATATCTGTACATTTTCTCGTCCTACCAGCTGCGCACCAGAGTGGGCACAACAGTGGAGTCATCCACAGTGGGATCTACTACACGCCGGGCTCGCTGAAGGCTCGGCTGTGTGTACGAGGAGCAACGTTGGCGTACCAGTACTGCGAGAAGAAAGGGATTCCTTATAAACGATGTGGAAAGGTGGGTTATATTTTGACCCGTTTGTTTTAGATGATGTCCGTAGCTAAACATGTGTAACAGAAACACGACTACACGTCTTTTTAGATTAAGTTTTAACCACGTGGGGTCTTTTTGTAGGTGCTACGATCATCCAACTTTAGGATTTAAAGAAAAACAAAAATAAAATGTGAATGCTCAAATTTCAATTCCATTTATTGTGAGTTTTACCCCAATCTCCACATGGTCAAAATGACACACACAGGCTAAAGTATAAGTTATATATTTGTGTCTCTATGTGCAATTTTGACCCTGTGATGATATACACTAAACTTGTGCACCCAACTCTTGTTCTCAAAACTTACTGAACTCTTTACTTTTTATCACCCCGCTCAATAAAAAAACACTTTTCATTGGCATCAAGATTCCAAAATTAATTTTAGTTATGCTGCTGATGAGTAGATGTATCCTTCTGTAGATCTTAATTGTTAAGCGTTTAACTAACGGAACGTCTCCCAACCCCTCCAACAGCTAATCGTGGCTGTAGAGCAGGAAGAAATTCCCAGACTGAAAGCTCTGTACGAACGCGGCTTGAAGAACAAAGTGCGCGACCTCAGCGTTGTCGACGCCAAGGGGATCCGAGAGCGAGAGCCGTACTGCCGGGTAAAAATGTTTGAGTTTTTTGTTGTTTTGCATAAATGTGAATTTATACAAAATTTATACAGAATTTATAAAAAATTAACAAACAACAACAAAAAAAACACCCAAATGTTTTTAGCTCTGGAATGTATCATCAGAAATCAGCAGACACTGCCCGTTACCTGGCAACCCACGCTGAGCTCCAGCTGGTTTTACCGCAGTACAATGGCTGCTGGAATAGACAAGTCGGGGCTCCCGACTGACCACTTGCAGCATTCTTGTAGCTTGTGTAGGAGGCTCCACTTCTGCTTTTCAAAGATGTACGGTTGTATAATTGCGCATCTGTTTGCAGCCATTTTCACGTGTGAGTGTAAACATTGAGTCGGGGGCGTGGCCAGCAGCAAATTATTTGGATTTGAAGTGACAGGAGCCCCTAAAAGAAGCTAACTCTGAAATAACTGACCAGACTAAGATCGTATTATCTAAGAGTGATTTTGTGCAAAACCCCCCCCCAAAAAAACAGATGTAATTAATTCATATAGGCCATAGACATATCCTAACCTGTTCAAGGGAGTTTAATAGGTCACCTTTAAATTTAGGAAAACACAGAAAGGAAGAGCCCTGCGACAGACTGGTGAACTGTCCAGGGTGACCCCGCCTCTCGCCCGGAACGTTAGCTGGAGATAGACACCAGCACCTCCTGACCCACTAGGGACAGTGTAAGGAAAATGGATGGATGGACATAAAGGAAGAGGCTAACTTCATAATGCTATTTCTTCAGGGTATAATGGCTTTGGATTCACCCTACACCGGCATCGTTGACTGGCGGATGGTGGCCCTCGGGTACGGCAGAGACTTTGAGGAGGCAGGCGGCGCCGTGGTCACCGAGTTTGAGGTCAGTGACATGTCCGTGGTCAAAGAGAGCCCAGCCGGGAGCCCCGACGGTAAGAAGCAGAGAAAATAAATCTATCTTTAAAAAAAACTATGTTTGCATTTTCATCTTTTTCTCTCTTGTCAGGAATGAAACATCCCATTGCAATAAGAAATAAAAAGGTAGGACCTACTCAAGTTACAGAAAAGCTTCCAAACATTTTCATTTCGTTCTGCTATTCCTTAGTTTTTTTTTGTTGTTTTTTTTTTACCGCATCCTTTGTGACAGGGCGACGAAGTGCGGTGCCGTTACGTCCTGACCTGCGGAGGCCTCTACTCGGACCGGCTGTCGCAGATTTCTGGCTGCAGCACGGAACCGAGGATCGTTCCCTTCAGAGGAGATTACCTGGTGCTGAAACCAGAGAAGCACTACCTGGTCAGAGGAAACATCTACCCTGTGAGTCTGCTGAAGGCCTGGACGCAGTAGCTGTGTTTCCACAGGAACCTTTCCTGTTGTTGTTACTACGGCAACAAGGGTCTAGGGTGAATAAAAATCCTCACCGTTTTTTTCTATGCTATTTTCAAATACTCTACTCACAAGTCATATATTCTGTTAAAATAAAACAATACAGCAGGAGAGATTAGTATTTGTTTTAAAAATATATATATATATTGAAACCGTTTCACTGATCATGTTCATAAACCAGTATTTTACAGCGGTTACATTCAAACGTAACATTTGTCTTGTCTGCTGTTCGTCTGTGTGCCTGGAATGGATTTCTCTTGATAATCCTCTCCAGGCTGCAGTTCTCCCTGGTGCTGCCTTCTTTTACCACACTTTTTCCTTCCTCTCAATTTTCCGTTGATGTGCTTGGATACAAAACTCTGTGCAGTAATGAGCTTTATTACAGTTTTCTCATTTTCTGAGACACCACTGAATTTTGGGTTTTCAATGTCTGCGAGCCATAATCATCAAAATTACAAGAAACATACATTTAATCCACTATTACACAATATTCTTTTTTTTTTCTAGATGTACTAGTATGTTTATAAGTGAGACAACTGCAGCATCTGAGTCCTGTTTTTAGATACTTTGAGGGAAACTTAAATTCTAATTTAGATTCCTCTTTTTAAGAAAAATCCCGAGCAGTAAAAATATAAATAACAATAAAATATTGAAATAATCCTTGCTTAAAAGTGGGACTTATTTAAGAGTTGAAAAAACGTATTTACAATACACTTGGATTTAGAAAAAAAAAGGAAGTTTAGTATGGGGGGAATCTTTAACTTTTGAAATGACTGTAAGTGAGCTTCAGTAGTCTTTTAAAGACCAAATTGCCTACCGATCTGCGTCTCGGTGTATAAATTTGTGTGTTTGTTAGTGCGGCTGGGTGAATGTGACTCTAGTGTAAAGCGTTTGAGTGGTCAAAATGACTGGAAAAGCACTATATAAGTCCAGTCCATTTATATGACCTTGATTCAAGCATCTTAAGGGTGATTAGGCGAAAAAAAACCAAACAGTCATAACAGATGAAATAGTTTACAAAGCCGTTCTACTTTAAAAGTACACTTTTTCAGTCTGTTAGGGATGTTTCATCTTGAACTAACTCGCGTCTCATTCAGGTTCCCGACCCTCGATTCCCGTTCCTCGGAGTTCACTTCACGCCGCGGATGGACGGCGGCGTTTGGCTCGGCCCCAACGCAGTGCTCGCATTTAAAAGGGAGGGCTACCACCTGTACGACTTCGACGCCCGGGACTTTGCAGACGCACTCTCCTTTAGGTAATCTGCTGAGCTTTTCTTGGAGGACTGCAGCAGCTACTAATGATGTTTTTTGTTTTTGTTCGTTTTGCGCGTGCAGAGGCCTTCAGAAGCTCGTGCTGAGGAATGTAACTTATGGACTCGGGGAAATGTACAGAGGAGTTTTCCTTGGTGCGCAGATTAAAATTCTGCAGAAGTATATCCCCGAACTCTCTCTAAGTGACGTGCTCAGGTAGTGGAAATTTTTACATTATATGCTTGTTGTATTCCCATGATTTTTTTTTTTTTCTGCGCTAACCAACTGATCCTGTCCAGAGGTCCGACGGGAGTCCGAGCTCAGGCCCTCGACCGCGACGGGAACCTTGTAGATGACTTCGTCTTCGACGGCGGCGTCGGAGATTTGGGCAGTCGGGTGCTCCACGTGCGCAACGCCCCCTCTCCGGCAGCTACCTCCTCCCTCGCCATCGGCGAAATGATTGCGGATGAGGTGGAGAGTCGCTTCACGCTGTAGACGCTCGTGGCGATCGGCGTGACGAAACTGGAGGGGGAGGAAACGGAGAAATCCAGCCACAAATTGAAACTTTCTGAGCCTCTTGAGTTAACGCCAGGCCTTTCATTTGACTCTTTTTATTTTTAAAGACTTTTATCACTGAAGTGCTGAAACGGGCTACAAACATGTTTACTCTTTCACATCCGTGTAGAAACTCATCTTTACCCTCTGCACAACCTTCTGGAGACATGAAATTAGAAATAATTTTCTAACTTTTAAATGGATTTGTTTAGCGCCTTACCTTGTAGGTATTAAACAGAATGTGGACATAAATTAGGTGTTTCTACTAGTTGAATTGTGGTGCTGAGATTCTTTTTGTTTTTTTAAAGCTTTTGGGTATGTCTGAATAATCATTCATGTCCGGAAATACATTTGTCTGCACAAAAATGCACAATCTGTGGGGAAAAGGACGTTTTTTTTTCTTTCTTTGTTTTAAGTTGGTTTTAGATTCGACTTTATATCGAATCTATAAATTGCTCTTTGTGGTCATTTTCTGTCGTTTGAAACTGTGACCTCTTTTTTTTTTTTTTTTTTTTTTTTGAGAAGTCGCCTCAGTGAGTTCACCCACTGCTGTAACTAATGTACACAAATCTCTCTGTGTTATTTAATTTTATATACTAACAAATGAATACATGAGTATTTTTTACAGGAAATAAATATTTGGATTGAATGTGCATGCATGTTTGCACCTTTTTAAAGTGCGGCGTCGTTGACATGGTAATAATGTGGCACTAATGAAATATACAAAATTCAAAAGGAATATCCTCGAAAGTTTAACTTAATGCAAGGTTTTAAATAGGGAGACGGAAGAAAATGCTAATTCTCTTGTGTTTTTTGCAGTTGAGATTACAAGAAAATAGCTAATCAGTTAGCATTGGTTAGCATTTTGGCAGAGGATTTAGTTTAACGTAGATTTTTGTTTTTTGTTTTGTTAATGTACAAATGTGCCCATTTTAAAATAAGTACAGTATTCTGCTTATATTGCCTTTCAATAGATACATTTTTTTTTCAGTTTGAACTCACCACTTTAGCTTACTGAACTCTGTTTCTGACTAGTAGGCATTGTGTTTTTTTTTTTCCTTGCTTTCTTTTTCTGGTGTTGACTTGAATGATGACGGCGATCATCCAATAAGCCTAGTTGACTTTTCGGGAGTCGTTAAAAGTCAGAGGAAGCTTCAGGTGATGCAGCAGCTCTGCAGGAAACGATCTGGGAACTTGTAAATCATCCCGGTTTAAACCTTCTACCAGTCTGTCCTGGTCGTATTCACAAACCTCTTCCATTTGTTTAATTGTTGCCATGTTTTCCTGAAGTCCATGCGGAGTCTTCTCACACAGCGGTTTTGCTCCAGTCATGCAGAACACAAGGAAATGGCTTTTGAAAATGGAATTTGGTTTAGAAATATCAGAATAAACCTGATTAGCAGAGGAAAAAATGCAAATGAACCTACCCAACAGATTGGTTGCCTTGTGTGATGTCACCAGAAGGCATATATGTGTGTGTGTGGCAGATTTTACTATGGTTAAATAAATAATTATGCAATAAATAAAAGTACAATAATGATAATGGGATATTGTTCTATGGATTATGAGTTATATGTAACTGATTTTACGAAAACGTCTGGGTCGATGCTTTAAAATAGTTTAATAAAAGTTGTCCATTTATCCCACCTTTTCTCGAGCGATGTAGAAATACAGTTTCTCCACAAGAGGGCGCAATAACAGCTCAGTCAGTGAACCTTAGTGTTGGCAGAAAATAGGTTTAAATTTTCTTATCTTTGTGCAAGCAGCGGTGTTTTTACTAAGAAACTTTGCGTCATGGTTTCCGAATAAATTTTATTAAAAAAATTTCAGTTTCTTATTTACTAGGTATATATTTGGCCATATTTTAGCCCAACTTAAAACAAAGGGGGGGAAAAAGACGTGTTTTTATTATATTTTGTAATTTTTGTGTCCGTTTTTGTGTGGATATTTGATTCATATCCAAGTGTTTCTATCCGGCTGCATGTGAAATTACGCAGCGTGCGCGTCTGTAGGACGGATAGGTCGCGCAGCTGCAGCAGCAGCAAACAAGCAGCGGCAGTAGCGGAGTTGTTGCGAGCGATTCCGACTTCTCTAACCAAAAAAAAAAAAAAAGAAAAAAAAGAAAAACCTTCGACTTCTTTTTATAGCTGCTCTTCACCCACCAAAATGCCTTGGACTTCCCACTGTTTCTTTAAAGGAATATACGCTGGATGTAACATCTGGTAGTTGCGGAAAAGATGACGAATTGTGAAATGAGCCGCGAAGAAAAAAGTGTGCCTTGTTTGGAGCTGAAGGGGTTGTGTGCCACAACATAGGAGTGGAGGCGCAGCGAGGCCAGCAGCTGCCTGTAGCACCAGCTAGCTGGTTAGCTTACAAAGGTTACAGGTGTTTAGGTAGCAGATATTCGGACGCAACTCGTAGCAGGTAACAAACGGGGCGCCTGCTTTTTGTCGCAACTTTGAGTAAAACGTGCCTGCTCTATGTTCCTGTAACCAAACTAATTGGCACACCACTCAGCAACATTGTTATTAGCTGTTAGCTCTTCGGTTAGCCGAGCTCTGTGTTTACAGCTATTATTAGCCACCGAGCTAGCGAGTTAACTTCACGGCTACATGTGGTTTTTTTTGGTCGCGAGTTTTTCGTTGTCAACCCGGACTCGACGTGGGACTCGCAGTGTGGTGGTTAAGCTTTATTCTGCATATTTTTACACAAAACGGTGACTTTTTCTCCCCCCCCCCCTCACCCCATTTCCCCACCAACCCCCGTGCCTGCTCCGGACTGACCCACCCATAAGGACTATCTATTCGGGGCCGATGCTGACAGTTCAGCCCGGATCACGGCAACGCCAGGAGCCGCTACAGCGATGCAGCCCCAGCAGATGTACGACTTTTCGAGTGAAGAGAACAGTCACAAGTGGAGAGGCCTCTTCGTGCAAGCTCTAAAAAAGGTATCAGTCTGACACAACTTCAGTAAGATCCACTAAAACATTTTCCCCCCACACATTCCCTCATAGAGCTGATGTGGTGCGGGGCTAGAGTACAGTAGCGTTGGGTATGAATGAACATCATAATTTAGTTAACTTTTCTATCTATCTATCTATACTTGTAGAGAAAGTTAAATCAATGCTCTGACTTTTTTTGTGTTACTTTTCCATTAGTTTTGTTACAGAAAAAGAAAGAAAAACTAAACATTATTGTGGATATAGATACATTAAAAAATGTGAGCTCTAAATCCAGTTTGGCTGCTGCATTTTTGACAGCTGTAGTAATAAACATGAACATTTGCATCTTTCCCCACCCAAATACACAAACAACTTGTGTCTTTGA
The DNA here is from genome assembly GCF_003331165.1 of Xiphophorus hellerii. NCBI lineage: Eukaryota > Metazoa > Chordata > Actinopteri > Cyprinodontiformes > Poeciliidae > Xiphophorus > Xiphophorus hellerii. The sequence continues at coordinate 22,095,952 of NC_045690.1, forward strand.
TCGTCTTCGTCTTGCGTTTGTGCAAAAATGGCGTGACATGCAGTTCGTGTCTTAAAAGCGTCTAGTCGAAGAGAAGATTGGTGTGTTTGGACTACTTGTTTTGGATGTTTCTTGAGTAATTTCTGCGTTTATTTGGCTATATCCATATTCACATTATTAGTAATCTCCTGGTATTGTAAAGAGGCCATGATAAGGTTTTCCAGGGCCTTTGGAAGAGAACGGGGCCCACAGCATCATGCATCCTCCTTCGTACCTTGCAGCAGGGATTGTTTTTTTTCCAGTTGCATACCAAGGCCTGTACCTGAACGCACCATTATCACTTCCACTGACAACTGGACTAAAAACCCAGGACTGAAAGAAAAAAAACCCCCATAATTTGAAACTTTCAAAAGCGTGTAACTTCTTATGATTTTAAAAAAATGCAAACGGTGTCCAAGATGATTTCACATCTCTGTCAAGGATAAAAACCGTCATCAGGCTAGCCACATTACCTCAAACCAATAACAATGCTCTCCTGAACTGATGTTGTCTCTCCTCATTGGTTAACTTTCTGTGTGATTATTTAAAGACTTTGGTTGCTTAAGTTCCCTAATGAAGATCATTTTTTCCCGCTATGATTTTGAAGAAGTTGCTCAGGGTTTCCCAATCTTTGCAGTGCAATGTGTTTCACAGTTTTATGATATGTAATAACGTACACGACGCAGATTAAATACCTGTGCAACCCTCTTTAGCTTGTGTTGTAAAACAATTTATGGCACATTTGTTGCTATTTTTTCCCCCCAACGTAGGTCATATAGTGAGAATGTACAACCCCTGCTTTAAATAGACACTTCGCTGCTCCTTCATGACGCTTACATCACATTAAGTTTCTATCTCTTTTCAAGGAAAACAAAATGCAAAAGTGTATTTTTCGTTTTTTAATAAACCGTAGTGTGACGCTCAGCAAACGATGACTTTGATTTTTAATGTCCTTTGTCAGCAGGATTGACCTGTATCAGTTCCCATTTTTACTCTCCCTTTCTTTTTCTTGCCTCGTCTCGGCTTCTTCCCATCATCACAAGGCTCAGTTTCTGCCTTCTGCTCTGAATGAGAGCGCTTCTGACGACGTTTCTGTCGTCGGCCGGGAGACGGAGGAGGGAAACTTGATTTGCCACTCAAGGATGAGACAGAGTAGGGTATCCTGCTTGTTGCACGTTTGCTAAAGAGGCAGCTATATAAAATGATAATAATAACAAGTAATAATAATGCTACAATTCTCTCGCTCCTTTTAGCTCGAAATGGAAATGTGGGCTCTGACAAACAACAAAAACACTGAAAATATTTGAACATCAAGCTTTAGACTAGAACTGAGCTAAAACTATTTTCTTTAAAATACAATTGATTACTTAGGAAGGACATAAAATGTAGTCGTGATTTTTTTTTTTCTCAAAAAATATTCTTTCAATAGTATTTAAATTGTCAGCTGTTTATTTGCACTGCACAACCAAAAAGAAGATATTCTTATGTGTCACTAGACACACTTCATTTTTGTGCTTTGGATTTTATATGTCATTAACAGTGGTACTAACTGTTAGCTTTCGGTGAAGACATTTTATTTATTTTAATAAATATTAATTTATTAAATATTAAATTGTATATTAATTTAAAATTTTATTTAATATTAAATATTAAATTTATTTTAATACATTGCCGTTCACCCACCAGTTGGTGCACACTGCTTGTCAGCTGGATTACAGAAATAAAGGTTTTATCTCTGTTAGAAGAAAGACAAATTAGGAAAAATGTCTGGTCCCTTATTAAGGTCGCCTTAAGGACACTGTTATTAACAATGTTGAGTGTAATTTGCTTAGTTTCTAAGTGATGACCTGTTGGTTTGTTTGGTAAATATTTTCTAATTTGACAAGATGTGAGAGGTGTATCTGTTCAGCCGCTGACTGCAGGCTAGCTGCTACAGCTAATCAGCCAGCTGATACCTAACGGTTAGACCGCCAGTGGCGTAGTCCTGTGACTCTATTGTGTATCACCCTTTCGTTTCCATGGCGTTTGCCAACATTAAAAAGCAACAATCCTGCATCTCCTTCCTCTGCATACAGAGTTTGATCAGTAGTTTAAACAGGTCCATGTGGGTTGAAATGTCACCACGGTAGCGCCACGGCTCACACATTTGATGCAAACCACATAATTACAGAATCAAAGCAACTAGAGTGCCACATCGCGGACCCAAATACAACATTACATAATAAAATCTGCATCTTCCAGTAAGCGGTGTCTGAAGGACATCACGCTCTAACATGCAGCAGAGGCTCACTGTTCAGTCTCCCAGCTTCATTGTGCAAACCTCATGTTTGCTAACAATTTGACACCATCTGTCTCCTCATCAAAGTCACAAGTGAACACAGCAACAAGGCAACTAATTACAGATGACCTGAGACGGGTGTACAAAAATAACTGGAAGCATAGCAAAGTCCTGTCACGAGCCCATTGGTCGAACAGAGTAAGGGTGGAGCTCGGCCATGTGTGCAGCGTACACTCTGCCAACAAACCGTACACAATGGGAAAGGAACGTATCTCAAGCCGGCAGCAGAAGGACATAAAAGATAAAAACGACATAAATATTTACCAGCACTGTGCACAATTCCAGGTGATTGCGTGGCCCGTATTTTGTGTCTTTTTTTTTTTTTAGTTTTTCCAAAATAAAGCAAACCACGGGGATGTTTCAGTAAAAACTTGTGCAGCTTATAGAAAATTTAATGAGGTATTTTTATCCTTCAAGTATGAATGAAAAACTTAAGTTTCTGAGGAATTGGAGCCCTAAGTACATTACTTAAAAAAAATAAAATAAAATCCTGGCTCTAGTCTTATATGTTCTTGTAGAATCAACCTGACGACAACACGCGTGGCATCCATGAAGTTAGCAAAAAAATAAATAAAGCTGGAAACTGATCAGTAAGCTCCAGACGTTTGTTATATTACACAACCACATGCTGTGTTATGCAGGGGCAGCTGCATAACAAAGTAAAAGTGAAACTTGCAGCAAATCTCTTACTGGTCAGTAGATCCGTTTTTAACGTGAAGAAACGCACAGGTTGAGACTGACTCGGAAAATTAACATACCCGATGATAACGGCCTGGAACACTGTGAATGTCTCCCCACTGATCTGCAGCGTATAGGCATTAAGCTGAGGGTTAGGGCGTCAGATACCCCAAAAACATCACAGGTCTTGAATTCAGAATTCATGGCAAGATGCTAAATGATGTGAAACAGCAGCTGCGTTTCCATTGAACATATAATTGCGCAATTTAGTGTTTCAAGAATAAATTTGCTTAGTAGAAACATTTCAGTTTAGAAAAAAACCTTGTGTTTTGATTAATAAGTTCTGGATGATGTGGTTTCTTTTTGACCGTATCGAAATTGGTTTATTTCACTAAACTGCAAAGGAAACACTATTTTGCATCACACAAGTCACATGATCAACAACCGGACATTGCCACTGGCGCAAACAACGAATAAGAAGACCTCCAAATAACAGGAAGTATTTGGAGGATAACGGCATGTCATGTGTTTTTTTAATGACTTATCGCATGAAAAAACTTATTCACATGCAGGCCTGTCACAATATAAAATTTTGCTGGACGATAAATTGTCCCAGAACTGATTGCAATAAACGATTATATTGCTGTTTTGAGACCATTTCCAAGTAATATAATAGCAACAATGGCATAAAAATACAAGAACACGTTCTGAAAAAATCAATCAACTTTAAATTCTAATGAACATTTAAACACTGGAACTGGGCGACATTTAAAATATCAAAAATAAATAAAGGAAACAACAAACAACAAATAAAATGAACTATAAAGTTTTTGTAAACAAAATTATATTTTTTAGAAAAAGGGCTAGTTGAGACCAAAGCACCAGACTGAAGACTATTATAATTCAGTTTTGGCAAAAAGAGAAAAACAATAAAGCAAGCAAATTAAGTTTTTATTTATTGTTTTTTTTTTTTATTTATCATGTGATTAATTGATTTATTCTTTATTTTGACAGGTCTATTCACATATGATTTGTGTTATTTAATGGAAACACTGCAGTTGCAAAAATTTTATTTAATTTTTTTTAACATTAGTGGAATATTGACAACTTTTAAAAACGAATGTAAATTTAGTGTTTTCAAAAGTTTATGCATCAAAATCGAACTACAGCAAAACAAATGTTAAGGAAAATATGATTTAACTGTAATCAACACACTGTTAAATTTTTGGCAGCAGTAACAATAATTATCTGAGTAAAATAAATTATATTTCTCTTTTTTTTTCATGACTTTACTAAAGGATAAAGAATATTGCCCCAGGCTCAGCTGCTGCAAATATCCCTCTAGCATTTTCCAGGCTTGGATTTTCTTTTTTTTCCAATAACGTTATATCTGCAAATAAATGACCCAGTCATGTCTTTAATTAGTTTGTATTACGTGAGAACTGGTATGATGAGTCAAGTGAAACTGAGAAAACAGCTGGTGGGCTGAAGTGCCACTGTCATTGTCTCAACTTGCTGCACAGCTGCCGCCGGGAAAGCCTTTGAAAGGCAGAAGTAACAGGCTTGTTATGGTTTTGTCAGACTTTGACTGACTTCACACGAAGCAGTCCAAAGGGGGTTTTACTTTTTACTTTTGGCGACGACTCGTCATGCATGACTTCATCCCCAAAAGAGTCCTAGATTATTGATGAGCGGTAGAAGGACAGGTTGAATCCTCAACATCATCAACGGCAAGATCGTCGGATCGATTATTGAAAAAGACCTTCAGGACGCCTAATTTGGGCTTGTTTTTCTAAACATCTCGTCTTAACTCTATCTTTAGCCTTTACATATGCATAGCTTTCTGTCTTATCTGATTTTATATCTTTTGCTTCTTTCCTGGCAGCAGTATTATTTTAAAATGGTACTTGTCTGACGAACAAAAACAAAAAATAATCAGCAATGCAAATCAAAGATTGCATTGATTTGCATTCTTTGATGCAAATCAGTGCATCAAAGAGTGATGCATTAATCATTCTTGCATCAATGCATCATTGCAAAAAGACTGGAATCAACTCAGACGGGAAATTTAAAGATTCAACGTTTTTGTTTTTCTTTTGACTCACAACATCTGACGAGGGTTTTCTAGGTGGCGCTGATGTCACTGTTCACTGATGATGTTAGTGTAGAGAGAAGGCTCACCTGGTTTCAGTGACGTGTTTGAAAATGAACTGATAGGAAGCACAGTGATGCCAGAAGTTTAGCAGGAAGCTGTAATTTCTACTTGCTGAGCCACGTTTTCGGTTAATTTAGCCTTTGAGAGAGCAAGACTGTGCAGATAACAGGAAGGCCTGATCGGAATACAGCAAACCTGTCAATCACTTTCCTGCGTTTACGTTACAAATGTGCTCGAAACTTTTTCAATATGTCAAAGAACACAGCTTCACAGTTGCGCTGTTTAAATTAAAATAGAAATGCAATGAAAATCACTACTTAATAAGCTTGTTTACGTGATGAATTATTAAAAATCATGACAGATGCGAACACTTAGGAGATGTATTCATATTTCAGCTGAGTATTGCAGCATTTTTGGAAAATTGTAATCCGATTTTTTCATTTTTTATTTATTTATTTTTTAAGAAGCGCTATGGATTCACCAAAATGACAAACTCAGCTTTTGACGTAGTGTGCGATGATGTTGTGGGCGTATTGTCCAAGGAGACCTGCACCTACAAATAAGTGGTTGTTGCTGTATACAAACTGGCATGATGCGAAAAAAGTGTTTCCATTGCAGTTTTGCGAAATATGGCTGAAAAACATCCAAGCACAAAAAAAAAAAATCCCCCCGCCCCCGATATTGATGTGTTTCCATAAAGTTAATTTATTTTCATTATTCCAATTCGTGCAGTTTTATGGTCAATGGAAACTCGGTTTCTGTCTATGAATCCTTTTGTAACCTTAGAGTCGAGGGAGCAGTCTAAATGCTCTAGGGATTCATAAAGAGGCTGCCGTTTTTAGTCATGCTAGCTGTTTTAACTATGCTTATCACTAATACAAAAGGTAAAAAATACTTTAATTAGTGTAAATACAGCTCTTATGTCTTCTTATATAATAGTTTTAACAAAGAACTAAGACTCAGAATCAATCAATACCAACCAAAAGTGGTAAAGCACTACAAAAGCTGGACGTTATTAATTGGTCACAAATGTCTGTTTGGTGAATATGCTTGTCTAGGACTCTTGTGTTCTGCCCAGAAATGCAAATTTAATTCGAAAATACTTTATTAATCGCAAAGGGAAGTTGAAAAGTAAACTGAAAGCTCATGAAAAGGGTTTCTTTTTATATCCACATGAAATGTAATTATTTTTTACAAATCCAGGGTTTCCCCCAGTCTATTATTAGCTTGGCGGGCCACCAGGCTTTACTTGTGCCCCAACAGGCTAAGCATAGTTTATTTTTTAAACTCTTATTTAAAATGTTTGCATTTTTAAGACTTTGGGAGAATAATAACTGGTGCTCAGTTATTATTCGCCCAATCTTTTAATAACACATAATAATCAAGTGATATTTTAAATTTTCCTGTCAACTTTAACCAGTTTTTAACTCAAAAACACGGCGGGTCGCTGGATGAAGGACTGCCCCAGCACCCAACCACCGGGCTAAGCAAGTTTTCTGGGGGAAACCTTAAAGTCTTTCACTAAAGCCTTCTAAGGTTAAGAATATGTTTTCCTCTTAAGGTAATGCGTTAAGCATGCAGCTGTTTGCATTGTTGATGTTCTTTTGATATCCCATCATGGTTTGTATTCTGTCTGTATATCCTGGCTATTCTTAAACGCTGTGACTGTGCATGAACGTAATTCCACCACCGACTTGCTACCGTTAATAATAACTATGGACTCCCCTGGTCTGATGCCTGGCTGGCACAGAGACACTGGTTTCTATCCAATGCCGTCTTCAGGCAGTAAAATGTGGTTGACAAGACTCCCAAGAGAAAGACGAGTCATAATTCATGCACGTTTGTGACCGAAATGGAAACGGTTAATTAAGCCCCAGACAGAGTGCTCTTTTGCTTTTAGTTTTTTTAGATTAAATTTTCTACAATCCAGTGAAGTATTTCTGTGAAGTTAGTTTGCAGTGTCCTAAACTGGCATACTGGTGAAGCGATCACCTTTGTAGCAAAGCGACGAGAAAGGAACACAATTAAATTCATGAGGTGGAAACGCAGCTTCATGTAGAATGTTTTCTGTGAAATCATAAATCACGTCTTGTGCTTTGTACGTCAGAAATGTTCTCTAATGTTTACCGCCACCACATCCTGTCTGCCTTTTGTTTCTTTCTTTTATTTAGTTTTTTTTTTTTGGCTCTGGCAAATCTTTGAAATCAAAGGCTGGAAATAAAAACAATATTCTGTGAAATTACTTGAAGAACAAAGAAATGTCATCTGTTTTAGTTGTGTTATGGAACCTTTTTTTTTTTTCAGGATGTGTATTTTTATCATCACCGCTTCTGCATCCGTGCTTCAGGCTCAGGTGGAAATTTAAAATTTTCTTCCACCTGTCCTTATGGTTGGTGGAACAAAACTTGTTTCAGATATTTAAAAAAATGTTTCAACAAACCCTTGATTAAGATTTGGCTTGGTTACCACAAAATATCAATAAATAAACTTTTTGATTTAAAATACGTATGATTATCTATTTTATATATTAAAAAAAGTACAAGGATGTTAAAGAAAAGTACAACTGTGTACTATATTTCAGCATCAAAGGTTTAAAACTAAAATGCTTTATTTTGAACTGTTTGCCCACTTTCGTCTCAAAACAATTTCCATTTTTTTTATTATGTCTGGAAGCTAAAACTTACCAAAAATAAATGAGAAAAAATTATAAATATTTGTAAGTGGAAAATATTTAATTAATCTGGCTAGAAATATAAAATGTGGTTTAAAAATGCATTTCCTTTTAATTTAATTGTTGGCTAACTTAGTTTCTGAAAATATACAGGTTTAAAATTAAGAGTTGGTTGACTAAAACAAAATGACTAAATTGACTAAAATTTAATCAAACTTTAGCTTGCTAGCTAGCTAAAGTTTGATTAAATTTAGCTAGCAAATCACATAATTATATTTCGCTCTTCATAAAAAAGACAAATTGGTTTAGCTTTTTTCTTTGTTTTCATTCTGTGAAAGTTTGGGTGTTTTTGCTCGCCTCTTTTCACTTTTTGGTAGATCAACTTTACCCACAATTCATTAGTGTACCTTAATTTGGTTCTTGAGTAAAGTAACAGAAATGGTGTTGGACATTTTGTGGCAAGCCTGGTTTTTGCTGCCATTATTTAAAAAAAAAAGGTCTTTACATTTTGAAAAACCAACACCAATTTATCACACATTTGACAATATGTCTGTTAAATTAGAAGAATTTCCTCCAAGAGTGCGTGCTTTTAGGTCGAACAGATGCGAATGAATGAATTATCTGCTGGCTTAGAAAGAAACTTTTGTGTTTTTCCACATCATGATTTCTGCTGACACGGGCAAGTTTCTCTCAATCACACAAAAACACATGAAGCAGAAAGGCTAAAGACGCGCAAGAGTAAATGACCTCATTTGCACTCGTTGATGTCATGCATCAGTGGGTTGCCACATCCTGGAGATGAGGCTAGCCGCTATGTTTTGATGTTCTTGGTAACAGGTTGGGCCTTCTGTGAAGCGGCCCTGAGGCTGTCTGCAGATAGACGATCGGGCTTATTGGAAACTCTGGTCCCCGGCTCTTCTTGCCGGGTTAAATCAGCTTACTGGACCCTTGCTTGTCGTCAAAAGGGGTTAAAGTGAAGGATGAGTGGGCAGCGGTCACTCGGTCAGGTCAAGACGCGGTCAAGGCGAGGCCCCTCGCTAATGGGGGCAATGTGTTGATCATGTGACAGCGTGTAAAAGCAGCTAAATGTCCTGACATCAAATGTACAGTGCTGGTTTTATATACGTTATATCAGATTATTATTTGTCAAAGTGTCTATCTTAACGCTTTCTGCCTCTTCAAGCCGTTGTGTGTTGGCGTGTGTGTGTGCGCGTGTGTATTTCGTATGTCAGGCCCCGGTGGATCTCTGCCCTATGGTTCCCCAGACAGTCTGGTTGTAATGGCAGATGATGTCATGGTATGAATCACAAACGGTGACACATGCTCGGATATAATAATGATTCCCAAACCCGTCCCCTCCCCCCAACACACACACACAACCCATATTACCTGTAACCTGAGCCTGACACAGTTCTGTGTGCGCAGCCAGAATAATAATCAATTCAATTAGAAATATTATCCCTGTATTAACACCACACTGCCTTTATTACCTCAAACCTTACACTGATATTTTCTTTGTGCATGTTGGCGTAATCCTGTGGAGGTACATAATGATTATTTGGAGGTTGGACAAAATGCACTCAAATGTATCCTGCTGTTCATACGTCACGTCTTGTGCAAGGACGTGATTTTATGCTTTTAATTCATTGATTTATTTTTCTTCAGTTGAGTTGTACTCCAGAAAATACTCAGTAAATTTGAAATTGTAAATTTTCTTAAATCCACACAGGGTCAAAATTATTCATACAACGTAGGAAAACTTCAAACCTCCCACTAATATTTGGATAAGTGTCTGTGTTTTCCAACATATTCTAGAAATTTTTAAAATAAAATTTCAATAGGGTTGTGATCGGAGCCATTCAAGAAGTTATGGGCTAGCCTCAAAGTTTAATGTTATTAATCAAATATTTTTATCTGTCAATTAATTGAATGATTGGATAAAAGAAAATTTTGTTTGATCCATTTTGAAAATACATAAGACAATTGAAATCCTTTTTTAAAATAAGAAAATATTTTATTACCTAACACGCAATAACACAGCGTTTCTGCAGTGTAAATTGATCATTTATAGCTGCAGGTAAAAAAAAAATACTTCCAACATCAGCATGTGAAAAGCTCAGGTCTTTCTGCTTGACTTAACGTCAGTACAGTCAGTGTAGGGCTAATCTGTCAATTTTTTTTTCCTTGGATTAACTGATTAATAATTTGATAGCCAAAGGTGTTTAATTTTTATTTGTGCAGAAATTGAAGCAGATGAATCTAAAACTGTCACTTGAGGAGTTCTTAGTTTAACATATGTAAAGACAAAGGTGTTTTATCTGAAATGCAAAATTTATACATATATTCTTTTTCCAGTCTTTCTCTAATTGTTTCAACAAACTGTCTTTTTTTTAGTCTGTATACTCCAGCTAACAATTAATCGATTACTAAATTAGTTTCAGTAATCTGAAACGTTATTGTAAATGTAGACAGTGTTGTAGTCCCAGACCTGCACACTTGGTCACATTTTAAGTCAGCCTGATAAAATGAACGTCATAATCACTTAGAAGAGCAGAGTGCGTTTCTGCAGGGGCCTACAGATAAACTATCAGGCGTTTCTGTTTCCTAATTTCCTCGTTTTCAGTTTTTTTTGCCGGACTCTCCATCCTCCAGCTTTGGCCCAATGCTACTGTTTAAGCAGCATGAAGCTGCTGCAGCTTCTTCACGCGCAGTACGCACATCGATACCTCTCAGTCTACTTTTATGATCTGCTATCCCGAGGGATTTTCCTCTGTGAGGGCAGAGAACAAGGGAGACGTGGGAGGTTGGAAGGGAAAGTGAGTGCGGGTACACTTCTGGTACACTTCAGAATTGAAATGGCCCATAAAAATAAACAACACCCGAACGTGGCACAGGAGAACCTGTGATCATAATTAGAGCTGACTCTTCACTGCAGGTGTCTTGTTTTCTTAAAGGGCCCTACTCTCTCTCTCTTTTTTTTCTTGAGTTGAGAAGAGGAGATGAGGTGTAAAAATGACTTCACACTCAGTGTTGTATAAAGTACTGAAATCTCAGAGTCAAGTAAAAGTACAAGTACCTCTCCAAAATATGACTTTGGTAAAAGTCGAAGTCACTGACTGAAATGTTACTTGAGTAAAAGTCTTAAAGTATTTGAAACTTCTTGTACTTAAGTATGGAAATTACTGTAAAAATGGATGTACTCAAGTAATGTAATGAAAAGTACAAGTAAAAAGTAAAACAAAGCAAATGCAGTTTGAATGACATTTTTTATATTTTGGTAAACTTGTCAAATACACTTAAAATAATGTACCCAACCAAGTGCAGGCAAAATTAAACCTGCTAATAGATATACCTGCAGGCATCATTTAGTTAAGAAAATTAGGTGCTTTACCTATAGCACAAGGTTAACTTAACCTGCTTTACAACTGAACCAGCTTCTTAGTATACCCTCCAGGACAGAAAATACAAAGTTTTCGTAAGCCTTAAGTTTTCCCTTCAAGTAAGGTCAGTGCTGAAAATGAGAAAAATAAATAGTACAGAAAATGCGGCCAACATGAAGAAAAAGAGCTGTTACGATTACTCTACTTCACAAATCAGTGAATCAGTCAATCCTACAGTCAGTAGGTGGTGCACACAACTGGTCATTATGCAAAAGAAAAAAAGAATTGGGAGGGAAATGCAGCTTATTGGCATCTGTAAACCTGGTTTTGAACTTGCATGCCTTTCCTATATTCGTTAAATTTAGTCTAAATTGCTATTGCTATGGCTTCTGTCCCCCTTTGAACAGAGGAGTCTAGGTAGCCTGCGACAGTCAACATTAGGCCTAAGCTAAATACACCACGTATGGAACTGAAACAATGCCAAACAAAGTTCATTTATGGTCAAGATTTCACAATACAGTAGTGCCTAGTGACCAAGCTATAGTTACTGAAACAGGAGGATTATAACCATTTCATAAGAAGTTACCTCGATGTGTTTCTTCAAGTTGGACGGGGAGTTTTTGTAAGATAGAATTTCCATGTGACTGCTACTGATTGCGAGACTTGCTTTGTGTTTAATGGGAGAAGCGAAACAGGTGTATCCTAATTAAAAGTAAAGAAATCAAGAAATGGCAAAAAATGTGGAATGAAGATAAGAAAGGAAGAAGATTATATGAAGTACAAAAGTCAGTTTGAATTCGAAGCATTAATGAACGAAACAGAAGAGAAGAAATAATAATTAGTAGATTAAGAGTAGGTCATACCTACTTAAATGACATGCTTTATAAAATAGGGAGGAAAAATAATGATAAATGTGAGAGATGTGGAGAGAAAGAAAATGTAGAACACATATTGATGAACTGTAAGTCAAATGAACTCGAAAGGGAAGAATTAAAGAGAATAGTTAGAAATATGGGGCATGAATGGAATCTTAAAGGTATATTAGGAAATGAAGGAAACATAACAGATATTCACAAATTAAGGAAAGCATTGTTTATTTATCTTAAGAATACAAAATTAAAAAGTAGAATTTAATAGATATGAAGTAATGCTTCTACACACTCATGTACAGTAGGTGGCGGTATGCACCTTAAAGTTGCTTGTGATCCGCCATAATAGAAAAGAAGAAGAAGAAGAAGAAGTATCCTATTGGTGGTGATGAACAAGCCCAGGCACTTTGTTCGGTAGCCTGCTTGCTACTTGCTAATCAGTAGGTGGGGTCAAAACACTTGCGTTTCTCTCTCTCGCTTTTTTGTAACGAGTAACTAAACCACACATTGAAAATGTATCGGAGTAAAAGTATGCAATTAAGTTCGGAAATATAGTGAAGTAAAAGTGAAAGTCATCAAAAATTTTCATACTCGAGGAAAGTATGAAGTACTCCAAAATATACTTAAGTAAAGTAGTGAAGTATTTTTACTTTGTTACTATACAACACTGTTCACACTTTGCCTTTTTTTGTGCACATCCTCATTTTGCTAATGGAACAGTGCTTAAAGAGTGATTCATGTGTCAGTTTTACAAGATAAAACATTTAGTGTCTCTTGTCCAGAAGATATCAGTGTAATTGTAAGTTTCTGTTAATGTAAGCCTTATCTTTTTTAGTTTTATCTCAGCCGTGCAACAAAATATAAGTTTTACCTGCATCTTGTCTTAGCCAGCACAACCTTGTAACAGGTTAATAATCCCACTGGATTTCTTTCCTATAAAAACTCTGGTAAAATAAAGGCAGGGTTTTCCTCAGTGTATTATCAGCCTGGTGGGCCACCAGGCTTTACTTGGTGGCCCCCCAGACTAAGTATTACTCATTTTTAAGTCTTTAAAATGTTTGCATTTTTAAGGCTTTATATTTGCTGTTCAGGTATTAATTTACTAGTCTTTCAATGACACATAATTATCAAGTGATATTTTCAAATTTCCTGTCGATTTTTTAACCCAAAAACATGGCGGGCCTCTGGATGAATGACTGCCCAACCACCAGGCTTAGCAAGTTTTCTGGGGAAAGCCTTGAAAGGGTTATCAATATCTGCATCGGTCCTGATATTGGAAAAAATTTCAATTGGGGATCAGTGACATAAAGGCAGATCTGCCAGTCTAATTCTACACTTTGTGATCTGAGCGACATCTTGCTGTATTATTCATTTTACATTATATTTAGAAAACCTGATTACACTTTCTGAACCTTGTGAAAGGTTTTCTGCAGCTTATTTTTACATGTTTGACCAAAGTAGTCAACCTGTTGCTTTTGTCAGTTTCTTTTTTATTTATTTTAATCGGTTTTTCCATTTACAAACTATTTTTTCCTACTATGGTCAGTTCCTGTTTTATCTCTGGCTGCTTTTCATATTTAAGTGCTCAAACTATATTTTTACCAAGATGCTGCAAGCTTCAGCTGTTGTGTAAATATTCCTATTAGACCATGATTAATGGTCTAATAGGTTAACCCTAAATGGTTAATTCCTCCATTTAGCTGTCCTGATGGCAGCTTGTGTATGATATTTTATCTTTTTTAAATCCATCAACCTTAAAAAAAGGTACATAATTAATTTTCTCGATGCAATAGCCTTTAAGTTGTTTGTTTTAAGAGGCTGATTAAAGTTGTAGCTGTCAAAGTTCCCTTAGTAAATACTTTGTTTCTTGGTAATACCTAAATATCTTGCATATTCTCTTCTAAAAAGGTTTAAGTAGTGGGAGCTTCTGCAGAATCTCGGTCGGCATACCTTTCAGCTCCGTCACGGCTTATGTATTTGTTTGAAATCACTTTCCACCACTTTCGGTTTCAAGCATTACGGTTCCTTTGTCTCCCATCCTGATGTTGTTGTAGATAGACACCACTTGTCAGTCGCGGGCCTGTGAGAAACGAGACAATGATTCTGTGAAACTCCGGGGATTTCCCCCGTGCCTCCACTCAGCGCGGTGACTCACAGCTCCTGGTGTCCTGTGGAATTTAGTCAAGTGACCGTTTAGGGTTGAAAGAATCTATCTCATAACCTACTTCCCCCTTTGATATCTATTTCTTTCCCAGTACAGTTTACACTCGTGGCTTATTTATAGCAAGAAGGTCTTGTGAGTGTGCATCAAAACAGTAATGACGAGCAACAAGGCCTCAAACTGTGGTTTCAGTGTTTCCAGCTCTTGTTTTAAGAAGCATCTTAGTGTAGTTACCAAGTTATAAATCTAAACAGATGATGTGTAATCGCTGTGAAATTCCACCTTCTGTTATTTTATCTCAATCAACAAATTGCAAACTATAGACAGAAAGGACATCCTGCTCCTCGCTGCATCGCCGTTAACTCAGAGGGCAAGAATGCTCAGAGCCCAGTCAGTGGTGACCTCTGAACATTTTACTAATCCTTCGTTTCAATGTCGGTGTTTTGTCTTTATGATGCTCTGTTGAACTGTATATCAGTTTAGTTACAAATCTAAAGCGACAGGTTTTTGTAAGTAAAGTTTAATTGCGTAGCACCATTCAGGAACAAGGCAGTTCAAAATGCTTTACGTCAAAAAAGCGCAAAAATATAAAAACATCATACAGTTATTATTGAGAAACCAGTAACATACATTACATTTTGGTGAGTGCCATCCAAATGTAATTTGGATTATTAATTTGTAAACTTGCCCCCAGAAAACTTGCTAACCAGTGGTTGGGCGCTAGGTCAGTCATACATCCAGCAGTCCGTAGTGTTTTTGAGTTAGAAATGTTTAAAGTTGACAAGATATTTTAAAATATTACTTGATAATTGTGTTATTGGAAGATTAATATCATACCACCAACTATAAAGTTGTTTATAGTTGGTAACATATGCAAACATTTGAAAAAGACTTAAATAAATAAGCAATGCCAAGTCTGGTGGGGGCACAAGTAAAGCCTGGTGGCCCGTCAGGCTTATAATACACAGGTGGAAACCCTGCGTTCAGTGATTTTTAAACCAACAACAGTAGTCTAAAGTCTATCCTCTGAGCTACAGGGAGCCAGTGAGGGACTTTAGAACTGGTGTAATGTGCTCTGTCTTCCTGGTTTTAGTCAGAACATGAGCAGCAGCGTTCTGTATCAGCTGTAGCTGTTTCATTCACTTTTTTAGGCTGCCCTGTGAAGACGCTGTTGCAGTAATCAATACGATTAAAGATAAACGCATGAATGAGTTTCTCAGGATATTTCTGGGATTTTAGTCCGCTAACCCTGGAAATAGAAGGCTGACTTTGTTACTCTCTTTATGTGGCTCTGAAGGTTCAGGTCAGTCCATCACTACACGTAAATGTTGGACCTGATTGCTGGTTTTTAGTTGTAATAACTGAAGCTGTGCGTTCCTCTTTATGTCTACAGATAATCCTTTTTTTTTTTTTTTTTTTATTTGTTCAGCTCGAGAAAAGTTATGGGACATGCACAGGTTGATTTGTTCTAAGCATCTGTTCAATGATTGGATAGGTTCAGAGTCACCTGGTGACATCATAATGTAGAGCGGTGTATCATTTGCGTAGTCAATGGTTGTTAATCTTCCTGTTGCAAGGTGAGAGTAAATATCAAACCCTCTTCTCTGTTGTTTTTTTTTCCCATGGTATTTTTTTCTCCTTGAAGTCTCCTTTGGGTGCTATATTAGCATCTCAACCGACTGCATTCCTGCACGAGGGCACAGCCCAGATGACGACAACTTTTGGGAGGCTGGAAGGCATTTGTGGGATGTTCATTTCTTTGCAATTTCAGACCTGAGGAAGCCACACCTTCACGCCTGGATGCATCCATAACCACACCCCCTTTACCTGGTAGTTCCACATGGAGTAGTTTAAATGCTATAACCAAAGCTTTTGTTTCATGTTCATTATGGAAGTATACACAGTACAAACAATATTACTTCTGTTGCGGCAGAAACACTCTAAATGAGAGATTCTCCTCGTCTTTCCATGCACTCAGATTAAATTGCGTTGATTCTTTCTTTCTTTTTTTTTTTTTTGCTTGCTATGGTTTTTAGTTCTCCAAATATTTTATTTCAGCTTCATTGCTGTACATTAAGAAAGGTGTCAAAAATATAAGTATAAATGGACATTTTTGTAAATATTCAAATAACCAGTTTATCCTTTTGGGAATTATACGTTTTGGGATGTAGCTGAGTCTGAGTAAACCTGAAGAAATTATTCAGTTCCCTGTGTTCATATAAAGCTTTTTCACAACAGTGCACTTGGCAAAAAAATAGACAAGAATGAGTAATTATTGCATCAAATATCAATAAAGAGCTAAATTTGGAGCAATTGGTTGCTGTGTGATAAATCTATTGTTAGTTTCATGAACTCATTAAAAATGGACTTGCACCAAAACCTTAATAGAATTACTAAATATAATTGTATTCATAATTAAAAATATATCATTAATAAATTACATAAAATATATAAGTACAATATTGAATTGGTTATGACAATGACAATGTTCTGGTATTAACAAGAAAATGCATCATGAAAAACATACATGACAAATTACTAAATCTGAAATTTCAGTGACAACCACACAATTTCTATATGAATGAGGAGTGGGAGTAAATAAGTTTATTATCTTCTCACTCCTCTTCAAGGTAAATGCACTCTTGTTTTCTCTAAATACACAGTTACAGTATGTAAAACATGAATTGGATGACTTGATGTATGTACAGTATATTTACTGTATATATTTCAGTGTAGCTACATATTTCTCTGTTCCTCTCTTTAGAGGTATAATACGCATTTTAGTCTTTTATATGGCTCAAAATAAAGCAACAAATAAAACTTGTTTCAAAATATGTATGAATGTTGTTACCTTTTGTGTAGCAGTACATTTGGACTCCTAAATATAACTGTTGTAACAAAGTACCTTTTTGTTAGTTTATTGTGTTTGTCAGGATGTTCCCACAGCTGTACGTGGCGGCAGACCTCTTGCAGAAACGCTGTGCGGGGCTCTAGAATAACTTTACAGATTTGATAAACCTTCCTGTTAGGCGCTAAAAGTTTCGCCGTCTCTCTTGCGCTTTTGCAGCATAAATAAACCACAGACTTGTCTTAACATGTAGCAGAAAATTATTAACTCTTTAGCTGTTCCCAAATGTCTTGATTCTTTTGAACTAATTTTTTTAGGATTGTCTTAGAAGAGGTAACCTTGAGTTTCCTTCACTTGGTAACGGCATTCGTATCAAAGAGGGTTGTCAGTCTAAATAAGGAGTTCCCAACTGGCCAATAAAGCTAAAAAGCAGTCCATTCCTCTAGCCAGTTGAATTATTTTCTCTATTAATATTTAATATAAGACTAAATATCTAAATACTTTGTTGGTCTAATGTGAATATGATGCATTGGGAATCTTTTTAATGACTCCCAACTTCAATCTGTTCAACGTTTTATATTTCTTTACAGCCTGTCTCACCCTGAAAGCTAAAGTTGAGCATTTCAGTCTGGATTGCTAAATCTGCCACTCACCGTCTCTCTCTCCTGCTTGTCTCACACTTTCAGGTACAGGAGCAGGTCCACCCAACCCTGAAAGCAAAGGAGGATGCCCTGCAGCACATTGAAGAGCTGATCCTGCAGCTGCTCAACATGCTGTGTGTGGCCCAGCCTCGCACAGTGCAGGATGTAGAGGTATGACCTTTGCTTCCTCTCTCCTGGTAATTTCTGTTTTAAAGACGGAAACTTTTAATACATAAAAGGCTCGTGTCCGTCCTCTCACTATGAAGAATCTCCTTGCCTCCCCTCTCGACAGGAACGTGTGCAGAAAACCTTTCCCCACCCTATAGATAAGTGGGCAATTAACGACGCCCAGGCAGCTATTGAGAAACGTAAGAGAAGAAGCCCCTTGCTTCTCCCTGTGGACAAAATACACCCATTGCTTAAGGTAAAGACTCACAGAGCTGACCTCTCTCTCTCTCCCTTTTCTGTCCCTTTCCACTTCCTCAGCGGACTAGAAATGTTTATCTAGTTTAGGTGGTAGTTTTGGCTACTTGTCTAATGACATTGCCTCGGAGTAAGCCGTCACCCTGCATGTTCAGACAGACGCTTAACATGATCTCGAACAAACCTTTGGCTGCTGTGGAACGGCTCACGTGCTTTGCTTCGTCTGATGTGTTTTGTTTTTTCTCCAACCAGGAGGTTCTTGGCTACAAGGTGGACTACCATGTGTCCCTGTACATCGTGGCAGTACTTGAATACATATCAGCAGATATACTCAAACTGGCCGGCAACTACGTCGGCAACATTCGGCACTATGAAATCACCCAACAGGACATCAAGGTCTCCATGTGTGCAGACAAGGTAGGGATATCGTTGAGGAAGGAGCGGCTGCATTCACTCGCCTCTCGCTGATTGGTTCCGTTTCGTGTCTCTGCGTTCAGGTGTTGATGGACATGTTCGACCAGGAGGAGGACATCGGCGTGATGTCGCAGTTCACCGAGGAGCCTTTGTCGCTCTCGGAGCTTTCGTATGATGAACTGGTGAAGCTTGAAATTGCAGAGGAGCGGCAGTATCTGCGGGAGCTCGATCTGATTATTAAAGTGTTCCGGAACCATTTCCTGTCCCACCCCAAAGTCTTCACAGATGAGGTGAGGAGGACATTAAGCTGATGATGGAAACATCGTAATACTGCTTTTTAAAGGCATTTCTCACATCCTTTGAAGGGCTTACTTACTTTTGAAACAGCTACAACAAACGGCGACAGTCCGGTTCATATTGGATCCACAAATTTGAATTTATTTGGGTTTTTTTTTTTCTACACCACTCATTCTCAAAATTGTACACACACTCTCAAATACAGAAATGCATCCTTACTAATATTTGATTAAATATCTTTTATCAAACTACACTTCCCATGACAACATACTTTTTCTAGGTATAATGAAGTTTCAGGTATAGTTCAAGCTGGATATTTCTCCACTCTAAATGGTCAAACTGGTAGTTCATGCTTCATTCATTCATAACCCAGTTCAGATCTATACTATTGGAGCACAATAATAATAATAATAATAATAATAATAATAATAATAATAATAATGGTTCCATCCATTTTGTGCAATGCACGAATACCACTGATGGTAAAACTGCGCCTCGGCATGATGCAACCACCACCATGTTTGACAGTTCTCTAATCACATTTCCTCTCATTATGACCATGTAACCAAACATATGTTGATATGTGACCATAAAACATTTTTCTATTGGAAAACTTGCTCTTCTTTAGACATTGGTGTTCCAGCAGGCCTGATCCTCTGTGGTTCCCTCAGTGCCTCCTGAGGATCGTGGGTTGCCAGTTTGGCTCAGACGGGTTAAAACTTGGACAGAATCAGATGCATTACTGATCCCCCACAGAAGATTGCTTTTATGTTGACAAGCTACTCCCATCTAAAATGTAAAATTTTAGCAAACATGAATATAACATTTATAATACAAGTCATTTAAATAGAAAATAAATAGAAATAAAACTCTCTCCACCAGTATGGTTAAAAAGGGAACTCCTTTTTACGTTCAAAGAGAAGACTGAAATAGAAAAATAACCACTAGTTTTACTAGGAAATGTCAAAAATCTAGCTAGCGTTATGCTAAATGTTTATTTTTGGCCACAAAAAACAAGTGGTTGCCCAAGAACAAATATTTTATGATGTAATTAGTTTAGTCTACATGTAGAGTTTTGATCTTGTTTATTGGAGAAAATGCACAATAAATGTACATTTTTTCAGCCAGTTATTATTATTGAAATGTACATAATCAGTTGTGTGATTTTTCAACCCTGGAGAGAAACAATTAAAACACATCATTTAAGGTCCAAAATTAATTACATTCATTCCCATGGTGACTGTTTTTACACTTTTCACTTCTAATTCTACTATTATTCATGTAAAGGGGCGGATTAAATGGTACAGAAAAAATAAGATCTAAAACATAAAGAGGAAAATCTGTTAATATTTCTAGAAAAGACCCACCAACTCTTTCCAAAAGCTACAAAAATTTGAAATTGTTACTCCTCTTCATTTCAGGCAAGTAGCTGTGAGCAGCTTACTGCAGAGCAAGCTTATTCAGACACACATCCAAATATCAAACAATATAAGCCAAATCCACTCTAAGATCATTTAAAGATTAAAACTTCAACTTTCTAATCTGTTAAATGGGAATTAATATCAAAAAGTCACTTGAAACTTCCAAAAATGCTTTCCTTACAGGCTTTATTTTGTGGAAAAAACATCCCTTCACCATTACAAAATTGGGATTTTTCTGTTCGCAGCTAAGAACTTGATAGCACGGATTCTGATTATTGTCAAATTTGTGTTTTCTAAGGACTGCCTTTCCAATCACGAGTCACTCCGTTTACACAATGATTGCAACAAACTCTTGTTTTGCTGCTTCAAGTCGTCTCTCTCTCTTTCTCCCGAGGCTAATATGGGGCTCAAGCGCTAAATTCCTCCAAACATATAAGGATAAGTACAGTTGAAGAAGAAAAAAAATTGAGTGCAGTGTGTACAGGTTTAGAAGAACTTAGTGGAAAGTTGAGTTTCGTGGATTGCTGTGGCTTTGCATATTTTGGGTTGGGTAATTTGTGGTATCATTTGGGTGAGGAGCGTAAACCTATGTGAGGCCCAGAGGAACACTGAACATGTAATTAAGTTGAGACAGGAACAACATCTGCATCCCTCGCCAGAATAACCTCAATTATGTCTGTTGAAATGCAGCATCATCCTGAGCGTTACTCGGAGACGTCGAGAAAGCGCTTCGGTTAAATAATGGCGTGGCAGAGCTGCTTTTTAAGACTTCAGCAGTCTGTAAACACTTGGTCCAATTTTAGAGTCCCCATCTTCTGCAGTGATTATTCTCTTTGGAATATGCGCCAGGCTGTTGTTTATAATCTGACTCTACAGGAGAGAGACGAGAAGAAATCCACTTTTGAAAGTAATGGAAAAACCAGATTAATCGGATTAATCTGGTGATTAATCTGACCAAAAAAATAGGCACATTCTGCAGATTTTTTATTGAGCTACTTAGGTCGTTTCTATGCAATATTAGAAATGCATTAAAAGATGTAAATAAACAAATAATCCACTTCCTTTTTTTAAATAAGAAAATAAACATTTTATTGCCTAAATTGCAAAAACATGAATTTCAACCTGGCGAATGTAAAGAAATTGCCACTTGAGGAGTTTTGGGTAAAACATATTGACAGACAAAAGTGATTTTATCTTAAAATGCAAATGTGTGTGATACGACTGGCTCAAGAACAAAGACAAACTCAAATGTGCAAAAGGAGGGGAGCTGAGGCCTGGCAACAAAAAAACCCACAAGCATCAAGGCAGAGTGGACGCCGAAGGCAACCCAGAAGGTGGAGACTGCCAGGTTTAAATGCTCTGTGCTCCAAATGAATAAAATCAGCAGCACCTGTAAAGGGGAGGAGCACAAAGACAGACAACAAGACACCTGCAACCCAGCCCATATGGCCCAGGGCCGTAACAGTGTGTATATGTATATATATATTGACCTAATTTACTTATCTTTCTGTTTTTACTCCAATTATCAATGAATTAATTACTAAATTAGTTCAATAATCGATTGATCACGATTAATCATTTCAGCTCTAGTGAATTTTGCGATTTGCTAATAGTTGTTTAGGGAGAACAGTAAACGTGATGAAGGTGCTCTGCTCAGATGGAGACCAGCAGTGAACTTTTTTTCACTCGTTTCCAAAGTGCCGTTAGTGGCCCGTGTCGCTCTGAAACCTGATAATGGCAGCATCATACTGTTAGATGCATTGTCCTGCAGACAATCGGACGAGGCTGATTGGAAGAGAGATGATGTTAATACAGAGCAGTCCTGTGGGGGAAACCGTTAGAATCTCACTTTAATAATAAACATTAGCTTCACGTTTTATGCTGGCACGACCGTTTTTAGCTTATTGATGCTCTAAAAAGAAATAATATATTGTAAATATTTGACATTTGAATTGTCACACCAAAGCTACTTGTCACACTAATGTAAAGATTACCTGAGGGTTAAAGGTCACATTTTTAATGGCCCATATTTATAATGGTAGTAATTTAAACGGGGGAGGGGGGAAGCTAATGGCTGATTAAGCATTCAGATGCACTCTGACCCTGTTGAACTCTGGTAGAAATGCACAGCCTTGGACTTAATTTAGAAATGGCTTTCCAGCAGACGGCCTGTAACAGTCATGCATTGATAATGTCATATTATCACCAACAACCTCACTTGGAAAGATGTCTGAGCTCATTTTTATTTAAATATCAATTATTTCTTTTGTTAATTGATGTTCAAGCAAGTGGTGATCGCATTTTGTAGAAGGGGAGAGGATGAACTTAATAACCTCAAATTTAACAAAAATACTAACAGAAAAGACTGGACAGAGGTGTATGTTTACTATAAGTGCCCAATATACATTGAATTATCACTGCAATATCATGATTAATTGCCAAGCATTCAACAAATCTTGACACAGCTCACCAGTTTCCGTTGTTGATGTTGCAGGATGTCGAGGTGATCTTCAGCAACATCTTGGACATCCACGAGCTGACCGTGAAGCTTCTGGGTCTGATCGAGGACGCGGTGGAGATGACTGCTGACGGCAGTCCTCATCCGCTGGTGGGCAGCTGCTTTGAAGACCTAGCAGAGGTAACATGCATCGTTTATCAGGAAACGGTTATTGTTGTCGGTTATTGATGGGAATTTAAAAAAGAAAAACTGACAGTATGACCAGAAATGTTTTTGTTTTTTTACGCTTTTCTCCAGCTTGTATCATTAGAGCATCTATAAATATCTGTAAAATTTAAAATATGATTAAATGCAGTTACCGTGTGCAGTTTAGTCATATTAATTTGAAGTATTTAAGTATATGGTATCGGTTTTTCAAAAACAATATTTGTTTGTGGAGTTATGAATGTGTGCCATGCAGCCATATAGTTACCAAAAAATAATTAGTAATAGGCTTTTAAACCTATAACTAATTTGGGGATTAGTAATAGGTTTATCACAAATTTTTGTCATCACAAAAAATTGTAATAAAATCCCAAACTTGTATCACCTACTCCCACCAAGAAGCATAAAAATCTGTTTCATAACATCTTTTTTAGCTTGTTTTTCTTGTTTTTGTTCAAGCAAAATAAAGATATTTTCTGGAAACTCTTCCAGCTTTGAGTTTTAATAGAGCAAATAAAAGCTATGTACCTGTGAAAATGTACATATTTTATATTGGCTTACAAATTACGTCTAAGATTTGTTTGTTAAAAGCCAACATTTCGGTCAGCAATTACCAAAATGAAGGCCAATAATGAAATGTAATGTTTGCTTTCTCACTATTTATGCATTAGAAATAGCCAGATGCTCAGCACAAATGACTAAATATAATGACAGCATGAGTTGTTCAGTTTTACACCAGCGGGTCATTTCAACGTGAATGGCTGTGTTTTGATTAGTAATGCTCTGGCTCGTTCTGTGTGTTTGCAGGAGCAGGCGTTTGACCCGTACGAGACCCTGTCTCAGGACATTCTTGGCAAGAAATTCAATGAGCACTTCCATGAAATGATGCAGAGGCAAACAGTTCGCCAACACTTCGGGGTGAGGTTTTGAACCGGCGCTCATCCACTCACAGAACATTTAAATTTTTCTATCTGCATTCATAAAAAACTGAAAAAAATTTTTTATGAATGCATCTTTACTATAATTCCCCGTCATTAAAGCTGCAGTGTCATGTTTTTAATTTGAAGGGGACAACATTACCTGCTGAATACTTATTGGTCATTTCATAAAAACTCATTTTGCTGTTTGAACTTGCATCTTAAAGTTGCTTATTTCCCAGCTGCTTCCCAAACACACGCCGGTAGCGTTCACACTCGGCATTCGTTCCTGCTTCTGTTTCGATCTGAGCTCGGCTAAAATATGGTTTGAAGGCATGTCATGACATATTCAGCGTCCTGTGTGTGCGCACTTGATTCTCTGCTGCCGTTTTTGTTTTATTTGGACATTCCTCGCGAGAATAGCATTGAAATGGGCCCGGTGGGGTGCAGTTTGGCAGCCTTTGAAGATGAAATATTTGCTGTTGTTTTCTCAGGCTAGAAACTATTGTGGCTAAGTGAAGCATCGCAGGGTTTCAACCCCACTTACTGTAGCAGTATTTACAAAACAGGCTAATTTTCTGCTCATTTCAAGCCTTTAAACCGAAATGCCTACTTCTCATTTATTGTATATATATATATATATATATATATATGTATATAAACGGAGCTCTCGCTGTATCGTTTCATGCCGCTAAGCGCCTATTGAAGTCAAAAGGAGAACAGCAGACTGTGTGTACTTCAACGGTGTTGTGGCTGAGATTGAGGCCTCGCTGTGTTTACCACCAGTCAGGTCAACACTGCAGCCGCCATGCCCCGAATATTCACACCCAGTGTTTATTTTCACGCAGGCTTCACATTAGAGGCGGTGAGCACGGGGAGTTAAAAATATGCTTTTAATTTTACGTTGTTGTATTGATGCTAATTAAAGAAAAACTGTCACACAGGCGAAAGCATTTTGTCGCACATTGGTATACAAACACACAAAGTATTTTATTGGGATGTTCTCTGAAAGGCCAACAAAGAATAGTGCATAATTACGACGTGGAAATAAACGCCTAAAGCTTTAAAAATTAGGCAAAAAATACCCACACTTTTCAAATTTTATAACATTTTGAAATGCATGCATTATTTTTTCTTCTAAAGTTGCGACTTTGATGACTTTTCAAGGCAAGTGCATGGCAATCGATTTTATTTAGAGCCATCAGAGTAGAGAGGGGTTGACTGTCTTCAAGATTTCTTTCATTTGTAGAGATTTTTTAAAACATGTATCCTTTTCCCCACATTTCACAATTAGGCCCTGCTTTACGTTGTTCCATCATAAAACCACAAATAAAACATGCTGAAGATTGTGGTTGTTTCATGACAATAAGTAGAACAAAGAATATGTTCTATTACTTAAACTTTCATGTTCAACTAAAGGTTATTTTAGTTATAATTCTGATTACTATCTTAAAAAATATATTTTTTTATTTAAGACTTTTTTTATGCAATCAGAAATACACTGAAATATACAAATAAGGAATTAATCTAAATCCTTTTTAAATGAGAAAATATTAATTTTATTTCCTAAATATCATGCTTGATCAGCGGTTCACACTGCAGCCTGAAGTGACCCAATTCTTATTTCTTTTATTTTTTTACGTAATTCGACCTGTATCTGATCTTTTCATGACAGTCTGAACACTGAGCACTTCTTCTTTTTATGGCGGTTAGGAGAACACTGAGACGGCTGACGCTACTGCGCCCTCTACTGCGCATGTAGGACACTTTACGGTCGTTTGCCTGTTCAGACTGCAGAACACGATTTCAGGAATCACAGAGGCTGAAAACTTCTGACGTCACGAGTCACAGAGGCTGAAAACTTCTGTGACGTCACGAGTCACAGAGGCTGAAACTTCTGTGACGTCAGGAGTCACAGAGGCTGAAAACTTCTGTGACATCAGGAGTCACAGAGGCTGAAAACTTCTGACGTCAGGAGTCACAGAGGCTGAAAACTTCTGACGTCAGGAGTCACAGAGGCTGAAAACTTCTGTGACTCCTGAACTTAAACTTTCATGTTCAACTAAAGGTTATTTTAGTTATAATTCTGATTACTATCTTAAAAAATATATTTTTTATTTAAGACTTTTTATGCAATCAGAAATACACTGAAATATACAAATAAGGAATTAATTTAAATCCTTTTTAAATAAGAAAATATAAATTTTATTTCCTAAATAGCATGCTTGATCAGCAGTAGCAAACGATGCATCTGCAGCTGAAAATGATCTCTAACATCAACATTTGAAAAGTTGTGTACTTTGTGATTGACTTAACGTTAATGCGCTGTAGAGTTGAAAATGTGTTTTAGTGTGAGATTATTGTTTGGACTGAATTTGAACCAGGTGAAGCTAAAACTGCCACTTGATGAGTTTTGGGCAGAACGTATTTACAGACAGTTTTTCTTATTTCAAATGCAAAATGATTATATTTTTGTACATTTTGCCTTGAGTACTGTTCTGAGGATGTTGTTCTTTTATCAAATAACTTTTCTGAGTCTGTATACTCCAGTTAATGATTAATCAGTTACTAAATTAGTTGACAGTCACTTCAATAATTAATTAATCACAATTAAAACCATTAAGTATTTCAGCTCCTAATATTTGCGACTGTTTATTGTTAGCATTTAATTTATAAAAAGTTTTAGTTTTGTCTTCTGATTTATAGCACTAAATCAGAAACTCAATCCGATTGTTAGCTTTTATTTATATTAACAGTAATAGCCCTTTTTTTTTTACAGAAACCAATTTTTGATTTTTGTGTACATTTTTTATTATTTTCAATCTCAATCTGTCAGCTGAAATTGAGTCACACGTTGTTTGTGGTGCCAAACACGAATAGACGTAGTCTTGGCGGCTAACCACACCTCATCATATCTCCCATGTAAAACATGAACTAAGGATAGGAACAGACTGATATTACTCTGATGTTAATGAATACATATCAGGCTGCGTTCACACTGCAGCCTGAAGTGACCCAATTCTGATTTTTTTTTTTTTTTTTTTACGTAATTCGACCTGTATCTCATCTTTTCATGACAGTCTGAACACTGAGCACTTCTTCTTTTTATGGCGGTTGGGAGAAAACTGAGACGGCTGACGCTACTGCGCCCTCTACTGCGCATGTGGGACACTTTTACGTCGTTTGCCTGTTCAGACTGCAGAACACGATTTCAGGAGTAACAAAGGCTGAAAACTTCTGTGACGTCAGGAGTCACAGAAGCTGTAAACTTCTGTGACTCCTGACGTCACAGACGCTGAAAACTTCTGAAGTCACAGAGGTTGAAAACTTCCGATGTCACGAGTCACAAAGGCTGAAAACTTCTGTGACTCCTGACGTCACAGACGCTGAAAACTTCTGACGTCACAGAGGCTGAAAACTTCTGATGTCACGAGTCACAGAGGCTGAAAACTTCTGACGTCACGAGTCACGGAGGCTGAAAACTTCTGTGACGTCAGGAGTCACAGAGGCTGAAAGCTTCTGACGTCACGAGTCACAGAGGCTGAAAACTTCTGACGTCACGAGTCACAGAGGCTGAAAACTTCTGTGACTCCTGACGTCACAGACGCTGAAAACTTCTGACGTCACAGAGGCTGAAAACTTCTGTGACTCCTGACGTCACAGAGGCTGAAAACTTCTGACGTCACAAAGGCTGAAAACTTCTGTGACTCCTGACGTCACAGACGCTGAAAACTTCTGACGTCACAGACGCTGAAAACTTCTGAAGTCACAGAGGTTGAAAACTTCCGACGTCACGAGTCACAGAGGCTAAAAACTTCTGTGACTCCTGACGTCACAGACGCTGAAAACTTCTGACGTCACAGAGGCTGAAAACTTCTGTGACTCCTGACGTCACAGAGGCTGAAAACTTCTGACGTCACAGAGGCTGAAAACTTCTGTGACTCCTGACGTCACAGAGGCTGAAAACTTCTGACATCACGAGTCACAGAGGCTGAAAACTTCAGTGACTCCTGACGTCACAGAGGCTGAAAACTTCTGACGTCACAGACGCTGAAAACGTCTGACGTCACAGAGGTTGAAAACTTCCGACGTTACGAGTCACAGAGGCTGAAAACTTCTGACGTCACAGAGGCTGAAAACTTCTGTGACTCCTGACGTCACAGAGGCTGAAAACTTCTGACGTCAGGAGTCACAGAGGCTGAAAACTTCTGACGTCACAGAGGCTGAAAACTTCTGTGACTCCTGACGTCACAGAGGCTGAAAACTTCTGACGTCAGGAGTCACAAAGGCTGAAAACTTCTGACGTCACAGAGGCTGAAAACTTCTGTGACTCCTGACGTCACAGAGGCTGAAAACTTCTGACGTCAGGAGTCACAGAGGCTGAAAACTTCTGACGTCAGGAGTCACAGAGGCTGAAAACGTCTGACGTCACGAGTCACGGAGGCTGAAAACTTCTGTGACGTCAGGAGTCACAGAGGCTGAAAGCTACTGACGTCAGGAGTCACAGAGGCTGAAAACTTCTGACGTCACGAGTCACAGAGGCTGAAAACTTCTGACGTCACGAGTCACGGAGGCTGAAAACTTCTGTGACGTCACGAGTCACAGAGGCTGAAAGCTACTGACGTCACGAGTCACAGAGGCTGAAAACTTCTGACGTCAGGAGTCACAGAGGCTGAAAACTTCTGACGTCACGAGTCACGGAGGCTGAAAACTTCTGTGACGTCAGGAGTCACAGAGGCTGAAAGCTACTGACGTCACGAGTCACAGAGGCTGAAAACTTCTGACGTCATGAGTAACAGAGGCTGAAAACTTCTGACGTCAGGAGTCACAGAGGCTGAAAGCTTCTGCCGTCACGAGTCACAGAGGCTGAAAACTTCTGACGTCATGAGTCACAGAGGCTGAAAACTTCTGACGTCATGAGTAACAGAGGCTGAAAACTTCTGACGTCACGAGTCACAGAGGCTGAAAGCTTCTGAAGTCACGAGTCACAGAGGCTGAAAACTTCTGTGACTCCTGACGTCACAGAGGCTGAAAACTTCTGACGTCAGGAGTCACAGAGGCTGAAAGCTTCCGACGTCAGGAGTCACAGAGGCTGAAAGCTTCTTACGTCACGAGTCACAGAGGCTGAAAACTTCTGACGTCACGAGTCACAGAGGCTGAAAACTTCTGTGACTCCTGACGTCACATAGGCTGAAAACTTCTGACGTCACAGAGGTTGAAAACTTCCGACGTCACGAGTCACAGAGGCTGAAAACTTCTGTGACTCCTGACGTCACAGACGCTGAAAACTTCTGACGTCACAGAGGCTGAAAACTTCTGTGACTCCTGACGTCACAGAGGCTGAAAACTTCTGATGTCAGGAGTCACAGAGGCTGAAAACTTCTGACGTCACGAGTCACAGAGGCTGAAAACTTCTGACGTCACGAGTCACAGAGGCAAAACTTCTGACGTCACGAGTCACGGAGGTTGAAAACTTCTGTGACGTCACGAGTCACAGAGGCTGAAAGCTTCTGACGTCACGAGTCACAGAGGCTGAAAACTTCTGACGTCATGAGTAACAGAGGCTGAAAACTTCTGACGTCACGAGTCACAGAGGCTGAAAACTTCTGTGACTCCTGAGGTCACAGAGGTTGAAAACTTCCGACATCACGAGTCACAGAGGCTGTAAGCTTCTGAAGTCACGAGTCACAGAGGCTGAAAACTTCTGACGTCACGAGTCACAGAGGCTGAAAACTTCTGTGACTCCTGAGGTCACAGAGGTTGAAAACTTCCGACATCACGAGTCACAGAGGCTGTAAGCTTCTGAAGTCACGAGTCACAGAGGCTGAAAACTTCTGACGTTAGGAGTCACAGAGGCTGAAAGCTTCTGACGTCACGAGTCACAGAGGCTGAAAACTTCTGACGTCACGAGTCACAGAGGCTGAAAACTTCTGTGACTCCTGAGGTCGCAGAGGTTGAAAACTTCCGACATCACGAGTCACAGAGGCTGTAAGCTTCTGAAGTCACGAGTCACAGAGGCTGAAAACTTCTGACGTTAGGAGTCACAGAGGCTGAAAGCTTCTGACGTCACGAGTCACAGAGGCTGAAAACTTCTGACGTCACGAGTCACAGAGGCTGAAAACTTCTGACGTCAGGAGTCACAGAGGCTGAAAACTTCTGACGTCACGAGTCACAGAGGCTGAAAACTTTTGACGTCAGGAGTCACAGAGGCTGAAAACTTCTGACGTCACGAGTCACGGAGGCTGAAAACTTCTGTGACGTCAGGAGTCATAGAGGCTGAAAGCTTCTGACGTCACGAGTCACAGAGGCTGAAAACTTTTGACGTCAGGAGTCACAGAGGCTGAAAACTTCTGACGTCACGAGTCACAGAAGCTGAAAACTTCTGGCGTCACGAGTCACGGAGGCTGAAAACTTCTGTTACGTCAGGAGTCATAGAGGCTGAAAGCTTCTGACGTCACGAGTCACAGAGGCTGAAAACTTCTGACGTCATGAGTAACAGAGGCTGAAAGCTTCTGACGTCACGAGTCACAGAGGCTGAAAACTTCTGTGACTCCTGAGGTCACAGAGGTTGAAAACTTCCGACGTCACGAGTCACAGAGGCTGACAGCTTCTGACGTCACGAGTCACAGAGGCTGAAAACTTCTGTGACTCCTGAGGTCACAGAGGTTGAAAACTTCCGACGTCAGGAGTCACAGAAGCTGACAGCTTCTGACGTCACGAGTCACAGAGGCTGAAAACTTCTGTGACTCCTGACGTGACAGAGGCTGAAAACTTCCGACGTCAGGAGTCACAGAGGCTGAAAACGTCTGACGTCACGAGTCACAGAGGCTGAAAGCTTCTGTGACTCCTGACGTCACAGAGGCTGAAAACTTCTGACGTCAGGAGTCACAGAAGCTGACAGCTTCTGACGTCACGAGTCACAGAGGCTGAAAACTTCTGTGACTCCTGACGTGACAGAGGCTGAAAACTTCCGACGTCACGAGTCACAGAGGCTGAAAACTTCTGACGTCACGAGTCACAGAGGCTGAAAACTTCTGACGTCACGAGTCACAGAGGCTGAAAACGTCTGTGACTGCTGACGTCACAGAGGCTGAAAGCTTCTGAAGTCACGAGTCACAGAGGCTGAAAACTTCTGTGACTCCTGACGTCACAGAGGCTGAAAACCTCTGACGTCACGAGTCACAGAGGCTGAAAACTTCTGACGTTAGGAGTCACAGAGGCTGAAAGCTTCTTACGTCACGAGTCACAGAGGCTGAAAACTTCTGTGACTCCTGACGTCACAGAGGCTGAAAACTTCCGTGACTCCTGACGTCACAGAGGCTGAAAACTTCTGACGTCACGAGTCACAGAGGCTGAAAACTTCTGACGTCACGAGTCACAGAGGCTGAAAACTGCTGACGTCACGAGTCACAGAGGCTGAAAACTGCTGACGTCACGAGTCACCGAGGCTGAAAACTTCTGACGTCACGAGTCACAGAGGCTGAAAACTTCTGACGTTAGGAGTCACAGAGGTTGAAAGCTTCTTACGTCACGAGTCACAGAGGCTGAAAACTTCTGTGACTCCTGACGTCACAGAGGCTGAAAACTTCTGACATCACGAGTCACAGAGTCTGAAAACTTCTGACGTCAGGAGTCACAGAGGCTGAAAACTTCTGACGTCACGAGTAACAGAGGCTGAAAACTTCTGACGTCACGAGTCACAGAGGCTGAAAACTTCTGTGACTCCTGAGGTCACAGAGGTTGAAAACTTCTGACGTCAGGAGTCACAGAGGCTGACAGCTTCTGTGACTCCTGAGGTCACAGAGGTTGAAAACTTCCGACGTCACGAGTCACAGAGGCTGAAAACGTCTGACATCAGGAGTCACAGAGGCTGAAAACTTCTGACGTCAGGAGTCACAGAGACTGACAGCTTCTGACGTCACGAGTCACAGAGGCTGAAAACTTCTGTGACTCCTGACGTCACAGAGGCTGAAAACTTCCAACGTCAGGAGTCACAGAGGCTGAAAACGTCTGACGTCAGGAGTCACAGAGGCTGAAAACTTCTGACGTCACGAGTCACAGAGGCTGAAAACTTCTGACGTCACGAGTCACAGAGGCTGAAAACGTCTGTGACTCCTGACGTCACAGAGGCTGAAAACTTCTGACGTCACGAGTCACAGAGGCTGAAAACTTCTGACGTCACGAGTCACAGAGGCTGAAAACTTCTGTGACTCCTGACGTCACAGAGGCTGAAAACTTCCAACGTCAGGAGTCACAGAGGCTGAAAACGTCTGACGTCAGGAGTCACAGAGGCTGAAAACGTCTGACGTCAGGAGTCACAGAGGCTGAAAACTTCTGACGTTAGGAGTCTCAGAGGCTGAAAACTTCTGACGTTAGGAGTCACAGAGGCTGAAAACTTCTGACGTCAGGAGTCTCAGAGGCTGAAAACTTCTGTGACTCCTGATCTTAAACTTTCATGTTCAACTAAAGGTTATTTTAGTTATAATTCTAATTACTATCTTAAAAAATATTTTTTTTATTTAAGACTTTTTTATGCAATCAGAAATACACTGAAATATACAAATAAGAAATTAATTTAAATCCTTTTTAAATAAGAAAATATTAATTTTATTTCCTAAATAGCATGCTTGATCAGCGGTAACAAAGGATGCAGCTGCAGCTGAAAATGATCTCTAACAACATTTGAGAAGTTGTGTCCTTTGTGCTTGACTTAACGTTAATGCGCTGTAGAGTTGAAAAGATGTTTTGATGATTCCAGCCTTCATGCTCAGGTGTGACGACAATTAACACAAAGAGACAGGAGCATTAAAACAGCTTTGTTCTTATGTTTTGCTTTTCAAGCAAAGGCCTCTTGATCTTTTTCCACATTTTCTTTCTTCAGTCTGACGACCTTCAGTGTGATGCGAGGAACGCAAATCAGTGCAGAACTATTGTGTGTTATTAAAGCGAATGCTTCATGTAGTTAAACTGAGGAGTTGAGACGACCATCAGTAACTCTGGAGGATCTGTAATCATCCGCGGACAAAATTCACCTATTTGTTGTTCTGTCCACAAACCCAGCCTTTACAGAGGAGTTTCAAAAAGAAGATGATAAAAAACGGATATTTCGATCATTTTATCAGTCTAAGTAACTACTTACAGGACAGATGTTTTATTTCCGTCTTCTTGCTGTTTGTGTGTTTCAGGACAGGGGAGGAGGCAGCCATGCGGTTTTTGTTTGGTCATGTGGTGCAGTGATGGAGTGATGCAGTGCAGGGTTTTGGGGAGTTTAGCTGAAGCAGTCAGTGCTGTGGTTGTTTTTCATGTTTTTGAAATGTATATAATGTCCGTAGAGCAATATTAATATCCGATACCTATATCAGCCCAAATTTCCGTACCAGTTCCTCCATAACAATGAGACTTAAAGTTTGAGCTGGTTATTATTTCTTTTCCGCTTTGTAATTCTGTGTTTCTATGTTGCATAAAATCTCAGTTAAAGAGACTCAAGTTTGTGGTTTCATGGAGTTGAAATGTGAAAATGTTTTTGGGTTTGAAAATGGCTGCAAGGTAATCTAAAAGAAAACCAAAAAAAGACAGAAGTTTGGGCTGCAACTAATAATTAATTTAATTATCTATTATTCTATTGATTATTCTGACGATTAATCAGATTTTTAAACATGGCACAAATCTGCAGATTTGTTTTCATTTAACCACTTAAGCTTCTTAATTACAATATTAGAAACATATATATTTAAAAAAATGCAAACAAATGAATTCCTTTTGTAAATAAGTAGTTTTATTAAATGCAGTCACATAGCATTACTTCAGAAAACGCTCGATCATTTGTAGCACTTAAAAAGAAATGCTTGTAAGATCAACATGTGAAAAGCTCGGCCCTTTTCTGCTCAACCAGGAAGACGTGATACTATTTCATATTTGGCCGTAATCAACGGTATTCTTGTTAACATGTAGGCCGTCGTCAGTATTTCCCTACAGGCTGTGTAGTAAAAATGTGCGGTTTTGTTCCTTCTCTGCTCGCTGTTTTCCCGCGGTCCGTCAACGCGCATCGGGCAGCTGAAGCTTTTGTTTTCCGTGAGCCGGACTCTTCCTCCCCAGCCAGACGCTGTAGCTGCCGCTGTGGAGTCTAAGTACAGGGATATTGATTCTGAGTCATTTATCAGGGGATCAAAGATTAAAGTGGATACTTTGGCCCCACCCTGACAGTTATTGTGCCGGCTCGCTCGTCCTTCTCTCTGGGAGTCTCACAGTTGTGGACTGGAACATTTACATGGCCTGTGTGTGTTTTGTATGTTTTCATTTTATCCACAAGTTTTTTTTAAAAAAAAGAAAAGTTGCTTAGCTTTCACTTCTGTCCTCGACTCCCTGCAGTCATGTGGAAACACACCAGACTGAATTCATTTAGAAAACGAAAGTGACATTGTGCAATAAAAATTACTTTTGGGCACCGTTTTGATTTTATTGTGGTTGATAATTAAGGCGTTTTTTTGTGCAGAAGTTCAAAACATTACCATCCTGGTTTATTTCCAACATTTCTAACTATTCTCATTTCTGTCTGCAGTCTAATCCGGGAGGCTTTAAGGAGTGCGTTCAGTATGTCCTTCCCCAGCTGATGAAGGTTCCAGTGTACCACTGTCTGCACTACTTTGAGCTACTGCAGGTATACACTCATTATTCCTGTCAACAACACTTTATTGTTTCCTTTTTTTTTTAAATTATTTGATATTTGCATGCTGAGTTCATAGATTTATTCTAATATATAGTGGTTGACTTTTAACAGTAATAAAAAAGGAGAAAATGTGATTTTAATACTTTAGAAAATACTTTGTATTCCAGTTTGTTTGTTAAAAACAGACAAAAATCTGCTACTCTGATCCTTAAAATCTATTAAAATTAAAATACAATATAAAAATTATATTTTTGTCATCCTAACTATTAATTAAGTATTATTCAAAGATGACTCTTCTCTTTTTATTTAAACATAATGGATCTAATAATATTGATTGCACTGTAAAATGTAACACTAAAGTGAAATCCTTTCTTTGCAAGCGGTTTCTGATTTTCCTTTCATAATTAAGGTGTTGATTAATAACCCAGATAATTTGGGTGGGAAAAAAAACTTTATTTGTCCACTTTTGTTTTGGTCAGTCCTGAGTTTTCTCTGTAAGGTAGAGCCACAGAAATACACTGCAAAAACACAAAATCTTCTAAGTGTTTTTGGTCTAGTATGACCAAACCAACATACAAGAAACTTTGTATGATGTGAGCTTGGTTTAAGTCAATAATTCCTTAACATTGATGAAAAAGTACTAGTTTTTTGAATCAATACGGTTTCATCAATATTAAGGAATTATCGACTTATAATAACCTCCTAATTTTTACTGTGATGTAAGCTAATTTAGTCTCATTTCAATTGTACCAAGGTACTATAGACACTAGAAACAAGGCCAAAAACACTTTAAAATTTTGTGTCTTCTGTGTTTTACAACCTTTAAATGAATGAATTGGATGAATTCAAATCTCATTTTGTTGAAAGGATTAAGAGAATAAGTCTCTGCACCTCAAAGTTGGCTTTTCCCACTGATACTTTGGTTGTAGCTTAAGACTCTCACCGTCTTACTGTTGTGTGAGGACGGACCCTGGCACGTTGTGTTTTTAAAGTCGGAGCCTCTTAGTGAGAGGTAAGACTGAAACGCTTTTCCTGTTGGCATCAAACGCATCACATTCTCTGCTCTTGCACTGAAAGGTAAACTTATTTATTGTGTTAGAGATTGTTAGAGTTGATAGAACCATTGTTCTTCTGCAGCATTGTTTCTCATACCAAACATATATTTTGATTGACATCAAGAGTTATAGAAATACGTTTCTCTTTCTGTCTCTTTTACAGCAACTTCAGGAACGTAGCAAAGAACAAGATGACAGAGAATGTCTGAAACAGGCGATTACTGCCCTGCTTAACCTGCAGTCCAGCGTGGAGCGCATCTACGTCAAGCACCAGCCTCGTCGTAAACCTGTGTACGTTACCGCCCACAGGATAGAAAGACTTGCCTCACATTGGCTGAGTTCATTTATTGCACATATTTACACGAAAACGTCACGCTACCAGATTGTCTCTTTTGATTTGTTGGTATATTTGTGATTTTCTCTTTTCCCCCAGCGAGGCCATTTACCGCCGCTACAGCCGGCAGGTACGCGGCAAGCAGCTAGCCATCAAGCGAATGATCGAGATCCAGAAAAGCATCGACGGCTGGGAGGGGAAAGACATCGGCCAGTGCTGCAACGAGTTCATCACCGAGGGGACGCTCATACGAGCCGGCGCCAAGCACGAGAGACACAACTTCCTGTTTGACGGCCTCATGATCAGCTGCAAGGCCAATCAGAGCTCGCGGCTGCCGGGGTCCGGCAGCGGCGCGGAGTACCGCCTCAAAGAAAAGTTCGTGCTGCGGAAGATCCGCATCGTGGACCGCGAGGACTCCCAGGAGCTGCAGCACGCTTTCGAACTCATTTTCAAAGACGAAAACTCTGCGGTTTTCTGCGCACGGACAGCGGAGGAGAAGGCGAACTGGATGGCGGCGCTGATGGCGCTTCAGTACCGCTCCACGCTAGACCGCATGTTGGACTCCATACTGCAGACGGAGGAGCAGCAGCGTCCGCTCAGGCTGCCCTCGCCGGAGGTCTACCAGTTCGCCGTGCAGGACTCGGAGGAGAACATTGTGTTCGAGGACAGAGTGCAGAGCAAGACCGGCATTCCCATCATCAAGGCCGGCACCGTGGTCAAGCTCATCGAGAGGCTCACCTACCACATGTATGCTGGTAAGCTGCTGCAGGCCATTCACCAAACAAACAAAATCTATTGTGTAGCTTCTATTATATTTGTGTTATATAATATTATAATATTTCTACTGGATTTGTTTTAGATCCCAACTTTGTGCGCACATTTCTCACCACCTACCGATCATTCTGCAAACCACAGGAGCTGCTCACCCTTCTTATAGACAGGTACAGTTTACTATGGCAAAAATACAGTAAACACACACACACACACACACACACTTTCGACTGCTGCGGTCTCTTTACACCACCATTTTCCCATATTTAGTTTTACTGAAGTACATTCCTGAAGTATTCATACCTCTTGAAAATGTTGTGACATTACAATCTTTAATGAATTTTATTGGGTTGTGATTAGAGCTCCAACTAACTATAATTTTAGTAATTGATTATTCTGTTGATTATTCTGATGATTAATTGATTAATTGGATAAGACGACTGACACATTCTGAAGGTTTTTCATTTAACCACTTAAGTTTTCTTTGTACAATATTAGAAATGCAGTAAAAGATGCAAATAAATAATTCAATTCTTTTTCTACAAATAAAAAAAAAAACATTTTGTTGCCTAAAATGCAAAAACAGATCATTCAATCAATAGCTTAATAGTTACAGCTCTAGGTTTGTTGTTCTTTCACCAAATTACCTTTTTTGATTCTGTGCTTCAGTCAACGATTATTTCAATAATCGATTCAACACAATTAATCCTTATTAATCGTTTCAGCCCTAGTTGTAATCAATCCAATAAAATGCAACCACCGCTCCATACGTATTCCTGTTTTTTGTCGATCTACATTGAGGCTTGTGGTTATAACACGCAAATCTGAGAAAAGAAAGCTCTACAGTCCAGATGTTTTAGTTTCACTGCTTCCTGTCTTAAATATCACAACATTTTCTCAGGATTAATATCCCCGAGTCAGGGAATGGCGACGACGAAGTGGCTATCTGGAACGGCGATCCGCCAACGACGGCCGAACTCCAGCGGTTCCGAAGGGAGTATGTGCAGCCGGTCCAACTCAGGTAGAGCCGTCGTCCAAGTACAGGTCGTTCTCATTTGGTTCAGTGTTTCTCCGGCAATGTGGAAAGTGCTAAATGCCATTTATTCAAGTGATAAAAATCAATTTGGAAAAAAAATAAATGTTGACGCGTAATTTGAACTGCTCCCTGAATAAACTTGCCTTGGAAGATTTGCTCAGTTTAGGACGCCATTATGTTTAATTTGCTTCATAAAAATGTAACGTGAGGCGAAAATGTTCATTCAGCTGGACAATTTTATGAGTCAGTTGTCACAGATTAAAATCCCAAATTTTGGGTACTGTATTTAGTTTAGTTTCTCTTTTTTTCTGCGTCACCTCAGTTGAAGTAATGTGGACGTTTTTATTCTAACACACCCAGACGTTTTCTGGCTTTTCACAGGGCAGCAAAGGAAACTGTCTTTGTCTTATGCTGTTCTTTAGCTTCCTTACTCTTTCAAATTAAGAACCCAGATATTCTCAGCGAGTCACAAAATCACTTTGCTAATAAAGTTGAGTTGCTTAAAAGGTTTAACGGTTAATCTACTTAGCAGCTTTGAAACCTGAAAGCTTCTTAGTGTCACAGAACGAATGAAAGGCAGCTGCTGTAAAGGATTTAATCCACAAAACAATGAGACTACAGGAGCTGTTCAGAGCTACAAGTGCTAAGATGTAAATATTATGCATCAGCAGTCATCTCTGGAATACAAGAAGATGGTAAAATTATGTTCATACTCTGCTAGTGCTCAATTAAATATTAAAAACACCAATAACACACGCATTGTTATGTTAGGTGTCCCTGTTATAAAGTAAGATAATCCAGTAAGGTGAAAATATTTGTTTAGATTAGATTTAAAGGCAAAACATTTCTCTTTTTTGTTTTTTTTTGTTTTAGCTGACTATTTTAAAAAAACAAAGATTATTATCTAATGGTTTTAATAAGGAGATTACTTGACATGTTTTTAGAATTTGTATTTTTACTGTTGGAGCAGTAAAATGTCATTTATAAGTTACGTTTTTAAAAGCGTGAACACGTTCTCTGCAGGGGTTTAATGTTGTGAATATGTGACGCTTCACAGGGTCCTCAACGTTTTTCGCCAGTGGGTCGAACATCATTTCTACGACTTTGAGAACAATCCAGACCTGAGAGTTCAGCTGGAGGAATACATCACCAAAAAACTGCAACTGCGAGGTCGGTCAGCCCAGCGTAAAAAACATAATCCATTTAACATTTATATACAAACAAAAAGTTTAGATTTTCAGCAAAAGCATGAGTTAGTTTCAGCTGCAGTAAAAAAAAACAATACAGAGTGAGGATCCTCAAAGTCTTGATGCTCTCACTTTGAAGCAGCATGGAGAGTTTTTGTGTGTGACAGAAATTCAAGGGTCCAGTCTGTGTAATTAAACAATGGAAAAGTGATGTGATGTGAAAAACCAAGTGGGGTTTTGAGGTGAAGCTCGCTTTCGTTGGAGAGGATTTTACGTTGCAGCTAATTGTCACCTAGCTTTTCTTCTGCATTCCAGTTTCCCCATAAGTTGAAGTTCATGACCCCTGTGTCCCAATTTTTACACTAATCTCCTGATTTTAACAAAATATAATTATTTTTTATTCTAAACACATTAATGAGGAAGAGAATTGGGGCCACTAACAAAGAAACAAAATAAACGACCTTTTTTTCCCCCTCAGAATCAGAATTGTTTAAATTGTTTATCAGACAAATCTACCAAATAAATTTGGGACAAGCTTTCAGTGTGAATTTGCAAATCCTACAGTAAGGAAATAGAAATAGTTACATGTGCATTTTTTTATGTTCCAACAACGTAATCGGCATACATTTAAGAATATTTTGAGATTTATTTGGATTTTTACGTAGATTAACACATAACCTGTAACGTTGTTTTTGTTTAGTTTCTTTTATAGTAGTCTTTTGTAAAAAAAAAAAAAAAAGTTGTCTTTTTTTGTTTTGTTTTTTTAGGCAAGTCTATGAGAAAGTGGGTGGAGTCCATAAATAAGGTGATCAGGCGGAAGCTTCAAATCCAGTCGAACGGCGTCAGTCACAACATCACCTTTGAGAGCTCGCCTCCTCCCTTCGAGTGGCACATCTGCAAAGCCGGCCAGATTGAGAGCTTTGAACTCATGACCCTTCACCCCATAGAGATCGCCCGCCAGCTCACTCTGATCGAGTCTGAGCTCTACAGGTAGATGACCACACAAACGGAGAAAAAGAAGGTTGAGAGAAGGCTTTGTGTAGTAACGAGAACGCTTGATGCGCAGAGCCGTCCGGCCGTCGGAACTAGTGGGCAGCGTCTGGACCAAAGAGGACCGAGAGAAGAACTCTCCAAACTTGCTGCGCATGATCCGCCACACCACCAACCTCACGCTGTGGTTTGAGAAGTGAGCCCGGCTTTTTTTTTTCTTTTCTTCTCATTCCCACATCATTCGTTTGTTTTCGGGGTTTGTGAATAAATATTTGTGTTGCAGATGTATCGTAGAGATGATGAACCACGAGGAAAGGGTCGCCGTGTTGTCGCGGGTCATCGAGATCCTGCAGGTTTTCCAGGAGCTCAACAACTTCAACGGCGTGCTGGAGGTGGTCAGCGCCATCAACTCTGTCCCGGTCTACAGGTTGGACCACACCTTCGAGGCGAGTCTCATCGATCAGATTTCTGTCGCACCAGACGGTGACCATATTCATTGCAGTTAATTAATCACATGGTGAATTAAAATGAGCCTGATGATTTCTGCTTGGTTGTGCGTTTTGTGTTTGTTTCTGGTTGCATTTTATTTTGGAAATTTTAAATATCTTCCACTACTAGGGTAAAGGTTTCTTTACAAAAATGAAGTTTAGGTAAGGGTGAACTTGCATTATAATTTCTTTATCAACATGTTACTAGAAAATGGTTCAGAAAATTTTCTTCATCATCTATCGCGATGCTTGCTGGAAAGATTTATTGCCTGGTCAAATTTATCGTGACAGGCCTAATTGTGAGCTGCGGTGTTAGGAATACTTCATCTAATTTACATACTTCACTCCAGAGGACCTGTTCTTTCTCTGCTTAGGAACCCAGAACAGGAACATTTAGTCTATAAACTTTAGATCAACATTTAGCTTCATCTACTTCATAGAAATCAAACATTGAGAACCAACATTTAGTTTTATGCCTACTTTTGGTTTTTTTCTCTTTTTGCTCTTTCCTTTGGCTCATTGTTTTGTTTGTATTTCCTTCTAATTCATGTAAAGCACTTTGAATTGCCTTGTTGCTGAAAATGTGCTAAATAAATAAAATTACCTGACCTCTAATTGGTCATTTTAGCTTCAAAGGCACATATAGGCAAAAACGAATCTGATTTTGATCAGAGAAAACATTTAGCACGCTTAGCTTAGTATTCACACTCCTTAGACCTGATATTATGTCGCATTTCAGTCACATATGTCAAAGTATTTGGGGAGATTTTATGATCAAGTTGCAGAATATCTGTGATTAAAATTTTCCCACCTGAATGATTTTGGAAATTTAACCGATACAAGTCGTATTTTTGCTTTTCTCTGTTTTCTTGGTCTCATGTTGGGCCTCTCCTCCAGAAAACATTCACATAAAACCGAGCAATTTAAAGAGAAAAAAAACTTTTTGTGTGACTTTTTAAGTTAATATGACTTGTGATGCCCCCCCCCCCCCCCCTGATTCCTGTGTTTTTGTACTTTACAGGCAATACCAGAAAGGAAAAAGAAAATCTTGGAAGAAGCGGTGGAACTGAGCCAGGATCATTTTAAGAAGTACTTGGCTAAACTAAAGTCAATAAACCCACCCTGTGTGCCTTTCTTTGGTAAGTCCTGCACAGAGTAACTACCAAAATCACCCTATCATTTCCTAATTTATTCTATATTTTGGACTTTTTTTTGGATATTTAGAAATGTTAAAAGTTTGACCTCTTTACTCTCCGCTAACCAACTTGTCGCCTTCCTCAGGCATCTATTTAACCAACATCCTGAAGACGGAGGAAGGCAACCCCGACTTCCTGCGACGTCACGGCAAAGACCTGATCAACTTCAGCAAGCGACGGAAAGTGGCCGAAATAACAGGAGAGATCCAGCAGTACCAGAACCAGCCCTACTGCCTGAAGGTGGAGCAAGACATCAGGGTGAGGACTCCAGTTGTTGTCTTTGAATGTGTTTTTTTTTTTTTTTTTTTTTCTTCTTTACATTTCTCGTACCTGAACGTCTAAATCTGTTCGCCCTGTGTTGCGCAGAAGTACTTTGAGAACCTGAATCCGATGGAGAACATGAGTGAGAAGGAGTTTTCAGACTACCTGTTCAAAAAGTCTCTGGAAATTGAGCCCCGGAACGCCAGGCAGCCTGCGCGATTTGTAAGTGACCCTGTTGTGAAAACGTGAAGCTTTTTGCTCTATGACGTCTCACATGGATGATTACATCTCCTGATTCAGAAACTCTGGTCACATTGGTGGTGTGTAACTCTCAATGTTCATGCCTTGGGATTTAGTTTCACAAGAGAAGAGCACTAATTAAAATTCTGGCTTTTTTTTTTTTTTCATTTTAAAATAAAAACCCCGTCAAATCTTAAAATGACATTTTCTCTGTTGTTAGAGGCAGATTGACTGAGTCAGTTTAAGAAGTGATTGCTGCTAAGAGATTTATATTTATGGTTCTGTAAGTTGAGTATTTGAGTTATGAGTAGTTAACAGGAAACTCCTCCTAATCGGTGGTTTCTGAAGTCCACCTTACAATAAAACAACGTTAAAGGAGTATAAAGTTTAAAGAACATAACAGTTCTCACCTGTATCTTAGTTAAAAAATGACATGTTGAAAATTATTTATGTTGTTCTCAGTTATTAGTGCAAAAAAAATCATAACATTACATTGTTTTAGGTGGGAAGGCCTCCTGGACATCACCCTAATGTTTAGCTCCTTCCTCAGATTGTTTGTCTGATTCAAGTCAGGACTTTGACTAGGCCAGTCCAAAAATGTTTTTATTACATCCAGTCAGAGGAAACAAGTTGGTAATATTAAAATATGAATGATATCCTACGTCTGCCATGAATAATTATTTTAGATTTAACTGTGTGTCTGATTTTAGACGATTCAGAAATACTTTATTGTTCCCAAAGGGAAATGACATGATGTTGTAACTCATTAATTTAGATTCTTCAAAGAGTTACTGAAGATGGTTTCTTTAAGATGATTCAGATTTCTTTAAGTTAGAAATCCATCCACTGTTTTTTCACAAATATCTGAGGTTTAGTATCAGGCGAGACCGGTCCGATGCAGAAAAACAGAGCCGAGTCCATTTAAAAATGCCTTTTTTTTCTTCTTTTTTTTTGCACGCAGCTGTAAGTTACACATTTATTTGCTAACTAGAGCACACTTAGCTTGCTAAAGCTTCACAAGTTTGGTCAAACATGTAAAAATAACTTTGATTTGTTTAGTCAGTGCAACAAGGAGTAAAACAGCCGATATAAAATAAACAATAAAGAAACTGAAACAACTGGTACAAAAATCTTTTTCCAAATGGTTCAGAAAGTGTTATCAGGAATTTTAAATATGATGTAAAATAAATAAGGCATGACGTCGCTCGCAGCACAAAGCATAGAATTAGACTGAATAGATCTGCCCTCATGGATCCGTTGTCACTGGTACAGATATTAATATCAGATTGGTGCGTCTCTGCTCTTGTCCATGCTGAATCAGACGTCGGTAGAGAAACCCCGTTTAAACTTTCTGGATTAAAAACGCCGTAACTTTTTATAAATTATTTGAAGCCTCCTGCCAGTGTGTGGTTTTGTTTGTTTTTTTTCCCCTTCAGTTTATGATTCTCTGTCTCCAGCCCAGGAAGACCACGTACTCCCTGAAGTCCCCTGGGCTCCGGCCCGTGCGAACGTCTACCTCTGGCACCCTGAAGGGCCACCCGGTGGCCCTGGAGCGGGACCTGCAGCATAAGATCACTTTCCGCAGCATCGCTGAGAACGACCAGGACCCCCCGTCTTCCGCCTCGGTGCCCACCTCTCCGAACACGCCCACCCCGCCGCCGTCGGCCTCCTCGGATCTCGGCCCGGTCTTCGACCACGACCTCAACAGCTCCTACGGCAGTGAGTTTCATTTCTAAAAAGAAGTGTGTGTGTGTGTGTGTATGGGGGAAAAAAATCTGTGGAGATTTAGATCACTTAAAGTATTTGTAAGAAAAGACAAGTACAATAACGATGAACACTTCTTTTTTTTATGTTTGTTTCTTAACCAGCCTCGTTGTGTTTGCATTTTTCAGGCTCTATGTTCCCCTGTCTTCTGAACCCGTCAAGTGAGTGATCGGTTTTTAATTCTCATAGTTTTCCTGCTTTTTCTTTTTCTTCTTCTTCTTCATTTCCTTTTTTAATTTTCCTGTCCG
Organism: Xiphophorus hellerii; assembly: GCF_003331165.1. Lineage (NCBI taxonomy): Eukaryota > Metazoa > Chordata > Actinopteri > Cyprinodontiformes > Poeciliidae > Xiphophorus > Xiphophorus hellerii. Next base: position 22,140,081 of record NC_045690.1, read on the forward strand.
TTTTTGTGGTTTGCAGAGTTGCAGTCCGTCTCCTGTGGCAGCCTCCACCAGCTTGGAGAGGAACCCAAGCCGCCTCCTTTGCCTCCTCGGAGGAAAGACACCGTGTCTGAAGCCAAAGTAAGAAACGCCGACAAAATGAAAACGTGACAGTTGACTGTTGAAGTGCAAGAGAGGAGGTGGAAAAACAGGAAACTTTATTAGTATAATTTCTTAATTCAGATTTTATATCTCTTAAGGTCTTGCATATTTTTCACATAAACAATACATTTAATTGTCCGGTACATGAATATTATGTGACGGATCAAGACAAAAAATACTGAGAGGAAATGATGGAGGTTTTTAAAGGCTTCAGCAAATAAACATCCTTAAACTGTCGTGTGTTTTTTAGTAATCTGTAGCTCAGATTCTACTAAAACAACGAGGAAGGGAAAGGGAACTTGTGCATCAACAGTGACCTTTGCCCACTTCAAAATAAAAGCGTGGATATAATCGTTACTTGAATCATTCCTAACAGTCGATAACCAAACATTTGGAGCTTCATTCAGCTGAAAGTTTACAGCCGAGTAAATTAGCGTTTTAGAACTTACCCGGAAAAATTAATTTAGGGGAAGCTGAGTGTGCCAAACATGGTCAAAGTTGGCAATAGTTCTAAAGCACTAAACTAAAAATTAGCTGCACTGTTAGCGGATTAATGGAAGTGTGACCACTACTAGTCTTCATGATGCTGTTTCTACTGTTGATTTTGTGTTTATGAATCTATTTATTAGCTTTTCTAATGAACGTCGATGCCATTCAGCTGATCAGCAATAATCAATACATCTTTAGAAAATAGTATCCTCTGTTAAGTATTCATTGTCCAATCAGTGTGTACATAATCACAATACTTTGACCTTTTTCAATTCTGCACCTAAAAAAAACTACTACTATAAATGAAAAAAATCTAAGCAATATTTAACTAATAATAAGTAATAAAAAATGCAAACACACTCTAAAAACTAAAACCTAACAAAAAATACTTTATTCAAAAATAAATAAGACTGAATAATAATAATAAACTGAATAATATGAACAAAAAGTCACAACAAAATAAAACTAGACTATAATTAAAAAAACCTGAAAGCTGTTAAAACCCTGATATGGAAAATAGAAGCACCTGATTTTATTTTGTAGTATTAAGAAAGGGGCGATAAATATAATTAAATGACACGTTTTGGTGATTTTCTGACCTGTGTGTGCGTTTGTTTTTAATACCTTGTGGGGACCATTTTCCTGACATAGGAGCAGTGTGTCCCCACAACGATATACTACGTTGTGGGGACACACTGCTCCTTGTGGGGACCAGGCTTCGGTCCCCACAAGGGGAAACACTGTTTTTGGGTCAGGGGTCATATTTAGGACTAAGGTGAGAATTGAGTTTTGGTTATGGTTAGGTATGTAATGGGTAAGGATAAGGTTTAGGCTGTAGAAATGAATGGAAGTCAATGGAAAGTTGATGCAAAGATAGCTGCGCAAACATGTGTGTGTGTGTGTGTCAGCAGAGCTCCATGTGCGACAGCCCCCCCGCCATCCCTCCGCGGCTCCCCCCGCTGCCGAGGAACCAGCACCGGTCTCCGCTCTACAACGGCCCCCACTATGACGGACCCCTGCCCAGCCCGCCGCCTCCGCCGCCCCGGGACCCGCTTCCCGACACGCCCCCGCCGGTGCCCCTGCGGCCTCCGGAGATCTTCATCAACTACCCGCAGCCGTCGCCCGGCCCGGGCGTGGCCCGCTACAACTGGGACCTGAACAGCTCGCCCAGCTCGCCCAACACGCCGCCCAGCACGCCGTCGCCGCGCGTCCCCCGGCGGGGCTGCCCCCTCAGCGCCAGCCAGAACAGCCTCTGTCCGCTCCCCACCGCCGCCCCGCCCGTGCCCCCGCGCCACAACCCCGTCCCACAGCTCCCCAAGCTCCCGCCAAAGACGTATAAGCGGGAGGCCCTGCAGCCGCCGCTGCAGAGCCTCCCATTGGTGGAGAACACCGACGGCAGCCAGTGAGCGAGGCTCCGCCCCCGTAAGCCACCAAAATAACTCAAGAGCCGCTGATCTGAAAAGAACAGGAGCTGCTCTGCAACAATCCCGCCACACCTGCCTCGTCCGCTCAGGGGATCAGTAGCTCCGCCTCCTCCTCAAACCCTCTGTGCCAACGACGAAACACACACCGCCGTGCCAGCTAGCAAACAACCTGTCAGTGTCTGCCAGGTGCAGGGACGGCCAGCTCCTGGTAGGAGCGTCTTGACCCCCAAGGCTCCTCAGACTCCGTAGCCTCAATCGCGCTTCTTTCTCCGTTTCTTTTTGGGCATTGACGTCAGTCCGCATTCCCTCTGCAGCTCAGAGCTCCACAACCTCAGAGATCGTCCGAAGCCCTTCCTGTCAGGGGTGGAGGGGGGCGGGCGGCTGATCCGCTTCGCTTTTGTCTTTTTTTTTTTGTTTGTTTGTTTCTTTCCTACTAACTGAAGACAGTTGCCAAAGTCTTATTTTATGCAGGGGGAAAAGGGATTTCCTTTTTGTTTTTAAAGCGATTCTAAACACTAAACGAAACACTACAAAGAGCTGAATCCCCCCCCGCCGCTGTTCCCCTCCCTCACTTTGTATCTCAAGCTGTACACTGTGACTGTAAAGTAGCAAACTGTCTTTATTTGTTTTGGGTTTTTTTGGGGTTTTTTTTGGAGGTTGTTTGCCTAAAAGCCTCTCCACAGCCACAAAAGAAAAGTTGCCTTTTCTTTGTTGTTTTTATTCTAAAAAAAAAAAGAAAAATCCAACAGTGGTGACCTCTGACCCCAGTCCTATTGGCCCAGACGGACATGACAGCTGAGCGAAGAACACTCGGTTTGCACAAAGCGTTGGGCAAAGTCAGCAGGTTTAAGTTGGACGGACCTCACTCTATGACACCGACGTCTTAACCGACCCCACCCGCCTCCTCCACCCGGACGTCACGCTGCTGTCCGACACTGTGCTCCTCCTGCCTTCAACTCCAGCTTCTTTATTTGTGTTGAAACCTTTTGCACTGGAAGCTTTTCTCCCACCAAAGCTTTAGGAGGAGGGTGGCTCAGCCTTTCACCCTCCTCCTCCTCTTCCTCCTCCCCCCCGCCTCCCCCCCCCCCAGCGGCTGCTCCTGATGCCTGAAACCCACAAAAAACAACAACAAAAAAAGGAACTTTTTAACCCGACTTCTTCCTCTTTTTTTTTTTTCTCTGGCTTGAAACATTTGGTTTCGATTCGGACAGACTGAAACGATGCACGCCTCGCGCTCGGATGTGCCTTTTTAGTTCGTTTTCTACTTTACGGAAATAAAGCAGACGGTGTCTAAAACGCTTAAAAATGGAAAAAGGAAGAAAAAAAAAAAAGTTGCCTATGTAATGTTTAGAACAAAAGCTATACACTATAAAACAAAAAAAAATTGTACGTTTGTTCATGCTGTGTGTATATATAACATGTATACACTAACTGAGTCATTTGTATAAAGTGAAAATCCTTTCCCTCCTCCCTCCGTCTCAACGCATCATCATCCACCCTTTTTTCAGTCTTTTTCTTAAGAATCCAACGCTGCTACAGTGGGCTTGAAATAAAATTTAAAAAAATAAAATAAAAACAAGTCACTGTTGCTAATTTGCAGACAATCTCCAGTTCAGCCACTGCGATTATTTCCCAGGAAAAGCCATTGATTTCCCCCCCCCGACCTCCTCTGGTGCTTTAAAGCAATGGAAACGATCCAGTTTAATACGCCAAGCACTTACATAGACGACGCGCTTCACTTTGTACATCCTTTTTATCTCCCTTTCAAAGACTTTTTGATGCTTGCGCTCATCAAACAGAGGTTGGAGTAGTATTAAAGTCGCAATGGAATATATTCAAGTCACAAGTTTTGGCGCATAGTAAAGAATTGGGGGGGTGTTTTTTTTGTGTGTGTGTGTTTTGTTTTTTGGGGGGCGGGGGTGGGAGTAACACACTTTGTGCACTTTAGGCTGTACTGTTTAAGAGCCACAGTTGTCACAGGAATGTTTGTAAATGCAGTGACCCTGGGCAACACAGATCAGGCCAGGAAAGACACAAGTCTACCACCTCAGTTTGTTTCTTTTCTTTATTTTTCTGACATTTTCCATCTCACCCGAACGATCGGTCGGCGTCGAATCGCCACGAACAACTCTTTTTAAAAAAATTATATATATATATATAAATAAATTTTGCTCATTCAGTTTGAGTTCAGGTAAAAGGAGGAGGAGGAGGAGGAGGAGGGTGATGATGATGGAGTTTTTCAAACTAGTCTTGCAACGCGGTGTTTGGGAGGATTGTCGTTCTGGTATCATGTGACAACACTTTGTCGTTTTGTCTCTCGTTTTGCCCGTCTCAGAGTCTCCCATGTCAGTATTGATGGGGTTGATCTTACCAAGGTTTCTTTTTTGTTGTTGTTTCAAACCGCCCCTCTCACCTCCACCCGCCCCCATCCTCAAAATAACTATTAAGTTCTCTGTTGATGGCACTGTAACAGCTTGATCCAGCAATCAGTTTGTTTGATGGTATGTGGCCTTTTAACTGCTTTGTATTAATGATCTTGATGAGATTAATAAATCACCCAGTCTTATTTTGTACTGAACCACTTATCTCTCGTTTGTTTCTTTTTGCAAGCAAATGCAGCTTTCTTTTATGAACTGGAACTATGAAGTTATTGACATTTTGTCAGGTTTTCTTGTTTCCTATTTGTAGGCCAAAGCAAAGTAGTGCAGAGAAATGGAAAGAAAAGACCAGTCATCAAGTCTGGGCAGATTTCCTTCCAGATCTCCTTTGTATTTATTTTCATCCATCCTCCAGTCATCCCCATCACTGCTGGGAAAACAAAAATCTGTAACACTATTTGAAGGTGTGTGCATAAGACCGACGTGAGACTGTCGTAAACATGAATAAGTCTTCATGAATGTTGTCATGAAGTAAATTCGGTAAATGACACTTTTAATGCAACGTTCTATTAAAATTTGCATTAAAATGGTCAACTTTGCATTAATAATGTGATTATTTGCCGAATTACAACAGTCGTAAACATTCATAAGGACTCCATGTTCATAACAGGTGTTATGTCATGTCAGTGTTATGCACACGCCTTCAGATAAGGTGCCACCAAAACAAATCTCCAGACCATGATGCTGCCAACACCATGTTTCACCAGGGAGATCATATGTTCAGTTTTGTCTTGCCGTCGTCTATATATGTACACATGGCAAACTGAACTTCCTGTGATTTCCTGTTTAATAAGCTGCTTTTTTCTTCCAGCTCTTCCGTAAAGGTTGAGTTCACCGTTCAGCTGCGGCTCTCTGCAGCTCCTCCAGAGTGGCTGGTTATTTCTCTTAATTTATAGTTATTGGATAAGTGACTTTATTTTATTCTGACTTATGCAGTCTCAGCTATAAAGCATGGGCCATTTTAGCAAATATTGGACTTCAGAAAATCCCTTCCAAGCTCAATAATTTGGGAATCTTTGTGACCCTGGGGATCCATTCAACCACAGAGGCAGACCAGCAATTTTTGTTGCACACAAAACATCTCAAATGGATTTATTCAAATGAAGAGCATCTAGATGTTTTGCTTTTCAAGGTTTTTTTTGGTTAAAAAGTCAAACTGTGCTGCAGGGTCCCTCGCTGTCCTCACTGTCCCACAGTCCCCCCCCGTCCAAGGCTGGTCCATAGGTCCCTCGCTGCTGAGCAGGCGCAGGCCTGAGGACGGAAAGACACAAAGGTTGGTTTAGCTTCACTCTCATCATCGTAAATTTGAAGTGTTTCTCTTCCTGGACGGAATGATACAACAAACAATATAACATAAAACCAAATGATTGTTGTGACCTCATCCATACATGCAAGGTGTGAAGTGTTTAAAAATATGGTCAGATCCAGAAAACCAACTGAGACATTTCTTTTAATTTTTTTAATAAAAACTGACCATTTTAACTGGAGAAACAGAAAAACTATCCATCCAGAATAGAATAGACTAGAATAGAATTCAACTTTATTGTCATTGCACTGTCACAAGTACAAGCAACGAGATGTAGTTATGAGTTATGATGCCAGAAGCAGCAGCGCGGCGCATGTTGTCAATCTACAATTTATTTTAATGTTAATATATTAGCATAAATTATTTATAAATCTTGCTTGTTAGAGAGATTCGACATTAAAAACATGTGCACACACCTTTGCATTATGAAATAAAAGTTCAAATACGATCAGTAATTTTATTGTTTATCTATAAGACAAAAGGCCGTGATGAGCAGTTCAACTTCCATGTGAAGCCAATGCATTGTTTACTACTGAGGTCACCCACCTCAGGTTTTCCCTGCTGGGAGCGAAAGCTTGGAAGTTGTTCCTCGCTGAAGCTGAAGCTGGAGCTGGAACGAACCCAGCAGGTCTGTTGTCCCTCTCTGGGGCGGAATCGGCCTGATCCAGTCGGTCGTTCACATTTAAAGGAACAGAGGAAGAGCATCAGAGGGCACATTACGTCAATATGCTTTGATCTGATCTAGAACACAAAAATAAGTGTTGAGATTTTTTTTAAACTGTTTTATAAATGCATCGATTCTTGAAAGCTAATCTGATTTTGTTGGCGGTTATATCTTCTGGCCACACGGGGGAGCCAAACTCAACACAATTTCCATTTCTTCTTCTTGCATCGTGGGGCGTTTAAAGGGGTGTGTACCGTGCACACACACATTTGTCATTCTATTTTCACGAATATTGCATTGACTTCTGGTCATTTATAATTTATTTGAACCCTTGCGCTAAAAACCTCAACTCAATTCAAACCTTAGCCTTAAAACTTAACTCACCCAAAAACGGCATTTTAACAGCAGTCGCTCCTCACTACCTAGTATTTGTTAGGAAAATGGTCCTTACACGGTATCAAAAACAAGACCACACATTACACAAACACACACACAGTCATGTTTATGTATCTTGTGGGGGCTTTACATTGACTTCTATTTATTTTCTACAACCTAACCATCACATACCTCACTCTGACCAAAAGTCGATTCACACCTTAACCCTAAACCTAACCTCTAACTCAAAAACAGCGTTTTCCCTCCTGGAGACCAAAAAAATGTCCCCACAATCCCACATTGTAGACAGACATAGGTCCCCACAAGGATATAAGAACCTGGTTCACACACACACATACACACACACATACCGAAGTCCAATTTAGAAAGACCAAATAAGCTAACATGCATGTTTTCCCCGTCCCAGGATGTTCCTTAAAGTATTCCCAGTCCTCGGTACTCGCTGTCCATCAAGTTTTTGAAATGCACCTGCTCTAACACACCTAAGTGACACGATTCAATCAGCTTGGCGTAAAGTTCAGCAGAGGTCCTTTTAGAGACCATGCAATTTCATTACATGTGGAGAAGCAGGGAAACATCTCAAATGTGAAAGATGGTGGATCCTGAGGATCAGGGTTGAGCTACAAAGTTTTTGCATAGTTAAAATCCACTTCAATGGCCGCCTTTTATTCCCAGCTGTGGGACTTTTTATAGATAAAGTGCAAAAATAGTCATATACAGAGAATTCTCTGAATTTTGTCACGTTATAACCATAAGCATTGGTGTTATTTCTTGAAATTTTATGTGTTAGACACACACAACAGAGCCAAAAGTGGAATGATTTTGATCAAAGCATACTCATATCTTAGGATGACCAAGTCCAGAACTCTTAATTGAGGATCAGCGACAAGATATGAAAATGAAAACATTCTACAGCTAAAGGTCCTTTACCAACGCAGAAGTTGGATCCAAACAAGCAAAATGCTGAAGTACCTGCTTGGATGGATCGTCCCAGATGGGCCTGAAGGCACTTTTCAGATGTGGAGGAGGCGACCCTTTCCTCAGGCTGACCAATCTCTTCCCAAAGGAGCTGATGAGGCAAGGTGTCGGTCCGTCCACATACGGCCCTGCGGGGCTCCTAAGAGGAGGGTGAGGGGTGAATCTGGGAATCTGCCACCTCACACACACAGTTCTGCCTCTGGTTTCCGGCGCCGGATACTCCTGGCTGAATGAGGGCTTCAGCAGCACGGGCACCTGGCTGTCCTCCTCGTCTTCGTCGTCCTCCCCGCTGTTGGTGTCCATCGCCTCCCTCCGCAGGGTGCCGTCCGGGCTGCAGGAGGTGACAGAAGAGTAGTCAAAGGCGGAGGTGTCGTCCGTCTCGCTGTTTGCACGCGTCGTCTCCGGGTCGTTGGTGGATTTCACCGTGGGCTGGCTGAAGGTGCCCTGACCCGAGTCGCTGTTTTCTCCCCATCCTGCGGCGTCCGGAGCGAGCAGAGAGCAGCACGCGTGACCGCAGTGGCAGACTGGCTGCCTCAGGGCGGCCCGGTCTCGCAGGAAGCCCTTCCTCCTCACCGGGCTGCAGGACCAGCACTCCAGGCGCATGGAGTGACCACCACCCACCCCGTTGGTGAGGGGAGCAGCCGGCTGGACGTCTCTGAGACAAAAAGACCTTCAGCAGGGAAATCCCACTTTTGGACGCCAATTTGAATCGTCCAGATCTCCGAGCTGCTGCAACATCGCCGAGGTCTACATACCTCTGAGCAGCAGAGCTGGACTCCGCTCTCATCTGCTGGCTCCTCGTGCAGCAGCTTCCAGAGGACGCAGCGGCGGCAGCATCACAGGGGGCGCTGTTCACGTCAGGGGACGAATCTCTCAGCATCAAATCATAACTAACGTTTAAAGATTTAAGTTCAAAAGTGAAATCTAATGAGTGAAAAACATGACTGTTGCATACTAAATGTGAGAAACACAATGAAAATGGGCTGCAGACACTGTAAAAACGAGAATCTGGTGCTAAAGTTGAAACTTTCTCTAATTCACATGGGGTCAAACTTACAGAATGAATAGTATTTGATTAAATATGCAGAATTCATCCAGGCAAAATTGGTAGAATGAACTGAAATTAGTTGGATTCCTGCCACGAACCTAGCCTTGGTTTGTAATTCATACTGTTACAAATGAAATGACGTCAAAACCACTGGAGAAGTTTGATTTGTCATCTCCAAATCCAGTTTTAAAGTGCATTTGGACTCAATGTCCAGCTGTAGCTCCCTGTTTCAACCATCTGACCCAACTTAATATGAAAGGGAATCGGTCAAGAGGCTCAAGATCAATCCTGGAATCACCAAAGCTCCAGTCTGTCATGGACTGGAAGTGTTTCCGTCCACAGTGGAGGTAGCTTAACATCTGAGCCACTTGGTCTCACAGTTGGAAGTTAAATGTTGGAGGATTCAAAATAACTCCACACTAAATTCAGGCTGAAGCACCAAGTTTTGTTGTATGGCGCATCATCATTCCACCGCAGAAAAAATGGCCCAAAAACATCAGCAAAAGCCCCAAATAAAGACAATATAAACGTTTCAACAGAACTGCGCAAAAACGTTGGATATCTTCTGTCCTGCAAATCACTCTCCGGTTGTACTTCCTCACCTTTGCCCGGCTTCCTCGTCTTCCTCCCATCGAACATCCTCCTCCAAGATCACGTGACAGCGGGACAAGACGCTCCTCAGAGCTCTCTCAGACCCCAACAACAGGCTGCAGTCGGGATGCTCCTTACCGGTCCACTGCAGCAGGTTCTTCAACGGGAATACAAGGAAATATTGCAAGTTAAGCCAGTTGTAAAACAGTTGACATTTTACGCATCGCTGTAAGTACATTAGCTTGCAAAAATCCTTTCCGTGTTCATATTACAACCACAAACTCCCGTATTCTGAATTCTGGGGCTGACTTTGATTTTACTCTTTTGTTTCTTTTATAAAATCCAGTGAAATCCATGAATAGGATCTGTCGAGTGCAGATCATACAGGGGGTCTGTTGGTTTCAGCGAGCCAAACGTAAGACTTTTTAAGACCTTTTCAATGTCGGCCTGAAGGAAATTTAAGACCGAAAAACCTGTAAATATGAGGGAAGATTGAGAGATCATGCTGACTCACGTTGGCTGGGAACAAAAGTGAGGCAGTGGCAAAAACAAATATTGTCCAACCAAATGATAATACACTTACCTATGAGAGGTGCAAAAAAGCCTGCTAAATAGCTAGCAGAGGTTTGTTAGCAGCTAGTTCCCGCCGCCTCAAGACACTGAAGATGTCTGCACAAGCCTCAAATTACTGCCACAATCAACAAAACTACATAAGAGATTAAATAGTCCTGCCAGAGCAAAATTTGAGACTTGTGATTAGCGTATTTAAGGCTAACTTACGGTTTTTAAAATGAATTTGGCTTTTTTAAGGCCTTAACACTTCGCTACATCACTTTAAGGCTTTTTAAGACTCTCTAAGGAGGCACAAACATCCTGTACTAGTCTTGCCACTAAGAAACGCACTTTTTAAAGAAAGTCAGATGAAGTCACTTTACAGACGATACTGCGGACGGCTCTCCTCATATCAGACCAGAACTGAACCTGGTAGCCTGTTTGCAAAACACTAGCTAAATTAAAATTGGACATCAATCCAAACCTCAAGCCCCCCTCTCAAAAGTAAAACACGGTGGTGGCAGCGTCATGGTGTGGGGGATACTTTTCTCTCAGCTATTCCACAATGTATTGACTCATGGGGGCCGAACAGAATTGCATGCCACACGTCTCTGAATTTGCATTGTAATATTTTCATAGAAAAGCAGAGCACCTTCAGTCAGAGGCTTTGTTTTTCAAATTTGTTGTAATACAGACCGCTACAGGAGATGCCCACATCTACAATAACTCTTTGGACGGTCTTGAATGAATATGAGTCACAGCGATATTTAATTTCCCTTTCAGCACAATGTTGTGTTGATCTATCACATTTGGACTCTCACTAACTCACCTGAATGTGACTCAGGTAGCTGTGAATCCTAGCAACAGGAGCCAACAGCAAAGACAGCAGTTTTATTTCGTCTCTCTCCATCTGGCCGCTCTGTGGGAACAACCAGAAAGTTGCCATTGGCGACCATGTCCTCCCAGTATGTCGTACTGGTGTACGGTCAGCACGTTGTCACCTGTTACCTACCTGTGTTCGGAGGCTTTTACCTTCCTGATTCAGCCGGTTGAACTCGAGGGAGAGGAACGACGCCAAGGTCGTCGTGTATCCGAGATACATATCTGAAAAAGCTGTCTGGACAACCAAAGTCAAAGTCAGCAGCCTGCCGCCCGCGATGACGGACCGAAATGTCTGGAAGTGACTTAAAAAGAGGGAAGATCTCACGTCGTTTTGGCCGATGAGCTGCACCAGGATGTCGCCGACCAGAGACTTCCAGTGTTCGGCAGATAACCTCTCCTGCAGGGTGTTCCTGAAGAGCACGTGTCGCTGCAGGAGCTGCTCCACGCACCTCACATACGTCTGACTGGGTCATACGACAGAGGGAAACCTCTCTGACTCTTCATGATCTCAGTCACACAAAGCGGCGGCTTTCTCTCCGGCTTTAACACAGCTCTAACCGAGGCGACACTCACTGCGGCTCTACGGCTGTCTGGTGAGCTAGCGGCGTTTTGTACTTGTCGTACAGCTGGTTCAGGGTCGACACGTATTCCCACTCGGAGTGCAGGAGCTGCATGGCCACCTGATGTCGAGCATCTGCACAACAAGAAATGGAAGTCTGTCCTCAGGTTTCCTGGTGTTGGAATATTTCATTTTCATTATTCATGGTTCAGATGATTCACTTTGGACGCTGAACTCCCAGTCTGCACAGAGGCCGTATGTGAAACTCGGAGGCGCCCACAACCAGGAATGGCTGCTTAAAGCTGTTAGGCCAGCAGAGGGCGCTCAAGAACGCTTGGTTTCTCACACATAAACTACAACTTGAAAAGAAAACTGTGTAGTTTACCTTTTATGGACCTCAATTTGAAAGTGTAAGGAAAAAATAATAATAACAACTAAACTATAAAAAACTAACAAATTGAATGCAACTTTACCAAGAAAAACCTTTGTAGTCTAATTTACAGTAAATGTATGTTGAAAACAAGCTAATGAATGAATAAGCATGAAGTCTCTATTTTTGATTTGTATTTTTTTCCCCTTTCTTTAGAAATTTGCTAAGATGGGACCCCAAATAAAATCCTGCTCAGGGCTGAATCCAAATGTGTCCCGGCTCTGGTTGAATCCCATTCGGAAAGCTTTTTAAATCCAAAAACAATTGTCTTAATGGGCCGGAACATTGCAGAACCTCGGGGCTGACCTGTCCCTTCGCTCAGCCCGGCCTTCAGGCCCTGAAGGAAGCAATGAAGGAGCAGCTTCTCCCGGGACAGGCAGGCCGGTGGAGGAGCACAACACTCGCAAACCCCCTGGTCACCGGCTGGCTCTGCTGGATCGCTGGAAGGCGACAGGAGACAGATGGAGAGAGATTTCTCAGCTGGTCTGACGTATTTTTCAGGGATTAAAAATATCACACGTTTTGCTGCCCGCCGCATTTATCCAACCTGAAAGCATTTAAAAATTTTAAATCCTTCTCTGTGGTCCGACGAGATGAGATGAGATGAGATGAGATGAGATGAGATGGCACGCAGCAAAAATCAAGAATAAGTAAATAAATAATAAATGAAATAAACACAACATTAAATGGCAATTGGTAGTGATAGCCTTAGGGACACACATTGCATATGTGTGTGTACACATATAATACTTATAATAATGTAATATACAATACAATGCATAATATATGACAGATATATGATTAGGCCATTCACAATAATCAATAAATCAATTGATCGCATGATAAATTAAAACAAACTCAGTAACTTCCCTTGGCATAAGTTATCATTTTTTCTCTTTCTGCCAAAAACTAGATGACAAAAGTCTTTCTGGAGGATAATTGAGGATTACTGAGTAACTCGTTTTATTTGTTGTTTCTGTTGTTTTATTCATTTATTTTGGAGATTTAAAATGTCTCCCAGTTCCAGTGCTAAATGTTCATTACAATTTAAAGTTTATTGGGCCGTTATTGGGTTAGAACGCCAAACGTTTGGAGGCCTTAATCCTCGACGCGGATGTCGCGGGTTCGACTCCCGGCGACCTTTGCCGCATGTCTTCCCCTCTTTCCTGTCTGCCTACTGTCGCAAAACATACGAGTCACTAGCGCCGCAAAAACTCTTCCGAGAAGAAAAAAAAAAGTTTGTTGATGTTTGAGAATGTGTTTTTGCATAATTATTATTATGCCATTACCATTATATTACTTAAAAATCGTCTCACAACAACAATATCATCGTTTATCGCGATAACGTCTGGAACAATTTATCGCCCAGCAAAATTTGTTATCTTGACAGACGTAAGGAGCCACAACCTTAAAATCAGAATTCTGCTCAAAATGCCTGTTTGGATTTCCGTCCTTCTAAGCCAGAGGAAACATTTCTGGTTTTTTTTATCTGTCGTACCTTTCTCTTGGTTTGGACGTGAGGCCCTTTCCGTCTGGCTCAGGCCCGGGCCTGTTGCCGTACAGCTGCACAATTTGACTCCTCAGCACTCCAAGTTCCTCCTGTGGGAGGGGGGGGGAAAAAAAGCCCGGTCACAGTCAAACGTTGATCCCTGTTGCCGTGCGCTGGACGGACGGCTACGTCCCGCCTCACCCTCAGCGACTCGACCAGCGCCTCCAAGCGGAAAGCTTTTTTCTGACAGCTCCTCCTGTTCTCCTCCATCTCCTCCCTCAGGTGCGAGTCTCCATGCTGGATCTGACCGAGCTCCAGCAGGGCGCTGGCGAAGCCCGTCTTCAGCTCTGTGACCATGCACTGCAACTACGGAGGCACACAGTGAACAACGGCATGACGCTACAGTGGCTTGATCTTTTCTGAAACGGCTCCTGTTACAACCATAAACTTTCAATGTGTCTTATAAGGTTTTGACCCTTTCATGCATGAATTATGAATTCATGCATATTATCCTATGTGTCAGGATTTTCTTTCCAATTATTTTTTTGATTTTCTTAAGGCATAAAAAAAGGTAGAAAATTTTTTTATTTTTTTAGGTGATCAATTGTAATTTTCTCCAAATACAAAGTTATTTGAAAAATGCATCAGTAGTATTGTTCTTTAGGGGTTATCTGATGTCGCAGTATTTTTTTTTACCTGCAAGAGTCGTCTACAGTAGAAGGAGGAACCGGGTCGGTTGGCATGTTTTTTTGTCTGTCGGCCATATTGGACTTAACAAAAATAATGTCTTGCCTTTGCAGCTGATGGCCAGTAGTTGATGGTATATTTTATGAGGCATTAGTGTCCACTGCAGTGGTCTGTGTGCATTTATAACATAAAAATCCACAAGAAGCACAAGAAAATGGCTTTTAGAAAGCTGTCCACTGTAGTGACCACTATGCTTTTTTTTTTTTTTTACATCACACCAAAGTAAAAAAAAAAAAAAAAGCAACAAAACAAACTACCACATCAGTATAAACACGGCATCTCCATGTTGAGACATGATGGTTGGTTGCAGTAGGAACCACCACATGACTTTTTTTTTTCTTTTAATAACGTGACAAAAAAAGACAACTTTTTCAGACAACTGCCTTCTTTAAGTTAATTCTTGTCATTTTTTTAACAACCAGTGTTTCATTTTTTTTATTGAGGGTTTAAAATCAGGATAAGCAAACATAAAATGGATGAATATTTTAAAAAAAAAAATAAATTACTATTCCAACCTAATGACGAAGAAAAACGGATCTAAAACTTTTTAGTGTCATTCTTTGCGGAAATATTGCGTTGTGTTTAAAAACATTAACTGGGTCCTTTTCGTTTCCAGTCAAAGCTCAAAGTCGACGTGGAATGTCCAAAAGAGCCGCTGAACTGGACCAGGAAGAGGAAACAAACAGACAGAACCACAATGAAATGTCTTAAGATTAAAGTGCATTGATGTCTGGACGACCTAGTCAAAGTTCAAACTAAATCCGACTATGAAACCGCCCAATATGACTAAGAGTTACAGCCCACGTGTGTGAATTGGGTTGGGATGTGCTCCCAAAGACAAGAACTGACTTTATAAAAAAAAACATATATTTTTAGAGAAAAACATCGAAAGACATATTTCATTTCCTTCCCTTAACAATTATAAATCAATGACTTCCCTATTCAATAAAATACGTTGAGTTTTGTGGCCGTTCACTTATAAAATGAAGCTACAATCCAACGATCTTTTCACGCTGGAGAGGTTTTATCTGCTGCCACCAGTAAAACGCATCGATGGAAGGATTTAGCGTCTCTTTAAATACACCGAGCTCGGCTGACGACGGGAAATTTACCTTTGAGATTTCAGAGACGAGCTCTGCCGCTTGAGGCTTCATGACCTTTGCAGAGAGAGAGAGAGACACAAAAACGCCTGTTTGCAAACACGCAGCACAAACCGTGCAGCACAAACCGTGCAGCCCGCCTGACGGCTTCGAGGATGAAAGCCTGCCTAAAACGGCTTCTACTTCAAAAAAGGTGGAATTTTTTTGGTCTTTTTTTTTTGCTCCTCGTGTTCTTGTGTTTGTGTTACCTGTTCAGATGTCGCTCCTGCCAGCAGACCCTCTGCTAGGGAAGCGGCGAGCGAGCCAAAAGAGCCGAGCTGCTGCTGCGGGAGCCAAGATCCCTCCTTATAAATCTGCAAACAGAAGGGCGGGCAGAACCCGGAGAGATCCATCGAATTCAATTTGATCGCAAAAAAGCCAAACACCTTTGTCGCTCAAACAGGCGTCGGAGCAGAACCCGGCAGAAAGCGTGGTGATGTTTCCGGTTGATCAAATCCTATATGTCAGTAATCATATATTATGGGCTGTGACATCACTCCAAACTTTGGAAAACCCTCGTTATAATGTAAACGACACACAACTGTCCAGCTATTCTTAACTAAAACTTCAAATAAAGATAACTTGCGTTGCAGAAAGAGTTGGAATACACTCGCCTGGCTTGATGTTCTTCCGTTTCAACCCATCCAGTTAGAAGAACGTGCGTTCGGTCCCGGGGTCTTCAGCCGTTCTGCTTCCGCCCGTTTCCCGCGGCTGCTTTGTGTCGTGTTGCAGCGTTCGGGAGGCTGGTGCTGCTCTTGGTGCCGCTCCGCGTCCACAGCAGGTCTCCTCCTGAGAGGAGGCAGAGCTTGTGGCCGCCTCAGAGGAAGGATGCAGAGCACACTGCAAATCAGAGGGCTGGAAGACGTCTGTTGTTTTCTATAATATTCATAATAAGAAATTATTCTATGAGGATCTGCAACCTTTACAACCTGCAGAGCCACTTTTACTGTCGGGCCAGCCGAATGAAACTGGTTTAGAGCCGCAGAATGTTGCACGGCGTTTTGACTGAGAATTTTAGATAGATATAGGAGATACAGAGAACTTGTACAGTTTTAAAGAACCACCATTTTATTTGGGATTTAAAATAAAGGCAAAGATACAATTTTGCAAAAAGGGGATGCATCTTTTCTTTCCTTTGGTAGGACAGAAAATAATGAAATTTTAAAAAAGCACATAGATTCCAACCTAATGAGGAAATCTATGTTGAAGATAGATTAAAGAAAAAATTATAATAATTCACACAAAAAAAACCCTGAGAATATTTTAGACTAATTTCAGTCATTTTCTAGGAACAACTTGAAAAAAAATCTTCGACTTTGTACATTTTCGTCGTTTGGAGCTCAGAGATGCTAAAAAGCTACATTTATTATTAAATATAAAATAAAAAATATCAGCTATCTTTTTTTTTTTATAGCCAAAGTTATTAAGAGCCACAGGAAGGGTCCAAAGAGCCACTTGTGGCTCCGGGGCCACAGGTTGCAGACCCCTGATGGGTCTGGAAACCATTTGTCAGACAATACGATGCTTTGCAAAAGTTTTATTTCTGTTGCTCTTTTCCACATGTTCTTACTTTACAATTACAAACTTAAATGCCTTTTGGGGGGAGTTCACATGTAGGAAAACACAACGTAGAGAATATTTGTGATGTGAAAGTAAAAGGATGTAGGGTTATTATTGAAATTAGGTCTGGGCTTTGACTGGACCACTCCATAAAATGAATTTAATTTGATCTAAAATCCTTCCATTACCATCTGCCGAGCCTGCAAACCAGCTGCCAAATCTCAGCGCGGTAGACGGCCAGTGCGTTGACTGGTTGTTAGCATAATTATCAAGCTTGGTGGAAAAGTGGCGGCTGATGTTGTATTCTTTAAAAACAGCGACCGTTTCTTGACAGATAAGGCATACAGCTTTTGACCGGACTTCAGCGGGAAAGTATTTAGTTGTCCATTCCTTATTGAACACTCGACACTCACTGTCAACTTTCCTTCTCTTTGGCCCACTCGTTGTTGCAGAGTCCACGGCAGCAGCTCCACAAAATCAAGTCATGTATCACGGCGCCTACAGCGCCCCCTGGTGGAGCGCCAGGCATTACAGCACTAGACCAAATTAATGAGTCGTGATTATGATATGATTTGATTTGAGCAATTCTGCACCAATCTTCTGCGGGCCAGATTAAAAAGACCAACGGGCCGGATGTGGCCCGGGGGCCGCAGTTCGCCCACCCCTGGACTAGGGGGCACCAGAGTAAAGAGGCTCAATACAAGTACACGCATGTTTTTCCCTTTACTTCACAGCTATAGGCTGGAACCCCTGCTGACTTTATGTCACATTAATTAAAGGGATGTGAATACTTTTGCAAGGAGTTCATATTTCTTACGATTGATGTAAAATGTGACAAAACATAATTCTATAGTTGCGAACACAAATATGAAAAAAATGTTATATTGTGGACGCAGAGTGCTTTTAAAGTAAAAATATTCACAACAATCCCACTCTGTTTTAATAGTTGGCATCGTACAGGATGTTCCTCTTTTTTATTATTATTTTTTTTTTTTTTACATTTCTACTGGACGATAAATATAAAAATGTAGGCTGGTTGTTCACAGTTTTTGTTTTGCAGGGGGGCCCAAAGTCGGTCCTGGAGGGCCGGCGTCCTGCATGTTTTAGTTCTCTCCCTGGTGGTAGTAACAACCTTTTCAGCAAGTCAATGTTCTTCTTAGGCCTTCTAACGAGCCATCATTGGATCCAGGTGCGTGAAACCAGGGACAGAACTAAAACACGCAGGACGCGTGGAGGACAGACTTTGGGCACCCCGGCAGAGAGACAGTCTTCGAGATTTTGTCGTCGTCACTCCGCCCACCCCTGCTTGAGCCAGCATTGTAAATCGAACGCCACTGCGGTCTGCCGCGCTGCGGTGGGAGGAGTTAAGAGTCAGCTCTTGAATCTGATTGGACGACAGCTTTGTGGCGTTTTAAAATCGCAGCACTTTGAACTGGCTGTCAAAACACCGAGCACGGAGAGAGCGAAGTAGGTGGAGAATAAATACATTTAATATATATGTATGTGTACATTTAGAGCTTTAAAAAAAAACTGTAGAACTGCTTACTGTTAAGGGCTGTTGTATGAATAATTATTTTAGTAACTGAATTTAAACTTTTTTATTTTAAATGAAGTAGGAGTGATAGCTGACGTTAGCACGTGAGAAATGGTACCGTCTGGCGTTTTATTAGAACTTTAAAAAACCTTTTAAATATTTCAGGATAAAGTAGCTATAACATGCCTGACTCTGTGAAACCTACCGTGATGTTATTGTTTTAATTGACCCAGTCTTCGCTCTCGGGCGTCTGAAGACATGAGAAGGATCGTGTTTGACTCTTCCTCTGATGAAGATGTGGAAGAAGAGCAGCTGACGCCGCTCCACATCAGCTGGTAAACGGAGCAAAACAATTATCCACCCCTCTAAAACTCCTTGTTGCGGCCACAACTTTCAATGCGTTTTCAGTGATTTTGTCATTGACACAAAGCAGAAGTGGAAGTAAAAATCTAAAAAATTGTCCTGTGCATTTGTGTTTACTCCTTCTGAGTCAGGAAGACACGATAGTCTGATAAACTTTATCTTGTAATATTTTTGACTGGGTTCCAGGTTACCTCTGTCCATAGTTGAGTGCTCACAGTACCTCGGAATATGTGCGCTGCCAGGTAAAATCATGTTCATCTGAAAGGTCTGTTTTAGGACAAAGACATTTGTTTTTTGTTATAATATATTTCTTCTTATTCCAGGTTGCAGGTATCGAGATGTTCGCAGGTCCCTGCAGAGAGATGTTGGTAAGACAGTTTTTGAGGAATCTTTTCTCAGCCATGAATTACTCAGATCAGACATTAAAGCTGCAGTATGTAACTTTCTATGTAAATATGTTTAGGTTTTTATTACATATTTGAACTATTACCATGAATATAAGACGGATAATCTGTGAAAAGATCCATCTCCTCCACCTCCTTTCTGTGGTCTGAAGAAAGGCACTGCTCCAAAGACACCCAATCAGAGCCAAGAGGAAGGCTGTCAATCAACCTTGTGAGAATGCTACTAAACAACTCACAATAACAGTCCCCCCGCAAATCTCATACTATGCTGTCAACACATGGTGACGGTTTCAACAATTGCGTCAAAAACATATTTTTATAAAAGTTAAATACTGCATTCAGTAATGCGTGTTATGCTGTTATTCTATTGATGGGCATCGCAACTTTTAATCTTTGAACTCGGTAGTGGAGAATGCCAAATTTGTCTAAAAAGAACTCGCATTCCTTCCTGTTGCCAGACGAGCTGAAGAACCAGGGGGTGCAGAATGTGTTCGTCTTCTGCACTCGAGGGGAACTGAGCAAGTACAGGGTCCCGTCCCTCCTGGAGGTCTACGACCAACACGGCTTCACGGTGCACCACGCACCGTTCCCCGACGGAGACGTCCCCGAGCTGGAGCAGTGCTGCCAGATCCTGACCGAGCTGCAGGTCTGCCTCGAGAGGAACAGGAAGACGGTGGTCCAGTGAGTGGAGTCAACACACACACACACACACACACACTTGCATCACGGATGTATTTGAAATGTTGAGTGGAAAAGATCTCCAAATGCTGAAGTTTGTTCACTTGCCTCTCTGAGACTCGATGAGTAGCTCGGAAAGGTAAAGCTCGTCCAAGTCCGTTGCGTTTCATTTGCATTTAAAAATGGGAGAAAATGTATAATATGGCATTAAAACCTTCTCAGGAGCCCAACAACTTGTGGGTTCTCCAGGGAATGGAAAGGTTTGCGTGTTTTACTGCTTTCCCACAATTATTTAACATCTCGTTGATGAAAGGCAATCTTTGGAAAAATTAAAACTCAACAAATGACCCGGGAAAATGTAACTTAATTAAATGAACAAAAAATAATTTTTAGGCAGCAGCAGCAGTTGAATTTTTATAGCACCTCTCGCAAATAAAAAGTCACAGACGGGAGCATAAAAATTTAATATCGAATGAAAACATAAAGTGAAAGGAAAAAAAATGTTGAATACAATTGAAGCAAATTTAGAATGTTTAAAAAAGGATCTTAAGGAATAGCATGTTGGATTTAAAATAAATAAATACTCGACTAAAACTCTCACAAGCAAATGAAGCTCGTCTGAGTCGATTTGCATCGATCCGGAAAGTTCTGCCGTTCTTGGAACAACCATCCGATTTTGGTTTGAAGTCCTGGAGGATTCAACAGTTGAGAGATTTCAGAAGGCGTCTGATTATGAAGGAACCTGAGCGTTGGAGTCAGGGTTTTAAAATGGATGAATTCATAAGTAAACGGTGAAAAGACAGGAGGGATGTCAGTTCCTCTCGGTGTTTTTCGTTTAAGTGTTTTTTGCTGATGCATCATAATATCTTAAATCAGAGGAAATGAAAGCCTTGTATTTTTATTTTTTTTTTAAAAACCCAACCTTTTATAGTTTGGAAATATTTCTTCAAGTAAAGGCCTTCTGGTCACCATAGAAACCACAACAAAGCGTTCTGCCTGTACGGTTTGAAGTTCTGAACTGACTTTGCCTTTTCCTCTCCTCCTGCAGCTGCTACGGAGGCCTGGGGCGATCTGCTTTAAGTGAGGACGGTCTGCTTTCACGTGACGACGTTCTCGTTTTGGTCTTTCTCTGACTCGCAGCGTTTGTTTCCCACTCAGTCGCCGCCTGCCTGCTGCTCGAGCTCTCGGTGACGATGACAGCCGACAAAGCCATCGAGATCCTCAGAGAGCACAGAGGAGTTGGAGCGATACAAACGGTGAAGGTGAGGACGGATAGAAGTGTTTTTTTTGTTTGTTTTTCTTTTAATGAATAAGATATTCAGCACTCAATCTTGGATGTCCTTTTTTCTTTTTTTGCAGCAATACAATTTTCTTCACGAGTTTCGGGAGAAGTATACCGCCTACAAAGAGAGCAGAGAGGCTGCCCCAGAGAGATCAGTGTCTCGGTGATTCTGGATTATTGAGAAAATAATCTCTAAACATTTGCATTCGTTTCTCTTTGCTAGTGATTTACTCTCCAAGAGCTGCACTTTAAAAAAAAAAAAAAAAATTGTATCACTTCCTTCGAGCTTTTAAATAAGCCGAAAGGTTTGGGTAACGGAACACAACTCAGCTTAATAAAATCTTAAAAAATATAAGCCTGTGTTTAAGCATTAAAAAAAGTTGAGGAGATATGTACATGTTCTGTGTTAAAATCATTTAAAAAAGATCCACTGCACAAGATAAAATAAATAAGCTTTGCAGAAAATTTAAGTGTTTTGGTTTTATTTCAAATTATTTTCCCAAATGTGACACGATTAGATATAATCCATAAAACTGTCACTGAGCGAAGATGATGTCCTGGTAAATTGACTGGTGCAAAATGAAAGACATTGCTCTAACCAGTGGAAGCTTGAGCTAAATGACTTTTATTGAACTAATGAAGTTTGATGACAGGAGTGCTTGACGTCACAGAAAATGACATAAAAATCCAGAAAACAATAAATAGACCAGAGATGCTAACAACGTGGACCATTTGTGTTCAAATCAACCAAAAACAGAACATCAAAAGGTACGATTCAACAGTATGGCACATCAGCAGTTTGCTACTGAAGCTCTAAAATAAACGTCGAATACATCGCTGTCAAGTCGGCCTTTCACTTAACTTACAGCTACAAGGGAAATTTTACAGAAAATTTTAAAAAAAACACATGATCTCTGGATTTAAATGGATGCAACTAAATATTGGACAGGTAGAGCGCGGTAGATTTTAAATATTGAAACAATTCATTGAAAAAAAAAAACAACTTGATAAGACCGTGTGCGTGTCATGTTTCACTACAAGATTACACTCGTCTTTTATTCCTTCAGTCCATCTTTAGTCTGAACAGATTGAACCGTCTGCAGCTAAGATCTTTGAGATAAACTACCTGGTCAGAGTACATCAGCTGTAAAAAAGAACAAAAAAAAAACCCTAAAGCAGATCAACACATGGTTTAGATTCACACACACAAACCTCAAATCCTAATCTGTAAACACTTGAAAGCAGGGAGCAAAGATGGAAAACTATTTTTATTTAAATCTCAAGCAAAAAAACCCAAAAAACTGTAAAAAAAAAAAAAAGAGGAAAACAATGAACTTGTCTGTTGAAATTTGTCCGTATTTCCAGATTATTTTTTGAAGCTGTAGTGCTTTGACAGAAACGCTGCGACCAAGATAGTCTTTAAAGAGGTTAGAAGTTTCCAGAATGACTCTCTGCACTGTGTGTGTTTGTCGAGGGGGGGGATCATCCACTTGAAATGACGGCTCGTGTTGCTCATCAGTGGTCTCCAGCAGGTCCAGTGTTCCAGCACTTGGATCATAGTGTCTGGTCATCTACTGTACGGCCTGGTCCGTTTCCCTCCACGTCTTTAGGAGCTCACCAGAACATAGATCATTCTGGAAGAGACAGATTAGGATTACGATCGGGTTCACTCACAGTCGCCTGGGTCCAAATGACCACAGCCAGTAAGATTATGTAACACCTTCAACATTTGTGACTGACAAAATAAAAAACGACTCAGGTGTGTTGCCACAATTTCAATATATCTACAGGAAATTTGCAGTTTTGACATAAACAAATTGAGGAAATTACACCGTGTTCTAAATTATTATGCAAGTGATATTTTCTCAGATTTTCTTAAATGGTCAATGCAAATGATGATCAGTATAATTTAAGTCATGAACTATTACAGTATAAATCAAATTTTACTGAACAAAGCTTCTCATGAGAACAGTATTTTTTTTTCAAAAATAAAAAACTCAAAATGCACTGTTCCAAATTATTATGCACAGCAGATTTTCTAAACATTTTATGGATTATAAAGAACTGCAAACAGTCATTCTTTGAATGTGCAGCATTAAGTGGTCACATGTACTAAAATCAAAAGCTACTTCAATCAAAAACATCTTAACAGAGTTACATGCTAACATAGGATCCCTTCTTTAATATCACCATTGAACTTGTGAGTTTGTGGAAAGTTTCTGCTTGAATTTCTTTGCAGGATGTCAGAATATTTTCCCAGAGCTGCTGGTTTGATATGAACTGCATTTCACCTTCAGATCTTCTGCTTGAGGAAACTCCAAAGGTTCTCAATAGGGCTGAGGTCAGAGGAGGATGGTGACCACACCATGAGTTTCTCCCCTTTCAATGACACAGTGGTATTCCTTGCAGCATTCATTGTCATGCATGAAGATGATTTTGCTACTGAAGGTATGGCTCTTCTTTTTGAACCATGAAAGAAAGTGATCAGTCAGAAAGTCCATCTACTTTGCTGAGGTCATTTTCACACCTTCATGGACTCTGAAAGGACCGACCAATGATTCTCTCCCCATGATTTCGGCCCAAAGCATGACTCCACCACCTCCTTGCTGACGTCACAGCCGTGTTGGGACGTGATGGCCATCGACCACCAATCCACTGCTGCGTCCATCTGGACCATCCAGGGTTGCACAGCAGTCATCAGTGAACAAGTCTGTTTGAAAATTAATCTTCATGTACGGCTGGGCCCACTGCCACCGTTCCTGCTTGTGAGCTCTGGTTAGGGGCCCAATAGTAGCTTCATGCACTGCAAGCCTCTGGAGGATCCTCCACCTTGAGGTTCCAGAGGCTCCAACAGCTTCAAATAACTGTTTGCTGCTTTGTAAGAGCATTTTAACAGCTGCTCTCTTAATCTGATGAATTTGTCTAACAGAAACCTTCCTCATTTTGCCTTTATCTGTACAAACCCATCTTTGTTCTGAATCAGCCACAAATCTCTTCACAGTACGATAACGTCATCTGATGATTTTCATCAGCAGAGAGTTTCTTTCTCTTTCCCATATTGCTTGAAACCTGTGGCCTGCTTAATAATGAGGAACATCCTTCAGTAGATTTCCTTTAATTGAGCTCACCAGACAAACTAATCAACCAGCTCTCTGAAATTAATTATAGTGATTCAAAGAGCCCTGACACACAATACCATCTATGAATTTAATAGAACAATAAAAATTTAATCTTTATGACTCAAATCCAATTTGCATAATAATTTGGAACACGGTGTACACATTTTCTTACTGCTGTACTGGAAGTGTTTCTGTTACAGTCATGCAACATCAACTTTCTCATGTTTTTGACACATTACAAATCTAAAACTTTAATTAAAAAAAATAAAATACGCCTCTTCGGTATTCAATTAAATTTGATCTGATAGGTCAGGGTCAGCAACCTTTATAGCCTAAAGAGCCATTTTACTCTCAGGAAATGCAAATAAAACTCATTTAAAGCTGCAAATGTCACATGAGTGAAAAAAAAATACAACTTTTTAGACAAATATCTCCTTTGGGAAATTTCTTGCAATCTTTATAGAACAAGCATTTTATGTCCATTTTGGGGTTTTAAAATAGTCTTTTTTTTTTTTAAAAAGTCAAGGAAAACAGGTCTAAAAACATATTAATGGGAATTTTAGTGTCTGTCATTCTTTGTGAAAATTCAGTGCAAATATTGCAGGAGAATTTTTTAAAACCTTAAAATTGCTATATCTGTATTTAAAAACATTAACTGGCTCCTTTTCAGCCAAAGTTATTCAGAGCCAGGTGTGACTCCGGAGCCGCGGGCTGCAGAGCCGTGTGTTCGACCAATGCACAGAGCTGCAGTACTGCTAAATGAAGTGAAAGACAAAACGTTCACTGATGCTACACATCCAATCCGCCTTAGCTTGAGCTGTTTTGGAAAGAAGAATGGGCAGAACCTTCAATGTCTAGATGTGTGAAACCAATAGACTTTATCACACAAGACTCCAATGAAACACACAGGAGTTTGTTGTGACAAAATGGGAAAAGCTTTAAAAAGTGTGAATGTTTTCAAGGTGCTGCATGATTTTCAAAGTGAGACAAATAGTAGAAAAAGCCATGTACCCATAGAGATAGTAGAAGAATGAGAGGAGGTAGAAAGCCAGTTTGCACCAGCCTTCTTTTTGACAATAGGCCAGGATGTCGGCATTCATGATGGTAGTCGGGTCATAGAGTCCTGGACAGCTCATCACGGGTCTGCTCGTATACCTGTGGCACAGCAAAAATATTAATAAAAAACAAATAAACCTGTTCATCACAAACAAAGCAGAGGATTCCTGCTCCGGTGGTCAGCCGGTTGCTCGGTTACCCACCTCCAGACGTGATAAGCCAGCAGCGGTAAGTTGAGGACGAGGGTGAGCCACTCGGCCGCACACAGAAACATCACGCAGAAAAAGAAATGGATGAGATACTCTGGCAGCACCAGCTGAAACAGACCAGAGGAGAGGAGACGTCAAAGCACAGGGACAGCCGGTCGGCTCAAAACGAGACGTTTAGGAAGCCGAGAGTCAAGAGGACGACATGGGAGGATGCTGCAGCTAACTGAAGAAAACCAATCGTCTTTAGCAAAGACTGAGGTGTTCTCACTCAGATGTCTAAAACAAAAAAAAAATAAAAAGGTGACATCATTCATAAAAAGGAGTGAAAGACAAATACTAAGCTTTAGTGTAATGTATTAGATTGTATGGTTACAATGCATGTAGCCAAGGTGACAGCAGGCTTCGGACGCCATATTTAACCAAATAACAGGGTGAAAAATCAAGAACCACCACTTGCAAATTCGATAATTCCACAGTATACTCTGGATTAAAAAAAAAACAAATCTGATTTTCAATATTTAAATTAAAAACCACAAAGAAGCTCATCTGCTGCCATTTAAACGGCAGCAGATGGAAGTTCCTCCCTGACTTACAGCGTAGGGGTGGGCATTTATTGTATCGTTTATCGTGATACATTTCTTGTGATAAGAATTTTGATTTACTGTCACAGTAAATTCAAATTAGTGATGTTTATAACCCCTAAAACTGTCTGAATAGTTAGTTTTCACTATTTTCGCCAATGTTTACACAAAAAGAACATCAATAAATTTTTAAATATGACTTAATGCAGCTGCTATGAGCAGTTTATTGATACAGACCACATTTTATTTATATATATATATATAACTGTTATCCTACAGCGGTGTATTACATATGGGGATGTTTTTCATAAGCAGTACTTTTGTTTGTGGGGATATGATTGGTGTACCATTCAGTCATAGCCATACCATTACCTAAAAAATAATTAATAAATAGTTATCACTTTTAGTGTTATCACAACATTACTACAAAATATCGTGATAAAACTTTTAAGTCTCATTTCGCCAGCTTCAGCAAAAACATGAGCAGCGTTTCAGAGTTTAGAGATCGATTCTTGCAAGTGGACCAAAGAGATTTATTTCCCACCCTGGTTCAGTGACATGCATCACCATGTGCGTCTAAACTAAACGACGACGCTTGCTCGGGACAACGTTGGTGCGTCCGAACATCGACGTGTCTGCGGTGACGACAAATCTGCGCATCGTCCCACTTTGCAACAGCACATCGTTTGAGAACCATGCTGTGAGCGTGAGCGGCGTTGATGCAGCCAGTGTGCCTGAGGTCGGGTCGAGCGTCGGGTTCAGGGGGGCAGATGGAAGCACCACATGGAAGCCATGCATTTGGGGGTTGGGGGGGATAAAAAGAAATACAGCAGGTGGAGCCAAACCAACGGCCCACAGAAGGACAGGTGTGGGGCGTGGGGAATG
Source organism: Xiphophorus hellerii (assembly GCF_003331165.1). Taxonomy (NCBI): domain Eukaryota; kingdom Metazoa; phylum Chordata; class Actinopteri; order Cyprinodontiformes; family Poeciliidae; genus Xiphophorus; species Xiphophorus hellerii. Next base: position 22,167,022 of record NC_045690.1, read on the forward strand.
TGCAGGATCTGCACTGCGCTGCCAAATACGACACAACTGAACAGACGGAGGGGGGGAACGATGACCCCAAACGGGTTCAAACTGGGCTCAAAGCCTGCATACCAGACTATGCAGAACACCATGGGTTACAGGTATGTGGAGCCTGACTTTTTTTTTCCCCTCTACACTAACTCCTCCTCCTGTGGAGAATTTCTGGCCAATCAGAGGTTTTAAATAGTGCTGAGCTGGAGAGAGGTGGGTGGGATTCTGCTGCCATCTGTTCAGAACCACAGGTGATGTAGCTTAGAGCCAACTCTGAGCTCACATACAGCAGCTTACATCGGACAAACAGTGGCTCAAACTGCAACCTCTAATTCATGAGGAAAAGAATACTTTTTGTGTGTGTGTGTGTGTGTGTGTGTATTTCAGTGAAGAATGTGGTTAAGCTGTGACTTGAAAGGCTTGAAGATCATCCAACCAACTGATTTAAGTCTTTGTCCAACAAATGGGAGAGTTTACTGAACTACTATCTGTAAAACCATAAGCAAACAAAGGGTTGATTGTAATAGAAATCATGCATGCTTTAAGCATTTGCCAGTCTTTTCAGTTAAAAGCTAACGCTTCATCAATAAGCCATAGCAGCTGAATATTTACACATTCTGCTCTCAGTATGTAGCTTCACTGTCTCACCAAAGGCGACGCGTCAGGAGATCCTTACAACAATCTGCTGGACTAAAGCCGTGTCCAGTCAAAGTATTCATTCCCCTTTTGGTTTTGTCACATTTTGTCCCAGTACAGCGACAAAACTTCACCAATAGACCAACGCAATTTAGAAGTAGCATCCATGTTTTTCTCTTTTTTTTTTTTTTTAGAAAAGACATGGAAAGTGTGGAAGTAGAGGTGGGCATTTATTATATCATTCATAACGATAAATTTCTGACTTATTGACGTCTCAATAAATTACAATTAATGATGCTAAAACCCGGCAAAACTGTCCATACTGTCGGGATTGTTACCATTTTCTCCACTGCTTATCCAATAAAAGTATCAATAAATATCACATTTGAAAATATGATTAAATGCAGTTTCGTTCAAATTGTTTCGTTTAGTGATGCAAATTACACTTCTTTATGTGACTGGTGTTGTAAAGAAATGAATATTTTCCAAGAGCAGTATTTGTGGGGCTGTAATTGCTGTGTCATGCAGTCGAACAGGGCGTGGCAGCAACAATTACAAGAAAATAGTCGACTCTGTTTGGCTATCTGCATGTCACACTTTTCTGATTTTTATTTACAAAAAAACAAACAAACTTGCAAACCACGTAGTTTCATTTCACAATTAAACTCTATGCTTAGGTTGTAAGAGGACAAAATGTAAAAACGTTCAAGGGTGTGAATACATTTGGAATAAGTACAATATCCAAGGAAAAGCTGGCAATGTAAAATCTGCGAGCGTAGAGCCGAGATATCCAACCCAGAGATTAAACTGAATTACTTAAGAACAATACAGTAATCTTTAAAATATAAAAATAAAAAGAGGGGAAAAGCTTTATGTTTTCGTCTGATCCAAAACGCAACTCAAGTTAGTTAACTGAAAAGACCTTAGCAAACACTTCACCGTGCAAAACGACAAGACTTCGGACTAAGTTGAACTCAGCGGGCATTTTAAAGACTGGTACAAACCTTTATTGCAATTTTGACTCTCTTAATCTTTTTGACCTTTTCAATTGTCTTTTAGGCATTGAAAAATGAAAAGAAAAAGAAAAGAAAAAAGGGGGGCAAAAGAAGCAGATTGGAAAAAAAACAAAATGAAAACGCGTTAGAGTTGGACAGCCGACAAGGTCACTCAATTAAAATGACAAAAGACAGGCAGGTTATTTAGCATTACAGTGCAGAGAAATGATAGAAAAAAAGAGATATGTGGACAACGGTACAGTTGTAACAGAGAGCATCTGCATGCAGTTGTTTAGACAAGAAAAGCAAGGGCAGACACGCTTACCGGATTTAAAGTGTTACATTGATCTATAGGATTCTTGTAGTCAGTCTTCAGCTCATCAAATGCAATTATCTGGAAATAATGAAGAAATATGTCACATTAATGCTGGCATGACAATATGTATGATATTCCAGTTGAGTGAACAATCCACCAAATTTACACACACAAGAAGAAACTGTGTAAAATCCCTTAAAATGAACTGATTTGTTATTGCAGTAGCATAACAACATTTAATCTCAGCACATTTTTGTCTTCGTGTTAAGAGGTTTTCGTATTAAATAAACTGGTGCCACAACACAATCCCTTTAAAACCATTTGTAAGCCATGACAGCTGTGCTGGCCTGCTAATGCTAAATGTGACAGGGCAGAAGCTAATTTCCTTTAGCTCACCCTCCCACACCTAAATCCTACCTGGAGAGAGGAAGGGTCAAAGATCACTGTGTGCCTCAAAGCTTGTGCAACTTAATAGGAGAGGAGGGGTAGCAATAATTTGGTATAACACACTTATTTGTGGTGGGTTTTCTATGATAGATTACCAATTCTTGTTTACATGACATATATTGCAAATGAGTAACAATCGTGGTCTAAAGTTTACAACAATGTCCAATAAATCCCATAGCTAATGCTGGCAAAAAAAGGAGAAAGTTAATAAAAATAAGACTTAAAGTTGTTTCAACATTTGACAGTCACACTCTTCCACCGTCTTTACACCAAGTGGCGAGAAAATGGTCACTATGCAGCACAAGAGCCATAAAGCATTTAGCTTTTCTGGAGTAAATATGTCGAAGTCCTTTAGATTAGCCTGCTAGCTGTTAGCACAATGTAGCCTGACAGGTTAATAGAAGCCCTGTGTGTTTTGAGGACGTCTAATACGAACATTTAACTACGGAAACACCTTAATTCAAAATTATGTGTTAAACCAGCGTCTGTATCGGTGCTAATAGGGTGAGCTTTCCGCCCGAGTCGACACCAGGGTGTGAACCATTCATTCATTCAGTAGTAGACAGGTTTCTGACGTTAGCGTGCGTCAGTTTCGTTAGCGCCAACGCAATGTCTAGAGTTCTCTCCTGCGTCTTACAGGAGCTGACTCTGACCAGAAAGCGTCACTACTACGTGCCCACTCGGAAGGCCTTGTTTTCAACCCCGCGTTTGGGTTCCTCGCTTCTTCTTCTTCTACACCTGGACAGTCAGGAAAGCAGCCGGTGTGAATGTGTACTTACATGCCAAATAGCGAAAAAGATAAGCGCCGCCGTGAGCAGCAGAGCGAGCATGTAACAAAAGGCCGCGAATGTGAACGCCATTTTTCTACTGTTCTTCTGGTCGGTTCCTCCTGGCTCCGTCAGCGGATGATGCGGGCTTCCTCTTCTTCTTTCCTTTTTTCATGGCGGTTGGCAAGCAACTTATAGGTGCATTACCGCCACCTTCCACATTGGAGTATGGATCAGATGTTTAACTACTACAATCTCCCCATAATACCCGTTCTTATATTATTACTATTTAATCCTGTATGTCCAAATCTTATTCTAGATATAATGTCTTCTTCTTTTTTTAATTCTTACATTTTCTTAATTTCCCAACTTTTTTTGGATACTATAATAAAACATAGCATTGCCTCCTCTATCCCACTGTTCTTGCCATTTCTTCTTGATATACATTTTTATAATATTCTTTATCTTATTTTTACTAATTTAAATATTGGTTTTTTTTGCAGCACTCTTAGCAAAACTATCAGCCAACTCACTTCCTACCACACCAATGTGGGCAGGAATAAAAACTAGTTTAACATGTTTATACAAGATCACTATCACGTTTTTACAAGATACGTATCATGTTTTAACAATATAGCTATCACGTTTTAACAAGACCGCCCGTCCTCCCCCGGACCAAGCTACGGTGGCCGACAGGTGCAAATGCGCAGCAAAAGAGAAACATGCAAACAAAAAAAAAACACGCGCACAAATTAAATGCGGCAAGCAAAAAGCAAATAAAATGCAGCAAACAAAAAGAGAGACGCAAACAAAAAAGAAGACACCCCCGAATGAAATGCAGCAAACAAAAAGAGAGACGCAAACACCCCCGAATGAAATGCAGCAAACAAAAAGAGAGACGCAAACACCCCCGAATGTGTGTGTTGAAAACGGAAGTGCTCCAGACCACTAGGGGGAGTCAAAGAAAATAGTATTCATTTCTATGGGACCAGATGCAAGATTCTTCTTCTTCTTGGTATTTATTGGCGGTTGGCAACAAACTTACAGTAGCATTACCGCCACTTACCAGTATGGAGTGTGGTTCGAGATGGTCTATAAACTTTCACTTTCTACCTTTTCCCTCCATTAACTCCTGATTAAACATACCCCCACACATACACACCTGCTTATATTATCCAACTTGCTTATAGCTTTATATACCCCTCTTTGATATTCTTTACACACTCACACCCAACTTGCTCTACTCATATCCTATGAAATAGCTTTGTTTTTTTAAGATACCGAATAATTATTTGAATATGTCTACTCCCGAAATCTCTCCTCAAAAATTCTATTAAATTAAACCTTTCTTTAATACCTACACACTCTCTCAGCATGCATCTTCTCTCTTCTTCATACTTACAACACTCTAAAATAACATGCTCTATTGTTTCAGACTTCTCACAATAATCACACTTTCCAGATGCAAGATTCAGAGAGATACCTTTACTTTCTTTCAAATTTCTTTCTCTGAATCTTGCATCTGGTCCCATAGAAATGAATACTATTTTCTTTGACTCCCCCTAGTGGTCTGGAGCACTTCCGTTTTCAACACTTTTTGTTTGCTGCATTTCATTCGGGGGTGTTTGCGTCTCTCTTTTTGTTTGCTGCATTTCATTCGGGGGTGTTTGCGTCTCTCTTTTTGTTTGCTGCATTTCATTCGGGGGTGTTTGCGTCTCTCTTTTTGTTTGCTGCATTTCATTCGGGGGTGTTTGCGTCTCTCTTTTTGCTTGCCGCATTTAATTTGTGCGCGTGTTTTTTTTTTTGTTTGCATGTTTCTCTTTTGCTGCGCATTTGCACCTGTCGGCCACCGTACCAAGCCAAGTACTTTCTTCTTCAGTAAACAGCTAGAATACTTTGCAGATGTGCTACTGCCATCGTGTGGGTGTTTCATGTCATGCACAACATGAAAAATCTTTAATTCACTTGATTTACCTTGCTTTTTTAGATTATAATCTCTCAACTTGATACATTACAAACATTATGTATCCTAATAAATAATAATAATAATCTTTTTTTCACCCACATATTTGCTGTGTTCCACACATACAGTAAGCAGTAAATGGTACAAACAATTTTTCAACATTCTTTATAAAACTTCCATTATTTTCCAGCCTATGGTTTCCCAGATTTTTTTTTTTTGCAAAATGTTCTGTATAAAACAAGAACTGCCCTCACAGTAGTTCTCTAGAAATCATGAAACAACAAAAGGCTGATATTGACTTGATGTTCAGAGGACAGGGCTATTTCACAGCTTTGTTGGCATATGGACTAAAACAAATCTGCTCCACCTCTAAACCTAAAAACTGGAATAACCCACACACTAAACATAGATTTATTAAAACAATTTGTGTACTGATACCTTTATTCCATTTTATTTCTATTCTGTTTTTTTTCTCCCCAATTCAACCTGAGTCTAAAGTTATCTAGAGGCCAAAAACAGTGAAATATCCCTTGTTTGAGTTATGAACTAGTTAGTTCTGAGCTTGTCAAAACCAAAATATTGAGTAAAATTTTAAAATCAAATTGTTTTGTGGCATTTAACTTAAATGTAAATATAAAATTTTTGTAACCTCTCACTAGGTTTATTATTTGAAAAGATGGAAAAAAAAGTCAAGAAAACACCAGTCTTGGTTGTATATTTTCCCCAAGATCTGGATAAAAGTAAATTCCATACTTTTCCATATTGCTAAGATCCCCTTACAAGCATTTTCTTTGGACACGTTTCTAATATTTCCATGTGGTTAGTGACAAGGCAAAAGCAGCTAATCATTTCTGAATAAAACCAGAGTCTCTGAAAAGCAGAGGCGTAGACATCACTGCCAGTTTATTTGGACAACAGGACAGACACAGGTATAGAAATATGTCAAGTTTCACTGATGTCATGAGACAGCTGGTTATCGCAGATGTTTCGGTTTTTAGTAGAAAGGAAAGAAAAAAATCACAGGCATTTTGATCAGAGAGGACACTTATTGAGCAAAACTACACATTCGCAGGTTAAATGATTCAAAGGGTCGGATTTACAACCGTTCAAACACGTAGGAGAAGCTCAGGAATCCACAGGATACAACCAGAGGCAAGGCTCGAAACCAAAAGTGAGGTTGATTTTGATAACACAGAAGACGGTTTACTACATTTCATTTCCACTTAATATAACAAACATTGAGTATTTTTTTGTTGTAAAGTAACAATAAGCATGTAAAGACTTCAGATAGAGCAGGAATACAGCTCAAATACAGAGGCCTGTACTACGAAAGTCGCCACTGGTTTTCAAGTCGTACTAAATAGGTGGAGTCGGTAACGGTTCGATAAACGTTAAGTCGTGACGCGCGGAGGAAATAAGCACCGTTCCTCCCTGCTGGGTGTGGCGCTGAAAAACCCAAGCGGTCAACCTGAAGTTGTCTCGCTGCTTCATAGTACCGGTTCTGGATGCTTGAGATGTTAAGACGTTGGTTCTGTCTCAAAGGGCAAAGAGGAAACAGTTTGATGGAAATAGTTTACATTCAGTAGAGAAAGCATCGATTTACAGTAGCTGTCCACATTTCTGGCATCTGGACAATTTGGAAAGATAGTCTGGTTGTTTTTTTTTGTTTGTTTTAAGAACATAACATCAAGAAGATTGCACGTTTCAGAGTACGTCACGATGCCGTGACTGGATAATCCCCCGTATATTCCATAAAGTTTTTTTTTACAAGAAGTTTAGTGTTGGTAGGTAAAATGACTTTACTCTAATTCTCTCTTGTAGCTTCATCATACAGGCTGACATGAGGCAGGCAGTGTATATCTTATCAGTAGACATATGAATTACCATCGACACAGGAGCAATCAAAGTCTGTTTCTACGCTCCTAGTGTCTAGCTATAAGCAGGTAAAAATAGAGTGACAAAAATTTCAAAAGAGACATTTATTTTAGTGGGACGTGCACTTATCCAATGTTCACTTTGAGTTTTCCAGGAGATAATAAGGAATTAAGACGAGGCATTGGTGAGCTAGACCGTATGACATCTTTTTGGGGCGAGACAACAGCCTTTCACTCTCCCATTTTTTATTTAATAAAAACTGCACTCGGGGGACGATTGCTGATGAGACGTGGAGCTCGCATGTGCTCATTTAATCTCCTCTAAGGATGTGACCGATATACCGCGGTGGGACGACGCTTTTAATAAGAATCGGAAAACCTCCTGAGCCACGGCTCATTGAGGATTTTCCTCACCGTCGCATGAAAGTAAGTCACTGCAGGATCTGGAATACATTTCTTATTACTAAAAAGATGTTTTTCAGTGTTATTTGGAGCTGCTTATACCGATTGTGTTTTTATTTTATTTTAACAGAACGTACATAAACAAAAAGCTCTTTAGAAATCCAGACAGTGTTTGACCAAATAGGCTTGGGCCGGTTTGAGGTGTTTTGGTACATTTTTTATTTCCCAAAAAAATAAAAAAATGCAATATTAAACACATTAACATGTTAGAATAACACCTGATATTTATCAGACATTTATAACCAACTTGCAGCTAAACTTTATTGTGCAGAATATTTTACCATTCTGCTCTCTATAGAGTAACACAAGTATACTAAGCTAATATTAGCTGCATTGAGCCTGTAGTCGGAGAGTGAAATGAGATTTTAGCAATAATTTGGGGAATACCAATGTTGCCAATAGAGGTTTCAGAAACTTCGATTTGTGTTCTACGATTATCGATTTCATGTTTGTTCCCAGACACAGGGCTTCGAAGGACATGCCAACTTTAGCTTCTTAGCGACTAACAGTTAGCTAGTAGAGGTTTTCCCCCGCAGTACTCAAATTGCTTCCACCCAAATGATTTAAAAATGTTGTCAACCAAAAATGATATGAAGACTGTCGATTCAGGGCAACTCAAGAACTACTTCCTTTCCTACTTCAAAATAAAAGTCTGAAAATACAAGGGCATCACACTTACAGTGTTTGCCTTCGTTAACAGGAAGAAAGGTTTCTGTAGCGATCTAAAAACAAACCTTTTAAAACCGTGAGCAGCCCACGCCTATCGCACAGTGACACATTAAACATTGCGATTCACAACAGATTTTAGAATTTGACAAGAAAATACACAAAATACATAGTTAGCGACTGGCACCAATTATGAGCAGCTGCCACATTTCGGTATGAGGAAGCCATTATGGAGACGTAAACAGCCCAACGTCTAAAATATGAAGCACAACCGGCGTTTCGAGGAGTTACACCATTACTTTTATTTAAGGCTGCAACAGCTACAAAGCAAATAAAGTGGCTTTACGTGAGAATTAATCAACATTCAGTATAACAGTAGGAGTTCCAAAGCACAATGACAGATGACAAGCTCCGCATAAAGAGACGGTATTCCAGTAGATTAAAATCGAGGGCAGATATTTACCACCCTGTGTGCACCGTTGTCTTCGCTGTCGTGGTTACTAAAGTTTTGAGTGAAAATTAAAAGAAAAAAAAGGTTTGTGTTTGGAATGTATGTGGAAATATTGTACCCTGGTTAGAACCGTTCAAGAAATATGCAGGTCAAAGACATTATCCATCATTCATGTTGAGTTTTTATTTTCTTTAAAATGGAAGAAACGTCATCCATATTCAAACCAACAGGGCTGCGGTGCCTTGCAAAAGTGAAGCTTTGAGCTTTTCCGTATGATGTTACGTTATAACCACAATCTGTGATGTATTTTATTGGGGATGTTGTGCGATAGGTCAGAGGTCAGCGACTTTTACAAACCAAAACCATTGTTGCTCTTTCTCCTACTGAAGCAAGTATGACATAAAATTTATTTAAGTCATTTTTCCAATAAGATACTATTGTCCTACATAAATTTATGAAATTTGTCTTTGTATTTTAGGTCAACTAAAAACATCCAATTTTTACAAAAAGCGAATGATTTCTGTTTTTAATCGAATGTTCAATATTTTTGGAAGCGTCAGAAAAAAACTTAACAAAAACACATTTCTTTAAAAATGACTTCTTGTACGATTGGTGTCACTCTGTTGCAGAAATTGTATGCAGATAGAGTACAAGAACAAATAACTGCGAAAATGATCTTTGTGAAGTGGAAGGAGGACAACGCATGGCTGTCAAAATTTCTTACCAAATAAAAATCTGAAAAGTGTGCGTATTTATTCCCCCGTTACTCCAATGTTGGAGTAAATCTCTGGATGTTGTCAGTTGTCTGAATGAAGAGACCTCAGAGTTTCAATTGAGTACATCACTGAAGAGACAGTATCATAAAGATCAAGTTTGTGTTTACAACATGACAAAATGTGAAAAAGTTCAACGGGTGTGAAGACTTTCGCAAGGCACCGAATACTTTTAGCCACGGTTTCTCGCTCATGTGCTCTGTTTACTTCACTAGGTGTGAGTGTTAGTGTTTTTGTCTTCTAGGGAGCTACTGACAGTATGCACCTTGTCATTTAAATGCCCTCGGGTGAGTACTGGAGGACCTCAGTAGTGTTTTCTGGATTCTAGCTACAACTAATAGGAAAAGAAATGCTCTAAAAGCAACATAAATCTAACCTACAGACACCAGAAATAATAAAAACAAAAAAAGATTAGCCGGTAGGACTTCCAAAAAACCGAGAAAAAAAAGGTAAAAACAGATTGACTGAGGAGGGCCTCAGTTGCAAAATCGTTGAGTGTAAACTTCCTAAGGAAACAGAAACCGTAGCTACGAAGGCGCTAAGTTCCCCCCCGGGATGACGAGAGCATGCTTCGGAAAAGGCGGAAACACACGTTTCGTTTCTGTTCACTTTAAAAACCTACAGGAGTGATAATTCAGTACAGACACATCACTGGCACATGGAGAGATGGTATGGGAGGCAAAAGCAGACCTGAATCAAATAGCATTTGCAGACTGAGGCAACCGGACGGGCGAAGTTTAGATATGGCCGTGATTGTTGACGGTCACAGAGGTGGCGCTCGAACTCTCGTGATGGTCTGAACATTCTGGCACATGCCGAGTTGTAATACAAAATATATATATATATATATATATATATATCTTAAACCTCACCGATGTGGCCGTTAAGTGCAGAGTATTTGCAAAAGCTATTTAAAATCAGGTCCGCCGAGAGAGGAAGGTAACATCTGTAGTGTGTTCTTCTTGAAAGATGGAGCATGGTTGTGCGGTCAGGATCCCCCTCGCATCCCAAGCCTCCGGATGAGAAGACCTTACTTAGCGAAAGAATCCAAGTTTCTCTCTAAGCCAATCTTCCGTTAGGTCCTCTGTGTTCCTGATCTCAAACGCCTGTCAAATAAGAAAGGAAGAAGGAAAAATGACCAAAAGTTGGTTACTGAACCCCCCTGCATTGACATGTAAAACTGCTGCAGAGTAAAAGAGAACGTTTGTTCCAAAAACAAAAACATCTTGTTTTTCCCTACTTCTTCCTACGGCCAAAGCTAAGACAGGAATTTAGTGACATCTAGTGGTACAGGTGAAGACTGCAACTAACTAAATATGTAACACAACCATTTTGTAGGCGAAAATTGTTTGGGCTTTGTGGGCCAGGTTAGAAATGAAATCACAACATCACTCCTCTATCAACCCTTTAATAACATTTTTACCAGCGTTTTACTGAGAAGTAGCTGGTATAATAAACTCAGCAGAAGGGCAGTTCCGCCAGGTATTTGCCAATTGCTGCTGGCTAGTCTGAAGGAGCTGAGTGGGGGAGTCGGGCTCTGTGAGGCGGAAGCTTGAAAACTGCAGCTCTGAGGAGGAGCTAGGTCTACCCGGGTGTTTTGCACAGCTGAATGGTTGCTGTGGGAGATGAAATGATTTCTCAAACACCCATGAAAGAATCAAGGCAACACTCCAGGTATGTTTTTGACGAGGGAATAACATTACGACGCGATGTAAAGCTTGAAAAAGTCAATTTTACGTAACAGTGCTCCTTTAACACCGCTGAGCGCTAATATTTTTAGCACCTTGTAGTGGATACGACCGTGCCACGAAAGACTCACTCAACATCTGAGCTACATTTACACAGAAACTCTGATTTTTTTTTTTTAAAAATGCGACTCGCGCCACTTTGATATGTCATCCTAAATCTGATGCACATCTGACCTTTTAAAATGCGACCCGTCTGTGAAAGTAGCCAATGATTCACCAACCTTGGTCAGTTGAACCGTTTGCACCAGCTTGTTTTTGCTTCCTGCGTACATCATCTGTTGCTCCGGTTTACATCCTGCCAAGCGAAACAAATATATTTAAGGAAAAAAAACAAACAAACGTGTTTTTTTTATGAGTTGAGTCTTTGGTAGACGGTGTCCTGCAATCCTTCAATCCGACGCAACACAGACAAATGAATTACATCCTCAGCATGCATCCAGGTTCTACAAAGTCAGATTAATGGCCGTCATTTGGGTTTTGTTGAAGCAGAACCACATTTAAAAGTTGCAGGACACCGTCACCCAAAAGACTGCTTTTTGGGCCTTTTTGGGTTCCCTGCAGAAGAATCAGCCTTACCCACTGGACTGGAGAAGATGAAGCAGAGCGGATAGGACACGCGTCCATCATCGTGTTGATACTTATAACTGTAGACGATGAATGTTCCCTGGGCTAAGGACAGCAACTAATGTGTGACTACATTTTATTATAAAGGTAGGTACTCAGAGGTTGTCAGTTCAAAGGATATCTGGGTTGTCTCTCGGGCAGTTCATCCTTTAGAGCATCAGGTGAAATATCCTGAAAGAAAAAAATGGTTTCAAAAACGTGAATATTTTTAGCATAGTGAATTTAATAATCAAAACAAGACTAAATGAGCCATTTAAAGGTGGGAGATTTAAAAAAAAGATAATTTACCTCATGCTCTTCTTCGAGAATAACGAGCTGCTTGTCTTTATCAATCTTCACTGAAAACACACACACACACACACACAAAAAACAAAACAAAAGTCAATAACTAAACCCGCCGGCATTTCAGAGTGAGAAATACCAAGAAGCTGAAGCAATCTCTTCCTCTCCTTGTGTCCTGTAATATTTGGTGTGCTGCCTCTGTGTTGAGAGTCCCTGTCATGCAAACACGCGGCTAATCCCATTCAGCAGAAATGACATTTTGAACCGGACAGGGTGGAGGATAAAGCTTTTCGTCTTTACAGTTCTCCACCTCGCTGCAGTCAGACATGACTCAGTGTCACCATGGCCACAAAGCTTTTTAATACGTGTAGGTTTAACTTTTTTTGCACCCCCCTCAACACACTAAAAGATAAAAATAAACAAAAAATTATATTTATTTAAAATAAGAAAATAAACATTTTTATAGCTTAAAATGCAATAAAACGGCATTTCTGTAGCGACTGCTTGATCATTTGTTGTAAAATCTAAAAAAATAAAAATACAGCTAACATCAACATGTGAAACGTTCAGGCTTTTCTGCTCGACGACAATCCGCTGGTCACGTTTTAGATTAGCTGATTAATAATTTGACAGCTTAATAGCAAATTTTTATTTACAAAATTTGAATCAGGTGAAGCTAAACCTGCCACTTGAAGAGTTTGTGGTCAGGGTTTCCGCCAGGTGTATTATAAGCCTGGCAGGCCACCAGACTTTACCTGTGCCCCCACCAGACTTAGCGTTGCTTATTTATTTAAGGGTTTTTATTATGCTTGCATTTTTTAAGATTTCCAATCTTCCAAAAACACAAACACATAACTATCAAGTGATATTTTCAAATTTCCAACATTAAACATTTTTTAACTCAAAAAGACGGCGGACGGCTGGATGAATGACCGCCCCAGCACCCAACCACCGGGCTTAGCAAGTTTTCTGGGAGAACATATTTACGGACAAATAAGGTTTAATATCTAAAATGCAAAACGTTCTTACAATTACATTTTGCCACTTTTTTTTTGAGTCTGTATGCTTCAGTTAACGACCGGTCGATTGCTAAATTAGTTGCTTCCGTAAGAGATTATGAACACAAACAAATGAATAATCAACATGAAACAGAAGAAGGTGAGCGACGTACTAATGATGGCCGCATTGTTGGTTTCCTTCCGGAAGCGAAACTCCTTCAACTTCTTCACCAGATCTTCATCCACGTCACACACGACCAGTGATTCACTCTGACCAGAAACAGGGGGGAGGTGGGGAATGTCAACAAATTATAAAAAAAAGCTAAATAAATACATACAAAAGTAAAATCTAAGTGTAGATTAACCCAACTACACAACAACTTCATTGTTCTTATTTATTTCTTAATATGAAAATCTAGTAAGCATGAACTTCGAGTGTCATCACAAAGATGCTTTTGCTCATGGAAGAAGTAGAGAATGTAAACAGGGAAAAAAACAAAATCACATTAATGAAATGTTCATAGTGTCAAGTATGCTTTTATTTTGAAAGCAGGGTTTCTTTGTCTATATACCACTCTAAGGTGTTAAGCATCCCAATGTGAGTTTGCATAGGAACCAAATGTGCGATAATGATATTAGTAAAACTCAGAGCCCACAACAGGAGCAGCTACACCGATGCTAATGAGCAGCGTACGTTATGAACACACATAATGGTTGTATAACGATTTAATGTAGCTTGTGCGAGACATGTTCAATAATCTGTAACGCTCTCCTCTTCATATAAACAGACTCACTGTTTGGGCAACAGGAAGTGTGTCCTCACATCCACCCATTGTCCCTCTGACTTCTGCCCTCAGGGCAAATAGTCCCGTTTTCTGCAAAGCTTCACCCAAACAGACGCTGCACACTCTCGTCCGAGTTAAGCGTTAACAGATCCTTCACCTGATTCATCTAGATTTTGGTTGTTGTTGTTTTTTTAAACACTGAAAACGACGAAGAAACTAATATAACATGGCATTACGAACTGCGTTTTTGTAGCTTTTGTCAAACGGACACGACGACACAAGAAAATAAGTCGACACAAACGTGGTATTAGTTAGCACTGCTACTTCTGTTTCAGTCAATATATTAGTTTTGCTATCGTTGGATTGACTTTTCTTTCTGGTTTAAATAAAAACTCATGTCACGCGCATTTGTTTATGAAAATATAGACCATTATTATTATGTTTTATTCTTATGTTTACTCAATATCACACAGCGAGAATCTCTCATTGGGCCCACAGCTGCCAGCAACAACAAGCGTGTTCTCTGCCCTCAGGGAAAATGATTTTCAAGGCATTAAATAAACAAACGGCTCCACACGCTCATTTGAGTCGACGGTTTGGACTTCCACCTGCTTCCGACTCGCGTCACAACATTACGAACACTACAGAGTAACTGAGTATCTCATTTAGCATGGAGAAATGTACAATTTTAAGATTTGTTTGTGCATATATTTCTATGTTAGACAGAGCCTCAGACATGATCAAGACAGTATGTGTTTTCAGGCAAAGCTGTGTATTTTTTTTTTCCTCACTAAAACCTACCCTAAAATATTTCTCTCTCTTATTAAGGGAACACAGTTTTAAAATGTTTTAAATGTATCTGCTCTACATGAGCAGATAACCTAGCAAAGTAACCAGCTAGCATTGGCTTCTAATTAAAAAAGGCAGAGCGGCAAAATATACAACATTCTGCACATAGGCGGTTTTAAAAATACAAATAATTTCAGAGATTCTTTATTTTTGCTTAAATGTTTTTTTTTTTTAAAATAAATCAGCGTTACATCACTCTCTACCTAACAGAAGGATTATTTCTTTCGGGGAAAAACGTAAGCCTTCTCAAAACTAGCATTTTCATCACAACAGAGTTAATCAGACAGCAAAATCTATTGATAGTTAAACTATTAATTCACACAACTACGGCTTTTTGAAATTTATTTATTTTTTTACAAACAGCAACAATCCTGACAGTCCATACAACTCAGAGGATTTCATCCACAATCCACCAGTCTGAACAGGATATTATTTTTTTTTCTCTGTCACGTCCACACGCAAGGCCTTACATAACCACATCACAAAAACACTTGAAAAGGAAAATCTTTTAAAGAGTCTCTCTGCAGACACAAATCTTTGATTGCACCTTCCTGAACAGATGGCTGGTGGGAGTCGGGATTTCACTGAGCCCTTGGAGAGATCCTTACAGATTAAGATGTGATTGCTGTGTGTCTGTGGGTTGGATAAGGGAACAGACGTGACAACTGAAGGAGACCGCGGCTTTTTTTTTTTTTTTTACTTTTAGCCCACATTCCTTTAGGCTCTCCAAATCGCCGTGGTCAGTGAAGGTTGCTTATTCAGCCGGGAGACGACAGGGAATTAACCCCTGCTGTTTGGCTATTGATGCCTCTCATGTCGGGGCAGCGAAAGAGGAATATTGACAGGCAGCGCAGAGCATCGAGCTGTCACAACACGCAGCGGAAAACCGGGAGGGAAGCGCTGCTCAGCGCAAAAAGCAGGGCAGCTAGCGCTGAGGCAGCTCCCCAGCAGCCAGACGTGTTAAAACCCAGCACTGCTGCAGCAAAGCACCCGCACACCGAGGCAGGAAACACGACGCTTTCAGTTTCAAAATAAAAGCATTTGGCAGCTATTTAGGGAATACGATTTCTACACTGTAACAAACCCACGTATTATTCATGTCTGTAGTGCTGAGCTACTTTATCCAAGTTATGGGAGAAATTTCTACCGCTTTAAATTGAGATTTTGCAGAAAGCCAAGGAGTATAAAAAATAGGAAATAAAGGAATGGGGTGGAAAGAAGAAAGAATGGACGCGGGGGAAAAAAACTACTGAAGTCAAATTCTATACTTTTGCAGAATTGTCTGTGTAAACCATAAACTCAAAAGAAGAGTTAATCAATTGTTTAACAAATTGCTCAACATTTAGGTTATTTGAGTAAAATAAAACAAACAAGTGGAAAGCCTGAAATTGACAATATCAAAGCAATTATTTGTTGATAATATGATTTGAAATCAATCATAATTAAAATGTACGAACTATGAGTCTTTAGTAAATATGAGCCGTAACCTCAACGTTGCGGACTGTTTCAGACTTCTTAATAATTCTACCTTATTTTTTTAATTCCACCGGAAGTAGATTGTGTCTGTGTCGGTTATATTGACGCATTTACAAAACACGGAGGGTGTAACTGATGCTAGGCTAGCAGGCTAACGCTCAACAATCCCTGATATCACTTTTTATGAAAACTCCTAAAAAAACTTCCTGTCTGTTGCCACTGCGGCATTAAGCCGAAAAGGCCAAACCGGAAGCAGATTGTTCGTACGGAAACATAACAACTTACCATAATTGTAGAGTTAAAAATCTCCCTGAAGCCGCAGCTGCTGCTCTGAATGGCAGAAACGCTTTCAGTGTTTTTTCTTCTCTTTACTTCCCATCATCCCGTGACTGGGTTGACCAATCCCTCACAGGCTCCCCCTTCCTGCACAACATGTTCTACAAGAGAGTGAAAAGCGAAGAACAAAAGTCAAGTCTTTTAATACTGTAAACAAACAAATACGTATATTTCATTTCATTTAATCAAAATTAATTGGCCATTTTGGGACTTCTTTAAATAGCTACTGCAGCTCATAATTTCTTCTTATTTGTTAAGGAATTTGAACACATGCCGCATTGTCTTTAAAGATATGGGTTTTTTTAAAACTCAAATTTAATCTTTGTTGTACTTTTTAAAATATATATATAAAAAATATAAAAAATTAATATAATATAGAAATCAACATTTTGATTATTTGAAGTTTTTCTCGCATGAAACGTGAATAACTAAAATACTTTAAAAAAAATAAATAAATAAAAAAAAAACATTCTTTCCTGAAGCACACAAGCTCTAAGCCCAATTAAAACAAAAATAATTTAAAATCATGTTCATATTTTTACTGTTGCCCCATGCTTGCTGGGCATGGGAGACAACATCATAACTGGACTCAATAGATTCAATATGAACATGACTGGAATAACCAGTCATGTTACAGCTTGATAAAATTACCGGAATGATAACATTTGAAGTGTTGATGTTACTTTTTATTTTGAATGTATTAAATAATGATTATTATCATTATTATTCGTTGTTGTATTTGTAGGCGTAATGGTATTATAGTTAGACGTAAAATTTAGAATTAGGATATTATTGGAAATTTTACCGTTGAGAAACAAATTGCTTGTATTTATCAATTTTTCTAGAAGTACAAATTTGTTATTTTAATTACTGAGTTAAGACGTAAGCGGAAATATAATACACCGTTTATTTTTGTGTCAAGTACAATTAGAGTGTGACATTTATGTATATAATGCTAAAACAATTTTTGCTTATTTATCATGTGTTTATTTTTTTTCTTCTAATTTTAGAAAGAAAAAAAAAAGAATACATCAGAGGAAATAATACTTAGCTTAAATAATAAATTCCCCCAGTTTTGATTTCCCGAGGTCATGTAAATGAAAAGCGGATGTGTGTGGTTTTGCACCGGAACTCGCCCGTGCGCGAGCTTCCTTTCCAGGAGTTGTAGTTTTTCTTAGCAGGTCTAACGTTAGCTTCCAGTTGTGAGCCTCGTCAGGCCAAAGGAGTTGGCTAACTGGTTTTTTTCGGAGCTGTAGAAAACATCGCTGTTTCCTGTTGTCGTTCAAGCGGAGCCCAGCTTTCGACCAGGTATAGTAAAACATCAGCTTTCACTGTTTATTTCTTCTCTCACCACGAATGTAGATCTGACAAACCCAAACTAACAGCTAGCTGGGGTTAGCTAGATTGCTAGCCACCCCTTAGCATCAGTAGTTTACATATTTCAAAACAAATACCCCCCCTATAGATAATGAGGCAAAGTGCCGTCTTTGTTATTGCTGTGGTGTTTTAAATGCTTTCAGTAATGTTCAGTTATTTTCAGTGTGTCGCAATGGACTTTGTGAATCATCATTCCAGGGTGGAAACATTTACTCAGAGACTCTTGGAACTGCCCAGAGACATTTTACAGCTTGATAAAATATGTTGGAAGTAGTCAATAAAACTGATTAAAGTTGTTTCCTGTTTTGTTTTAGATCATGGCAGATTTCTCGGTGAGTTTAACGGATCGTATCCCCTTAATTTCTGTCATAATGGTTGGATTCCCTGTAGCTTGCAGTGGAAATGACCTGTTTTTCTTTTTGTTGTTGTGAGTGGAGATGGTTATTTATACTTTCTCTTTTTGTTCTGTAGCTGTCAGATGCTTTAGGAGATGACACGTCGAGCCAGGCTAAGAAAATAGGCCACACTAACCCCACTGCCCCTGCCAGCAATCACCCTGCAGCTCCGAACCCGGGATGGCCCGGTTCCGCCCCAGGAGCTCCCACCCAGCCCTCAGCTCCAGCTGACTACAGCGGTGGATTGTCTGGCCCAGGAGCCCCGGGGCCGTTCCAGTACCCCTCTGGTCCTGGAGCGCCGGGGCAGTACCCGGGGCCTCCCTCAGCACCCGGCGGCTTCCCTGCTGGTCCCGGAGTACCTGGACAGTATCCCGCACCGGGAGCTCCGGGTCAGTTTCCCTCCAGCCCCGGGGCGCCTGGACAGTTCCCCGGGCATTATCCGTCTGAAGGAACTCCTGGACAGCTGCCCGGAGGCCCCGCTCCTTACCCATCGGGGCCGTTTCCTTCTGGCCCTGGCGCTCCGGCCGGCCCTTATCCGAACGTGCCTTTCCCTGGTGGGCAGCCAGCAGGAGGCAACGGGATGTACGGGCCAGGAGGTCAAGGTGGATTTCCCCCTCCAGCCGGTCCAGGATCTTTCCCAGCGTTCCCCGCAGGTGGATTCCCCCCGGTACCACCCGGGTCGTGGGGATCACCCGGAGGAGGTTTCCCGACCCCGCCTGCTCAGTTTGGCCCCGGACCCATGGGTCCGTATGGTGGTCCTGCTGGTCCAGGAGGCACATTGGTGAGTGTGAGCTCTTCCTGGAGTAAATACGTCGCTTCTCTTGCTCGCTATTCTGCTCTTCTGTAAATCTACTCCGGGTGTTTTGGTGAAAACAACTCAAGCTTTAGCGAACTAAAAGTTAACTTCTCTCCGTCTGCTGGTGACCTTTGACTGGGCGGTGCGTCTTGATTCCAGGTTTCTGCTCGGGTGCGCCGCAAATGTAAAGTAACGGCAACGCCCTGTTCAGCAGGAGTGAACGGAAATGTATTTCTGTCTTTCAGCCCAGATATAACCCACCGTTTTATTGAAAGCAATGAGCTCAGCTTTTCAGCCGGACCAGGACGTCCCACCCCATCGGCGCCAAAAGATCGAACGCATCCGCACCGACGAGTTGCGTTGGAACGCAGCGTTAAATTCACTGGATTTAATTGTTTCGGCTTTTGTTTTGTTTCAAAGTGCAATATGATATAATTTTCTTTGATTTACGAATAATGTAAATTATGCTTCTTTAATCTACTCATATAATCTAGTCGGACGCAGTTCTGACTTGTCCCTCACATGTATGAATTTTAATAAAAACCCTTTAATTTGCTCCTTGTTGCTCAGACTTCAGTTTGTGCAGGTGTTTGACTTTTGTTGAAATACGTGGAGATTACGACTCACTGAGGTATTGCACTGGGAATATAGGCGGAGTCGGAATTCATGTTCATTTTTTTTATTTGAACTTTTAAATTATTTGCCAATAATTGAAAAGTACCTGGATCACACCTACAGGATATTAACAAACGGGTAAACAATTTCTCTTTGTATCACATCATTCAAAAGCAAAAAAAAAAGCATTCTGAAAACTGTGGAGCAGAGGCAATGCTGTCAGCATTTACACTGTAAATATTTCCTTTCAGATTGTGCCATACGATCTCCCCCTCCACGCTGGGATTATGCCGCGCCTTTTAATCACGGTGATCGGAGAGCCTGTTCCCGGGGCAGACAGGTACGGATTTCCTCCCCCCCCCCCAAAAAAACAATCCTCACAGTCTGCGTTTAAAGTCGCGGCGTGCTTCAGGAAGAAGACGGAACGCCCTCAAAGTCATATGAATATGAAGTGGATCTGTGCTGTTTAACTCGGTTATTATGGACAGTTGTGTCAGAGATTAGTGAAAGGGTTTGCACTTTGTCCCATTACAACCACAAACTTCAGTGTGTTTTTATTGGGATTTTGTGCGGATCCTTGACATGACTTGAAATTGACAATCGGAGTTTATATTTGTGTAATTTATCAATTCTGCAGGTTCCAGGTTGACTTTCTTAAAGGTCCGGATGTCGTCTTTCACTTCAACCCTCGCTTCAACGAGCAGACCATCGTCCGAAACTCCAACCTAGGAGGTTACTGGGGCCCGGAGGAGCGAGAGGGGCCTTTCCCCTTTGTCCAGGGGCACCGTTTTGAGGTAAGATGTTTATTAACGGCATTACAATTTAATGAATGTAAAAAAAACAACTATTAATACAATAAATAATTTTTTTTTTATGTTTTATTGTAATCTGGTAAAAGTGTCGATTTACCGTGCAGAAATACGAGGCAGTAATTACAAAACTAAACTACAGGCACTAACAATACTACAAAAAAGAGCAATAAGAATAATCTATGAGTTGGGATATTAAAAAAAGAAAACACCAGCAGATATTTGTAAAAATTTAAATTGTTAAAGTTCATTGACGTAGAAAAACTACAGATGGCTCCGATTTTTTTGCAAAGCCAAAAAAAACATAAACAAACACCAGAAAACATTAGAAACATTACAAACGGATCATATAGCTTGTATTTTGTTGTTGTGTCAAGCAAACATTGCACATTTTTGAAGCACCAATCTCGCATTTCACAAACACCAAAAGTAATTTCTAATCAATCTGATACAGAAACTGCTGAAGTTTTCCCACTATTTGAAAAAAAAAAATTACTTTTTTTTTTTTTTTTTTGCGCACGCCAATTTTCTGTGCAGTTTGTGTCCAAGATGTCCAACTTTTCAAACTGTTTTCGCAGCAGAGAAAATTCAAAACGAATTGACCCGAGCAAATCTTGGTGTTTGTCGCCCCCATCTCGCAGTTGAAGATCCTCGTGGAGGAGGACATGTTCAAGGTGGCCGTGGACGGCACCCACCTGCTGGAATACGAGCACAGAGTGGGCGGCCTGGAGGAGGTGACCGTGCTGCGGGTCACCGGCGACGTCGTCCTGTACAGCGCGGCGCCCAGCATGATCTGAATCCCCGGCCGCTCGCTCGCTCGCTCGCTCGCTCTCGAAACGATTAGCCTGCCTCCACGCGCCCGGATCCCCCTCCAGCCCCCCTCAGACACACGGAGGCAGCTGACGAAGTTGCAAGTGCGGCCAGCAAAGTGCAATTGTCCCTCGCGTGGCACATTTTACCGCAACGCCCTGACGCAGATTGAATTAAGTTCGCACTTGATAATCCTGTTTTTTTTGGGGGGGGGGGGGGGGGGTTTTCTACTGAATGATGTCTCATTACAAAATTATGTTCTCACTTTCCTCTTAGATAATTGTATGAATTGCTTTGCATTTTTTGTTTTCCCTTTTTTTTTTTTTTTTTTTTACCCAATTCTAATTAAGGAAAAGATTGAGTGACGCAAATGTGTAACCAATTAAATAAGGAATAATTTATTATATATAAAAAAAGAAGATTGTAAGCTAAGCAGGGAGGAAGACGTGTTCCGTGCGTTTCATATTACTTCAGCAGTGTTTTGTTTACATGTTCATTATTTTGTCACAACATAGCGCGACAAGCCTTCGTAGTGCATGAAAGTGTGATGCTGAAAATTTCACATTTATTTCAATGCTGAACCACGACCCTCTGGAGTCACACACATATATATATAGTAGGCTAATCATGAAGTTTCTTCAAATGTAAGTATTTATATGCAGTGTTTGTTCCTCTTCTCTTCAGCTGTTTTTCTCCCAACCTTTCATGTCCCCCCCCCCCCCCCCCCCCCCCCCCCCCCCCCCCCGAGTTTGAACAAAACAGCGGAAAAGTGGCAACTAATTGTTAAATTAAAATGTGTGTGGGAGAGATTCTGACTCGGTGCCAAAGAGAAGTGGTACATATTTTGAATTTCTAATTAAAAGGACTATGTAAAACTTTCAACTTGTGAGCTATCAGTTTTGTTGTGATTAGATTGTCGGACATGTCTGACTCATTCAGATTAGTTTTTAGGAAACTAGTCTGTGTGTTGTTTTGTTTTTTACTTTATATTATACATATGAGTAAAATTTTAAACCTCAGAGTATTTTTTTTTTTAAAATTTATTAATAAATAATAACTTTTACTGCATTAGCATCCCATTTCTTCTAGCTGCCATATTTGACTTTTTTCCTTTTGTGTTGGTCAGTAGAAACTGTTGGTAAAAAGATAACATTTTTCTTCCACTTGTTTTTTTTTTTTCATTTGTTTGAGCTTATTATCCCTAATATTTTTGTTCAAATGTTTAGATGGTTTGTATATACAATGTTAAGACTCTTAAAAATAAGACTCTTTGATGAATTTTTTGGCGTCCTTGGCAAAAAAACAACTTAAAAGTAAATTCATCAAATGATACCTTTAATTTGATCCTATTTATTCAATACGTTTTAAGAGAACATTGTTTTTAATAAAATTAGTGAGGATGTAATTATGAATTTAACTTTTTTAAAATTATTATTATTTTAATTTATGCTTGAAATTAACTGATAACTGTCCAGGAATCTTTTGTTTTCCTAACAACAGAGATATGAAATTACAGAGAACTCCACTCATAACTATGATGGACAGCATAATCAAATTAAAGGCTGGGTTATTCAAATATAGTCAGTATATGTTTGTGCTACTTTTGTGAAAGATATAATTTTTTTTAGGGGTGCCAATTCATTTTGTCTGTGTCTGGAGGAGGAAGAAAGGGGCTAGACGTTGTGTACAAACAGAAACTACATAGTAGCTCTTATATTTCTGCTGATTTCGGAGCTCTGAGCACGTAAAGTAACGCTGGCTTCGGTTTAACTTTGTTGCAAGTTGTAATAAATGTCATGTTACAGGAATGGGAGGTTTGTTCTGCTTTAAATTTCATTCCTATGTCAGCCTGCAGTTCCCTGTTCTCCCGTCAGGGGGCAGCAGTTATACATAACCTGATCGCAGCGGACGAAGCAAAATCGAAACTCTTCAATGAGTCCACCTTCAGAGAAATAGTTTGTCCCCCCCCCCCCCCCCCCTATCCTCTCTTATTTTAATCCTTTGCAGTATTGGCAAAAATGAACGGGTCGTTGCAGTCCTGCCCAAGACTTGTAGATATAAACCTGAACCGAGGACCCGCAGGTAAGGAGAAGACTTTTGTCGGACAGTTAGCAAACCGTGTTGGCGATGCTAGCTGACTACGTTGCACCGAAAAAACCCCTAAAACAATCTGCTACGCTACCTGGAGCTAAAGGCTAATTAATCTAGAAAGTCGAACTTCTTCCTGTGTTACTTTGTCTCGTTGTGTCAAAGTTGTTATTTGCTTATGGAAGCTGCCAGAGTTTCGGTTTAATACATTGGAAAAGACAAAACTTGGCAAAAACTGAGGGTTTTTTTTCCCCATTTAAAAAAAAAAGTAGCATTACTAAGCTGGTTGTTTCCCCGCGTGAAGCCAGTCGGTTAATATTTAAAGCTGAATTGTTTGAAACTTTGTAAGATGGCGCTTCCTCACCACTCGCTTGAACTCTGGTCCACTGAGATGCATGTAAAGGTCAGCAGCTTCCTCTGCTAACAGCTACACTCGATGTTTGCTGCTTGTATTGCTACCAGGCCGGCTGATTGATTTTATGTCTTTGTGTTTACTTCCTGTTTTCTCTAGGTCTGGGGTTTAATATAATTGGGGGCATCGACCAGCAATTTATCGTGAATGATAATGGCGTCTATGTTAGCAGAATCAAAGAAGGTGGATCAGCAGCACTAGATGGACGACTGGAAGAGGGAGACAAGATCCTTGCGGTAATATATACTTTTTTTTAAAAAGTGCTTTAAATTGTTCACATTCTCTCACGTTACTGCCACAAACCTAAGATTATTCTGTTGGGATTTTAAGTGCAGAGAGCGACGTGAACTTGTGCTTAGTTGCAGAAATGGCAGGGAAGTGATGAAACGATCAAACTTTTGATCTCCATTGCATTTTTTCCTTCTTTTCTTTTTCACTTTTAGAATACCTAACGTTGTATCAGATTAGGTGGAGAACATGTTTTCACCGGTCTGGCCAGAGATGCTCCGTATTGTAGAGTTAAGCCTGGGCAATTTTACCAACATGACTATTGTTTTGTTTAAACTATCCCATGGGAGCTGCGGTTGTTCAATTGTTTTGGTAAAAAAAAAATTTTTTTTCAAAAATAGCAAAATTGTGTTCGTCATGACTGATTTTTTTGATTTATTTGTTTTTTTATTTTTTATTTTAAAGCAACAAATGTGTGAAAAGTCCAAGTGGGAGAATACTTTATATAGACACTGTGAGTTGCGCAGACACTTATTTTATTTTTTTCCCAGTTTTCAAAACCGTGCATCGTGGAGGGTATTGATATTTCAGGAAATCTAGCAGTCTGACCTAAAAGTGGAACTAATGATTAACTGCTTGTCTGGCCGCACAGATATTTGATCGCAGCGTTCCGTGTTTGTCATGTGGGTGTTGCAGATAAACGGAGCCTCGCTCGAGAACCGGTACCACCACGAAGTGGTGGAACTGTTCCGGTCAGCCGGGGAGAACGTCCAGCTCCGCGTTATGAAAAGGGTAGCTGAAAATATTCTGATTTTTCTGTTTTTTTGTTTGTTTTTTTTTCCTCTGCTTTTTAGATGTAACTCCACTATTTCTCCTCTTTTATCCAAACAGACTATTAAATCAAACTTGAATAAAAAATGTGCTTGCCTCTACATTACATAAAAAATTGTTCTAATTGTTGCCACATCCAATAATGCTTTAAAAATATCTCTGTTTTTGATATTTTATTTCCAAAAATAACAGACAAATGGCGGAAGAAATACAAATAGCTAAATAAAATTTTGGAAGTAGTAATTTATTTGTCCTTAATGACTGAAGCGCGGTCTTACAGAAATTAAACTTTGCGCTCCATAATCAGTTTAAAGAGTGACTTTATATGTTATTTCTTGCCCAGCCCTGTTTCTATGTGATTTTTTTTTTTGTTTGCCCCTCCAGCTCAGCTCTGTTTTACCTGTTTGTTTTTTTTGTTTTTTTCTGTCTTTCAGTCTCACCTAAGTAACGGACCAGCCGCCTCCAAACCTAATCGCCAACCTTCCACGTCTACTCTGGGAATGCTGGCGTTATTTGCTGGAGCCGTGTCGATCATTGTTGTAGTAGCTCTTTATAAACGGCTTAAATAGCTTTTTTTAATACATATGTATTATGTATCTAAGCTGACGATGTCTGTATGTTTGTTTTAGAATCAAAAACTTTGCTAAATGCCAAAAAAAAATTCAAGAAGCAGACGGTGTGAACGGTTGACCTTTTCCCGATTGGCAGGTAATGGCGTCCCGATTTAGTTCATTTCCATATTCGTGCGTATTCTGTGATTTAGTGGTAGCTTCTTGAGGACCCATTCTTATCGTCGGAGTTGTGTCATGCAAAGAAATTTGTGCCCTATTGAGGTGAAGGGTTCCCTCTCTGAGCGGGTGAGAGCAAACGAAAAGTATGGACAGACGTCGGAATAATCGAGTCGTTGGTAAAACGTAAACGCCGTGTCGCGTTAGCCGCGCAGAGCTCGCCCTGTGCGCCGAGAGAGCCCGCTGCGTTCCTCAGTGCTGAGGCCAACTCCTACAAGATAATCGTAAGACACAAGCCAGGGTTTGTATTCAGACCCACCTGAAAAAAAAGAAATCTGAGATTACTCGAGGGACTACTTTTAGCTGCAGATGAAGACAAATTGCTTTTTAGTGTGTCCCCCCCCTCCTTTTGTCGTTTAAAGTTTTAACGGTTGTAAATAACAGTGTGGCTTTGTAAATTAAAGTATCCCAGTTATTCTTCATCAGACCAGTGTCTCATGCGTTTAGGCCAGTTTATGTCAGACCGATTCAGGAAACGTGTATTAACAAACGGTTGGTTTCCCTACGTCTCAGTGCCGGACATCCATTTGCATGAATTACTGCGTCGGCGCAATGGAGGTCATCAGCCACTGCCGCCGCCGAGGCGTTCAGGAAGCCTCGGTCACTGTCACAGCGGCTTTCTGTCAATTTTCCTCTTTGACGGTGCTTCGTGGATTCTCCGAGGGGCTTAGGTGAGCCAAGTTTCCCGACCAAACAATCACATTTTGGTCGTCAAAGCAGGTATTTGTGCTTTTCTCAGTCGCTCGTGGGACATTTTCCGCCACATGTTTTCCTTCCATTTAACGTTTCATCAGTTCTCTTGGATTCTGTGCTCTGTGTGCGTTACTATTCGAAAACCCGTACAGCTGATGGGGTTTCCATCCGCTGTAAGCCATGGTCGTCGAAATTAGCATCAATTGTTCCAATATATCACTTTGTGTAAAAAATTTTAAGAGTTTCACTTTCTGAATCTATGTATGGAATTAAGGTTTTTAGTCATCTAATCTACTGAGATGCACTTTCTTCCCTCACGTCATTGGGAGGTGCTCTCGTCACTCATTTAACCCAGCTTTTGCCGATATAATTCAATAATAAAAAATATATATATATCTTGATTTATTTCCGAAATGGAGATGTTCTGATTGTACAAGGGATCTATTTTTTTGTGTGTTTTGTTTTGTTTCATTGTGAGCAGCTTGTTTTCATTCCTGCCTCAGACTAACAACAGTGTTGCAATTAACTCACTACTTTCACGTTTTGCACTAAAGCAACAATCATGGAGATTTTCTGATAGCGGTTACGAAACAAGTTTGAACAGAAATTAATGTTTTTGTTGTTGTTTTTTTCTTTCTTTCTTTTGGTCACAACAATCACATCGCCATCTCTATACGTGGCTAATTGTATGTAAATACATTTCTCGTATGAGACATTGTGAATATGTGCAGTATGCCAGACAAGAAAATCACAAGCACTAAGTTATGCAAACATTCTGTTTGACATGCAGACATGTAATAAAATTTGTTTAATTCCACCTATAGTGTTTACTGCTTTATTTAAATTTTAGAAGTATTTTGATAGATAATACTTGTTTTGTGTTTGTTATTGATTGAAAGTGAAAATTATAGTAATATATGAGCTTTGACATTCATTCATACCTCCCACTTTAAAAAAACAAACAGGATTTTATTACTTTTACTTACTGTCTCAAATAGACATGTTTGCTGATCAAGCAGTAAAACTTAAATAAATGGCTAGATTTAATCCTGCGTTCGCTAGCAACATCCAGAAAAAGATACTTGTTGATCTATTAAAAACCAGCCAAGAGAAAAATAACATTTAATCAGAATTTAATTTAATTTAGGTTTATTTGATAGGGACAGACACACATCAACATAGACAAACTAAGCAGAACAGCAGTTTGCATCAAAGTGCTTATAGCACATGCTGATTCGACATTGTCAGAATAAAAGTTGGTAGCCTCCCCAGGTTGGGTTTGACTTGGCTTCCGTCCAGGGCGGCATGACGTGGAGGGCGCAGCTCAGCATAAAATAAAAATAAAAAAATCTTCAAGTTGTCAATGAAGTTTAAAATAAAACAGCATTGTCAAATTTACCTTCTCAATAAATAAAAAAGGCTCTTTTGTGCCTGATTGAAAAACTATTTATTTTTGTTATATCCACTGTTTTTTATTTGAATGTCTCAAGTTATGTAAGTGAATAATTTCTTACCATGAAAAAGTTAAAGCAACTTTTAGAAGTGTCTGTGTGGGTTGTGCAGCCCATTTATTTAAGGGGCCAGAAGGAGGGCATTGGACAGGGCCTCATAAATTCAAGCACCACCCCTGGATTGCCACTGTGTTTTGGACCTGACAGGGCAGCTGCTAAACTAGTTGTATTTTCATATTAAAGTATAGGTCGTGACTTGATACATACAGTTTTTCCTCACTATTTCAGCACATCTTATAATATACAATAAAAAGCGAATATCTAACGGAATTTGTATTACTTCCATTAACCATATTTTATTAATTTTTTTTAAAACGAAGCGGAAATTTGACTGAATTTCCCCACAGAGCTCGTCTGATTGAAACAAACGGCGCCTTTCGTGGCCAAATGTGCTGCTGGCCTCCCACCAGCGGCTCAGGCTCCCATCAGCTGTTTGGAGGACGGCTCGGAGGCAGAAATGATGTAATCAGGCAGAGAGGCAGAGCCAGAGCTGAGTCCAAGCCGCGCGACACGGACGCATCTCCGCTGCGAGGGAACGCGCTGGAAGAGCCCCCCTCATGGAGCCGGTGAGCGAGGGAGCAGGTCGGTGGACGCGTCATGTCGCAGGGGCTGTTTGAGCGGCGCGTCCTTTCTCCTCCCAGGAAAGACAGGGTTCTGGATGCGGTCCGGCGGCACCACCACCGCCACCTCCTCCTCTTCCACCTCCAGCACCGGCCCAGAGATGCTCGCTGGTGAAATTCCTCATCCGGGGTTGTGGATGTAATTAACCGCCCGTGCGGGCCAGCAGTCCTCTCCCCGCACCGAGTGGAAATGCTCCCATCTCCGCCGCCTCCTTCGTCGACATCAGGCCGCTCGTGCTGTCGCCTTCTCGCCCACGATGATGACAGGAGGGCGCCCGCTTCGGGTTTCAGCACATGCAGGCCCCCTCCACCCCCCACCTTTTTTTTTTTTTTTTTTTTTACTCCTCGTACGAATCACAGAATCGGCTCTGATCTGATGTATTAAGAAGAACTAGTTTCCGCTTTTTTTGTTTTTGCTTAATCACATCTACTGCCGCGATCGATTTTCTTTTGTGTGTGTGTTTTCCCCCCTGACCTCGGGAGATGATTGCGGTGTCCGTGCAGTAGCTGTTCCTCAGCGGGGGGAATGAGCTGAAGCCTGTCGTGAGCCCCGGTGACTTTACAGGAGCGTGGGGGGGTTGCTGACCGTCTGATACAGCGTGGGGTAAAGGATCGTTTGTCCTTCCGGCTCAGGTTTGAACCATGGCCAATGAACCTGTGATCCTTAACGTGTATGACATGGTAAGCACAGCACTCACCTCATAAATGCGACACCTTTGCTTATTCGCACTTATTTCGATTATGGGGAAACTCATGTAACGACATAAATACATGAACTGTTCCACGTCTTGACTATTTTACAACCAACATCACAGTAATGTCATGTAGTTTGATTTACTTAAAAGTGGCAAAGGAAGAGAATAGACCTGAAAAGTGTGGCGTGCATTTTTTTTAATCCACTATGACAAGTCTTCAGAATTCACCTAATGAATAATTTAATCTCAGTATAGATGCAGCTAATTGATGAAGGCCTCGGGAGTTTGTCCAGAGAACATCAATGGACAATCAACATCATGAAGGCCAACCATAGCAGAAAGTTGTGGGGGAGTTTTAACCCTAAAACGTCACATCACTGCCAAAACATCACTGCAAAAAAATAGCACAGCTTAGGTGGGAAAATCTGTCAGCATGAACAGAGTGGCCTACAGACTTTAATCTAATCGAGAATCCGTGGACAGACGCGAAAACTGATGTTCCTATATGCATGTTCTCTATCTCCTCTGACTGCTTTGGAGGCCTTTTTCAAAGAAGAATGGCAAAAAGTGCTGCATGGATGTGCAGACAACCCATTCGATCAGCTATAGTCTTGTTGAAAAGTGCATTTATTTCAGGAACGTAATCACAAAAAATTAAACATGTTATATAGATGGATGTTTACAGCTAATAAAAACACAATTTTTAAAAGTAGAATATTACATCAGGCCAATTAAGAAAAAACATTTTTAATATAGAAATGTTGGCTAAGTGAATGGCGTGCTTAATACTTACTTAAAAGGTGCTTTTATTCTAATAAACCAGTCTCATCAGAATGGATATTATAATTTTCTTGATCAAGATTGTACATGGATGGTACTTACAACCGTAACTGCAGCTGGGGATAATACTGCAAAATCAGACATTAATCTTTAAAACTGTGCCATTTTCCTTAGTGCAATTCTGTCACATAAAACCCCTTTTAAGTTTAATAGAGTTTGTGGTTGTGATGTCAAAATAAAAGAGAAAGAAATTACGGGACAAGAATCTTGTTAAAGGTTATTGTATCTTCTTTTCTCTTTTTTTTTTTAGATGGTTTAAAAATCTCACACAGTCTT
This sequence comes from Xiphophorus hellerii, assembly GCF_003331165.1. NCBI lineage: Eukaryota > Metazoa > Chordata > Actinopteri > Cyprinodontiformes > Poeciliidae > Xiphophorus > Xiphophorus hellerii. Next base: position 22,197,275 of record NC_045690.1, read on the forward strand.
AGAACAAAACACAAGAGCACAGGGAGCCAGCGGCCCAGTTGAAAACCGTGAAATGCCTCACGAACTGGGGAAAGTCTTACCGGCATCCTCTCTTTCTTCGGGTTCATTCACAAGAAAGCGGAGAAGACATATTGGGGGGGAAAAAAAAAAAAAAGCCTATTTATACTCTGAGGTCGGAGCTGTGAAACATGATTCTCTGTCGGCTCTCTGACCTCTGCTGCTGCTGCTGCTGCTGCGTCCTCAGTCCTGCATCCTCAGGTCCTTCAGACCTGAGCGCACCTCTTGCTTTTCGCATGCTGTCCCGCTTGGTGGATCATATGCATGACTTACAGCCTGTCATTGCAGCAGCTGCTTAATTTTCTGCAAATCAGTATGATTGGATGAAGATTAAAAAAAGACAGATCATGATTTCGAAGCAGTAATAGGTCATAACCTATTGGCAATGCCTGTGAAGAAGCTTTTACATGCATTTGCATCCGCTGGCACAACTAGCATGTAGCGTTGTAGCTACATAGAGAAACAGCTGCGTCGCGAGTGATTGATCAGTGCACAGCTTGAATAAACTATAGATGGGTGGTGTGTGTACGATCTGCGGGATGTGGGCAGTTACTCAGGGCTGTATTAGAAATGGAGCGCTAAAAAAAAATAGAACTTACCAGTTGTGTCCTTTACAAGTTTTCTATTGCTTTTATGCACAAGAAGTCAACGCATAGTTAGGATCCCCTGCGTGGTGCTGAGAATCAAGAGGCCATTTTTTGGTGCTTTGGTCATTTTTGATTGGCTTTGGGGCGGCAGAAGGAGGGGCTTTACCCAGGACACTGTTTATGCAAGAACCTCCACTGCCTGCATCCCACAGACGACCTGTTAGTGGAGCTGTGAATGTGAAAGGAGAAAACTAACAGGTGGCCTATTGGCACAAGTTAGCACAGTAACTGAGCTATCAGTGATTTTGTTAAAAAAAAAAAAAGGAAAAGGAAAACATGTATTTCTTAGTGTGGGATTCTCATCCTTCATTGAAGAAATGTACTCCAAGTAAACGCTGACCTTTTCACACTTCTTTACCAGACCTATTTTTAGCATTGGATACTTTCTGGCAGTAAGGGTCTCAGTAACAATGACTCTCAAACGTCCAGATTAATTTCTAACCAACTGGTTGCATTGGGCTGTTTGAGCCCTGGAAGAAAGAAAAAAGTGATCACGGGGGCGGCGGCAGTCGAATTCCTCCGCAAAAATTTACCACAAGAATAACAAAAGAAGGCAGCGGGAGTGAGTCACACCAGCAGGGAGGAAGATGAACTGATTGTCAACAAAGGGACCAGCAAGGCATGGAAAAACAAGAGTGGAAAAAGGCACCACTGTCTCTGCGTTCCATTATGAGAATCAGGCATGTCGGATTTACCACGGTGCCAGAAAATGTTCGCTGCGTTATGTTGTTTTCCTGCGTGGAAGCCAAGAGTTGAGTGCTCCCGATGCATCCCAGGTATAAAAACAGCAGAGAGCCTACGGAGTGTATGGTGCTCACTGGAGAAACATGACGAGACTCGGCTGACACAAAGTAATGCCGTGGGAATGCGTTAAGAGCGTGACTCTGGGACCGGAAATGTGTTTTATTATTGATAAGAGGCAGCTGGGGCAACTCTTAGCATGTTTTCTCGTGGTGCCTAAAAATCTGGATGCAGCAGTGGGTGAGGGAGCTGCTGTCTCTCCACGAATTATCTCCTAGCTGTCTGTAGAGAGAGGTCAGGAAGTAATGGCTGCCCATTTCCATCTTTTGTGACTCGCTGTAAATCGTTGACATGAAGTTATCCATCAGCGGGGGTTTTCTGTTTAGTGTTTTCCAGAAATCCTCTGTTACTACTAGTAAATACGTAACAGGTTAACACTAACTTTAACCCTGAGTGCCGTTAAGTCTTTGCCTCCTACAGATTTCTTCTGGATTCGCTTCCTTCGTCAGCCTTAAATCCCTATAAGCTCATCGATCAGATCGTAATATTGAGACCAAGCTTATGGAGTAAATATGAAAAGAACTTTAAAACGATTATTTCATTTATCAAAATAAATTATCTGTTAAATTAACCGGACCCTTTATGGAAAATAAAATGAAATCGTGACAGTTTTTTCTGAGTTCTCTTTTACTGGCTAGACCCAGATCCCTGATTAGCGCCAGATATACAGTATATACTGTATATATGCTGTATATATAGTCAACAGAACCTATTTGGCAGCATGAAGTTGGATAAAAAATGTCACTGACATCAGTTTGGAATTACAAAGTCTTTGTAATCAAGTTTAGGCTCAAAGGGAATGCTAAGTTTTATCAAAATGTGGCAATCTTTTATCAACTACTGTAATTCCTCGAAGATAAGATTACACCAGACTAAATATCATGTGGATCCATAATGGATTTATGACGACGGCCTGGGAGTGTGGACGATGTACGGATCTTCGCCAACTCCAGAATAAACACACGCTTGGAGTCTGGTGAGATCCCAGCCCTGGAGAAGCAGATTGTGGAGGACGATGAAGCCGTACCTGTTTTTCTCCTGGGAGACTCCGTCTATCCTCTCCTGCCCTATTTGATGAAGGACTATCCCAATGATGGCTCTTCCCCTCAAGAGGAAAAGTTTGGATGTTGTTTCAGTAGAGCTCACGAGGTCATAGAACACGCGTTTGGACGACTGAAGGCCAGGTTTGGGTCTCCCATGGACCTAAACATGATTGACTTGCCTCGTGTGATCTATGCATGCTTTGTTTTACACAACTACTGTGAGGCCATGGAAGAACCAGTGGGTGAGGATCTTGTGTCCACAACAATGTACGCCGACCAACAAAGTCAGCCACCGACAAAAACTAACGCCAAGCTCACAGACTGTGACGAGGAAGATGGAGAAAGAGTTAGAAGAGTTGTTGCCAAGTTTCTTGATTCACTGGAATCAAGAAAAGATTTGACTCATGGTTTTGTGTTATTTTCCATACTTTTGTGTAACTGATTCTGACTTATTGGATAAGGAAACAAGAGTTTGCTCATGTTTGCCTTTTATTTTTTCACACACTTTAGAAACAATGGCACAGTTGACACTTTTTAAAGGGTTGTGTTTTTAATAAGTAGCACTCTTGAAGTGCCAGTGCTACATAAACACGACAGAAATCCAAAGTTTACCTTTATTGCACATTTCAGCAATAATGCAGTTTATAGTTTTATGTCAAAAAGGACAAAAATGAAAAGAAAGAATGGAAAACCTTGAATCATGAGTATGTCCCAAGTCATACAAGAGATTTGATGTAGTCAAATTGAAAAAAAAAAAAAAGCAAGTCAAATTTTTATTAGAGTTTTATAATAAATAAAAATTTGGGACCTAAGTTAAAAATGTGTATGCTTATTTTTCTTTAACTCATTGCTCCAGGAATGATAATGCAACAAAATCAGTGCTGTTACTATTTTTTTTTTTTTTACATTAGTCAGTGCTGTAACACCCGCATCCAAAATATTCCACTTTTCTGTTTATTTTAGGAAAATATTGCATTTTCTGTGTTTTCCCCTTAAAAAAAAGGTTTTTTTTGGGGGGGGGGGGGCTTGACAAAAAGGGAATCAAAACAGAAAAGACCTTAAAATATGAAAAACTTTATACCTGTGAATAGGTCTGAAGTTGTTGCAAAGATTTGATTTAGTGGAAGGGAACAAAAAGAGTGTAGTGGCACATAATATAGCTGTAATATTGAAAATACTAACAGAATCATAATGAGAAAGAAAAATTGAGAGAGTGGTACGCTTGTCGTTACACCAAGTTTTATAAACGGGTGAAGTCCTGCTCTTCCGTTGTGTCATCCAGCAGCAGACTTTGTTGGAACAATGTTGCTGGAAGTTGCCGGTTGCTGGGGAGGGAAGTGAACGGGCCAGGTGTGCAATGTGGAGCAGGAGTCTGTGCTAATCCAGATTAGGGCCGTTGCAGAGGGCCAGGTGTGCTGTCAAAGAGAATGTTTATGAATCTGAAGAAGTAAAAATGTATTATTTTTCTGAACTCTAGATCACAAAAAATTGTTTTAATATCCAAATCCTATTTTCTAACCGTTTTTAAAAAAAGTGCCTACTGAATGCAGACACAGTTGTAATATTTTAATATTTTAACAATCTGTTAATGGGTAGGTTTATCAATACATTCTGGCTCAACTGGTCCTTTGAGAACATTTATGATCTTGATCTCGGCCCAAAATCAAAGTGACCTTGTCACCCCTGCCCTATAAGAAGGCACCAATTCCTTCTGCACAGTTTGTGTGATTATCTTGTCAATAATCCTTAAGTAGAGATCTTGAAATGAACTATTGTAGGAGAAACTAACTCATAACTAGGAGGCTTAAAACATTTATCTCAGCCACATTGTTTTGACCTCCGAGATCTTTGTGACAATACAAAGAAGGCATATCTTCCAAAAATGTGAATCTAAACAGCTGACTCGAATCATTTCTCTTATTTAACCTGTGCCGTAAATGGCCTCTGCTACTGTCAGGCATTGTGGGGTTTTGATTTAGGAGCTGGTATATCCTGCCTGTGCTTTTTCTGCATTATTTAAGGTGACAGGATGAGAACATGTCTGTCGAGCTGCCGCACAGCCGCTGCTCCCTCACTCTGTCTTTCTCTCCTCGTTTTCTCCGCAGTACTGGATAAACGAATACACCTCCAATCTGGGCATTGGAGTCTTCCACTCAGGCATCGAGATTTATGGCAGAGGTAAGACGAGGACCGTCTTGATGTCTGTGAAATCCCATTACGCATTCCCGAGTCGAGGATGGCCCTGGGGCGACACGGAGCTGCGCTCGGTGATGGGCGTATAGTGAGATTTGTGCAAGGCAGATGAAGTTTGGAGAGAAAAAAAATGGAATATGGAATTGTACTCCGCATAGCATGACCCCATTTCTCTTGGTTGAGTCACCACTGACTCACTCTGTGTTTATGTTTATGTGTGTGTGTGTGGGGGGGTGGTGGACTGAAATAGAGGGGCAGGATCTCTGGTGAAACTTGATCTCTGGAAATCCAGTATGCCCTTGGAACTGGACATATTGGCTCTGTGAACAGAGAAATATGGTGATAGTCTGGGGCCTGACTTTAGAAAGGCAGTAGCCCAGGGCGCCATTCTTTTGGGAGAGGCAAAGACTTTTATTTTCTTTCATTTACTCGTTTTAAAAAAAATTTTATTTAATGAACGCTGACTTTTTCAAACATTGTACTTTATAGGCCCAAATCATGTGCGTTGTATTATCTTTTTTTTAAATTAATATATCAATATTCAAGTATTTGACAATTACAAAGTTATCGTCGATTTATTTGGGAATAATATGGATTTATGAGCTATTAAGCATCAGTTCATACGTACTGAAGTATTCTAGTAGGACTACCTATTAATGTACTTTAATTTACATTAGTGAAAGAATTCTTCCTTAGTGGATCGGGCACCAAAGCTGGGTGCAGCCCAGGGCCCCACATCCTGGTAAATACACCCCTGGTGACAGTGAAGATATAACATAAGCTCTGTAGTTTGCTGTTGCTCTCTACTCTCTGTGCTCTAATGACAGGGAGTAAAGCCCTGCATTCAAGCCAGCCCAAATGATTTAATTACAACATCCATGATTAATCGGTATCTTCTCTGTAATTACAGAAGCGGAGGTCTTTTCTTCTTCTTCTTTTTTTGGGGGGAGAAACGTCTAATCTGTATTTTGCATCTTCTTCCTCTGCCCCGCAGAGTTCGCGTACGGCGGTCACCCCTACCCTTTCAGCGGCATCTTTGAAATCAACCCCGGCAACGCCGCGGAGCTGGGAGAGACCTTCAAATTCAAGTGAGCGCGCTTCCTTAGTGCGGCACGTGGGAGTGCGCGCGCTCTGACGCCACGCTGTTTATCTATTTCCAACAGGGAGGCCATTGTTTTGGGCACCACGGACTTCACAGAGGAGGACATAGATAAAATCATGGAGGAGCTTGGTAAAGAGTTCAAAGGGAACACCTACCACCTAATGCACAAAAACTGCAACCACTTCTCCTCCTCGCTGTCTGAGGTCAGTCTGATGTAACGCTTTCTCCCAAAGTGCTGCGAAGCCACACAGGACAGTCAGCATAAAAAAATACCACGTACTGTATGTTTTCCGTACTGCATTCTCTCTGCACACAAAGGCTCAAACTTGAAAAAAAAATAAATAAAAATGTTTGGAATAAATAACAGCCATTAAAATGAAAAGAATGTTCATATTCGTGAAACAGTGCTGGTAATCTTAAAAACAAAGCAAAGAAATGAACAAAAGGTATTTGATTATTTGAATTATCCTATGCGTTCTTCTGAACTAGTGGCTGTAGCTGTGCTCTGTCTGACTTGGTTTTTTTCTTTTTTTTTTTAAAAGAAGCAAACAAATAAAGATGAGCTAACCATTTTTATCAGCCTTTGTCTCTTCGGAAACAGAAGCAAAATGCATGTGTTGAACAACACAAAACGGAACAAGTTTGTGCTTCTTGTGCGAAGAAAGATCGTTAGTTGTTAGGGCTGCAACTAACGGATTGTTTTTGGTAATCGATTAATCGATTATTCTGACAGTAACTTGATTAATGAGACAAAAAAACATGGCACCCCCCCCACAGATTTTTCATTTAACCACACCTTCCTTTTTCACACTATATTAGAAATAAACTTAAAAATGCAAGTAATTTTTTTTTACCCTCTGTTTCAGTTGCTCTGTGGAAGAGAAATCCCCCGCTGGGTCAACAGACTGGCTTACTTCAGCTCCTGCATCCCCTTTCTTCAGAGCTGCCTACCCAAAGAGTGGCTGACCCCGGCCGCTCTGCAGAGCCACATCAGCCTCGGCCTCCACAAGGAGGAGCAGAATGACTCGAGCGACGAGGACCCCACGTCGCCGTCCGGCGCGGCTGCCGCCGGCTCGGGCTCCTCCCACAGCTGTCGCCACACCAGGGTGTGACCCGACCGGCTCGCTCGCCCGCCAGCCCGCCGACCTCTGGACCCACGCCGCTGTTGCCGGCGGCTTCAGTAGGCTTTGAACAACCAACTGACCTCAAACTGTTTGGCCTCTGAATGAAAAGAGACTGGAAGCGTGAGCTTGCTCTTTGGTGCGGGAACTGTTGACGGACTCTTCAAACCTGGAGACTCTTTGACGGAAAGACTGGAAGAAAACTCTGAGACCTCGAAGGGTCGGCTCTGACTCCAACCGTACACACTTGTAGATCCGAAGTTTGTAGTGTAACATTCTTAGTCTTTTCCACAAAAATTCAAAAAACCTTTGTCAGCCTTGTCCCCTGCCCTGCCTTCGAAGCTGCTTTTGTAGGAAAAACAAAAACTTTCTAGATAGTAACACTACCAGGAAACTGCTAATCTCCGCAAGTTCGGCAAGTCCTCGTTTAGTAACCTCTATGTGGCCTTCAGATGATATCGCTGATTCCAGTTTCTTAAGGTGTAGCTATTCTGCGGCCATTTCAGAGGATGAACAGGTCAGTTTTGGGTGGGAGTTTGGGGTTGATATTTCCTTAAAGAGAGAAAATGTTGCATGTTGAGACAATGTCATAAATTAGACAACTAACCGGAGGTGCGATGGGGCGACGCAGTACTTGACCTCTTACAGATTTCTTTTGTTTTAAATTTTTATCTCAGCGAAAGATAACCCAAGTAGGTAAAAAAGCCGCTTTTTAGATAATTCCCTTTCTGAAGTGACAAAAGTTACCCAAACCAACTTGGCAGTAGATGAAAATAGAAATGTCCTCTTTAATTTCAGCAGTCAGATTCTAAGTATTGCCAGACATGGATAAGTCCCTTCAACCAAACCTGTCTGACAACTCAAAGTAGGCTAAAAGCTCACAGAAGCCAACTGAGTATTCCCAAATTTAAAGAAATTCAAGAAATTTGCACTTCAGAGAACCACAATGAGTGCCATTAACCACAAATGGAGAAAACTTGGAACGATAGAAAATCTTCCCAAGATCGTCCACCTAACCCAAAATTACTCCAAGAATGCATCAACAACTCATGCAAGAGGGGAAAAAAAATAACTCCTGCAAAATTTCAATTTTGGCTTTGCAAACCTCAGTTATGGTCTCGGTTTATGAATTAACAACAAGAAAGAGACTGGGCAAAAAAACAAACAAACCCCTGTTAACTATTGACGAGACAACAGTAGGACTTGGCCACAAACTCGCCACAAACTCTGGCCAGAGTTTGTGGCCTCAAACAAGCACTCTTGGGTTATTCAGCAGGACTGAACCGTTGGATCTGAACTGTCCAACTGCAGATCGCCCAAATATAGGTTTGAGACTTTACAGTTTAGTGAGGTTAAGACCTAGAAACATTAAGTTCATATTGTTCTCTTTAGAACAAGCATAGCTTGCTTGCGTATCCAAGGAAACACCACCAAGTCCTCTATCTGAATGGCTAAAAACATCAAAAATAAAGATTCTTATGTTGACTAGCCACGTTCTATTCTGATTTACTTTGAGATACCTAGAAAATCTTCTTGTGTTGCTGACTGACTGGAAACAATCCTGCAAAGACGAGAGGGTCAAAACTAATCTACAAAGACGTAAAGGTCTCTTAGCGGTTGCTACAAATGCTTGGCGGAAGATGTTGCCACCAGAGAGTGGAGGGCAATCGCATTTTCTCAAAAGACCCGGTTGGTTTAAATAGCCTTTTTGATTGGATTGCATTGGACGTGTAATGGAAATTGCAAAAATAAACAGAAGAAATCTGTGAGCTGGCAAATACTTTTTACCCCTGTCGAGTCGTCACGTGAACCCTCTCATGATCTTTTTGTAGAAGAAAATCTCTTTACTGGGAATTATAGCGTGAATAAGCCATTAGCCGAGTAACCAGTTTCTTAACGGTTGCAAACAATCAAGAGTGAACACTTTTAGTTGAAACAGCTGCTGTTCAGCGAGCCTCAGGCAGCTCAGTCACTGTCTCTGACCGTCTCAGAGAAAAGGTTCTAGCCGCCGTTCTCTCAGTTAGCGACTCTGTGACCTAGCGCATTTTTTCTGGCTACTCTTTTATATCCAAGTGATCTTTGTACTGTTAACATTTTTTCCAGCCAGAGTCAGCTGGACTCCACCCCCACTTTTCATCATTGGAACCACAGAGACAGAGGTGCTGCAATAAGGAGGAGCAGAAATCTGTCCTTTCCCTTCCACCAAGAGTCCATCATGTTGTGTGTGCAGTTACTGTGAGTTCGGCTTAGCATTAAGATTGGCCCCTTCATAGGTCACAGCTCAGCCTCGCTGTATTGACTTCTTAAACTGTTTATTGTGCCGGTGGCAAAACACAAAAGCGACAAATCCGGATTGGTTTTGAGAGATTACGTGCTGAACTGTTTCTCGCTTTAGCACCAGCTCCACGGAAAGAGACGTTCGTGGAATGTCTCTGGGTATAAACACATAATAATCGTCTAAAAAACAAAACAAAAAAGATGCATTGTTTTGCCATTTGATTTGGTTTTTTTGGGTGATTTTTTTTTTGTTTTTGGTGACGATTATGCAAGCCACATGTTAGAGATGCTGGAAAGAAGATTTTAATACCCTGGGACACCTCTGTCTACTTTACAATGCTGTTTCTCAAAAGGTGAGATGACGTGAGAAATTTAACCACGCGCAGAACGAGCCCAGAGGCGTACAGCAAAGGAAATGATGACGAACCGAAACGCATGTTAAACTGATTTGCATTTTCACAGCAAACGTTTGGGTAGTGCAGTAAATATCGTGTGTAGTTTGGAGTATGTAGTGATTTTATAAGTCGTGACGTCAGCAAAGTGGAAGGTAATCATGTCGTTAAGGATGCCGACTCCCAAAATGTGCACTGGAAACAGTCTTATAGGAACGGTGCCTTGCAAAAGTATTCTTACCATTTAAGGTTTTCCATATTTTTGTCACGTTACAACCGCAATCTTCAATGAATTTTAATGGGATTTCACAGGATAGATCAAAACTAAGTAGTGCATGGTTGTGAAGTGAGAGGAAAATACTACAGCAAAGTTTTTGTAGCTTTGTACAGAAACTATTTTAAAATTATGCCATGCATTTGATGCCACCTTTTGTCACAAAAATAGCTGGAACTCTTTACCTATTCTCCTTTAGAATACAGATTTACTGAATTTCATCCTCGCTTAAAAGGGGCTGAATACAAATGAATGCCACACTTTTTAGATTTTTATTTGTGAAATGTTTTTTTTGTGTGCAAGTGCCACAATTCCATTCGTTACACTATTGTGGTGTAGTTTTACTGGTCTATCAGGTTAAATCTCAGTGAAATTCATTGACGTTTGCAGTTAAAATGTGAAAACCGAGTAAAGCTCACGGAGTATGAAAACTTTTCCTAGGAACTTTCACCACTTGTCTTTAGCAGGGAAGAAGATGCAGCATATATGGTCCGACCCAAAGAATTGTCAGAATAAAAGATCTGTGGTTTGCAATATGAGGACTAAGGTTTTCACACCGTAGTCTTTGTATTTCCATATTTCTCCAAATCTTTTAAACATATATTTTGTTCTCTGGATAATAACATCAAGCGTCTCCTCCTGAAAAGCTGTATACTGGCCGGGATTGTTTGTTTATTTATTTATTTACCTGTTTTTAGGTAAATTAGTCGTCATTGGAAACATTTTTCACAATTTTACTTCTTGTGTGGCCTCTTTCTCTCCCCAAGCTTTTTGAAATATCACACCTAATTTAAAATGAGGATGTTCAATACGGTTCATTTTTATCACTCGACATGACACGTCTTAATTCAATATGGTTTCTGTATTGGCCCCTACTCTTCCCTGTATCCGCAGACATAGTAGTGGCATCGATCCCTCATCGCCATGATTGTGATCTCGTGTGTTTACAGAAATTTTCCGTAAAGTTTATTTTTCTGTCGCAAGAACGACAGATTTCTGCGAAGAGAATATATCGTCACGTGTTTCATCATTCCAGTCATAATTGGGCCCAAAGGCGTGACAGCAGACCAACATAAACGACTGCGGTGGTCTGCAGTGAGTCCTGCTTGCATTGGTTTTGTCCTCGTTGGCACAAGGTTGCACGATTTGAATCACTTTTCCTGGTCGTGCTGTTAACTTGTTGCGCTGCGTCGCTGAACAGCCGCCCCTCTCTCAGGAAGGAACTCACATGGCTTCTGGTACGACTGACTGAATCCCACAGGGAATGGGCTTAAAAGTGCAGATCAATCATTTAACTTCTTCGTGCTGCCGAGTACGCTGTATCCTCATTTACTGACATGCTTTTGTCTTATTTTTTTCCCCCCACCAGTTTACTGTGTTGCAACCTTCAATATTGTTTTTTTGGATTTTGTGAAACTGTACAGTGGTTCAGTGTTAAATCCTGGAATCTCTTTTGACACAGCAGGCCAGAGAGGTGTTGGAGATTTTTTTTTTTTTATTTGATTTGATTGTGTCTGTCAAAAAATTGTATTTCCTTCTCCTAACTCCATAAATCCCCAAAATGATGATAATTCTAGAATAAAGAGATTGACTGCAATTAGACATTGTCTTTATTTTTGTCAAATAAAACATGGTAAACATTGCATTAGCAGATATCTTAATGTTAATATGCAACCTTCTTTCGTGGCTGACCATTGTATGTTTAGAGCATCTCTATTCAAAAATCATTAGTTCATTAAAGACATTTATTTTAGATCACACAATATAATTAAGCATGGAGTTGCTAATTAAGAATCATGTTTCTGTATGTATGTTGGGAAAATTCTATTTGTTAGGTAATTTTTTTCCCTCTCCTTACAGAACCCATTTTGTAATATAATGTATTTTTTTTAGCCACCACGCTGTTTTAAAAAAAATGCCTATTTATTTATTAGCTTTTTAGATGATTATTAATAAAGTAAAGGAAATAATTAGTCCTATTTCATTCCTCGAACACCAGTAATACTAGCTTTCTTATAATCTAGTTTCTTATTGTATTATTATATTCTATTTACTATTAAAATGCGGCGTATAGCTAGCTATATATACAATTAATGTAATAATTTATGTTTCTATGTATTTATAATCCAGGACAAGAACATGTTACACAGAATACGCCCAGATGGGTTGCCAAATAGTAGTTACATCCCTCTTTAATTAGAAAGCTTAGTTGCGCTTATTTATTTTTCTTTCTGGCATCCACATAAAATTCTTGTTTGTTTCAGGATTTTTTTTGTTCATCCGTTTCTGTTCTTTCTAAAATACTACCGCCGGTTATGTTGCAACGGCAAACTACAGTGCAAAAGTTCTCAACCGGAGGTGCTCGAAAGTGTATTTATCATAAATACCTGGCAACCTAAAGGCAACCCATGGTCTTTCTTCCTCTGCGGACTCATTCGCCATTTTGATCCAGTTTTTCTGGGTGACCTACATTCGGCTAACAACCCGCAACGTAAGCAACGCTTCAATTTTCCTCGGCAAGAAAAATAGGTAAGCATGCCTAAAATATTACGTTAATGGATCTCAACATATTTTCGTGTGTTTAACGCTGTAACGTTATTTCTACTGTCAACGGCGACTGTTTTCGTACCTAACGTTAGCTCTCCTCGGCTAACTGAAAGCGACCTCGAGGCGAGTAAGAAAAAAAAAAAACGGAAGAGCAATTTTTTGCTAGAAAACCTAAGATAAATTAGTTCTAAAAAACGGAATCTTTGAAGCATGCTGTACACAAGTATTTTTTTTTTTTACCTGTTAAGTTTAGTTTTTTAGGCGACAGTAAATTTGTTAACGCGTTGCGCAGTAACAACAGGGGTTTTTCGCAGTGTTTTGTGAAGGTCTGACGGCTGATGCAGGCCCGAGATCCTTCTATGCGTTCCTTCACCATAAATGGGCAAAAGTTGTTTACACTTTTATATTAGAGGAACCAACAAAAATAACGTTTATATCTGCGCTACTTTATTTACGTTTTGACTTGCAGTAAATGTTGCGTTTGATTTTTAGACCGGTTAATCGGCTCAGAAGTGAAACGGTTTTGACCAACATCCTTGAACGGTTTTCATCGTTTTTGACTCGGAAGCTTTAAGTAAACCTGATTAAAGTTGAAAGATAATTCTTCAGGACGTAGTTATGTTGTTTTACTTTAAAATTCAACTCAAACATACTTTATTGAACCCAAAGGGAAATTAAACATCAAAGATATGTAAACATTGCGATATTTATGCGAGTGAAATACCGCGGAGGAAAGTTTTACTTTTTAATGAGTACTTTTTTGTATTGTTTAACTAATAAATTTGCATAAAATAATTGGGATGATCAAATTAACCACATTTGGATCAAAGCACAATTTGGATTTGGAGTATTCCAGTTGTAGTTTTGGTGTTAATGTTTGTCTTTTGAATTTTAAAACAACAATGCGGTCTGAAGAGGGATGTGTGCTGCTACTTTAACTGTGCCAGAGGAAAGTCAAAGGAGGAAATAACTTGTTGTTTACGTGGAGGTTTTCTCACCAAGATGGTGATTAACTTATGTTCCTGGAGAAGGGGTAAACTGTAACTACAGTTGGTGTAAGACACAACAATAACAAGATGTTCTTGTTGTATTTTCCCCACATAAAAATCGTATTATCTCGCCGTTCTCCATTGTTTGACCATTTCCCCTGTTATCTCTTTGCAGCAAGGAGCAACATGAGTAGCAGTCGCGTCTTCATCGGCCACTTGAGCACACATGCGAGAGAGAGGGACGTGGAGAAGTTCTTCAAGGGATACGGACACATAAGAGAGATCAACTTGAAAAACGGATTTGGATTTGTGGTCAGTGTGGCAAGTCCTTTTGGTACATTTTGATTTGGTTTACTCTTAAGCTTAAGGGAAATAACGCTCTCCGGTTCTTGTCAGGAATTTGATGACCACAGAGACGCCGACGACGCCGTGTATGAGCTGAACGGGAAAGAATTGTGCAGTGAAAGGTAAACCGTTTTCTCGGTCCAGGATTTCCCTGTCTTGCCACCTGTTGGGAGCTGTTTACGAGCGCAGGGTATTCTGAGTAGCTGCCAAGCAGTTAAAAGTTATCTGCTCCATGAGTCAGCAGGTTTTTCTTCTTTTATATGTTTGCGTGACCTTCCACTTTAATCCGTTGTTTACATTTTCTTCCTCAGGGTCACCATTGAGCACGCCCGCTCCAGGAGAGGCAGAGGAGGCGGCGCCCCGGGAATGGGACGTTTTGGCGGCGGCGGCAGCGGCGGCGGTGGTGGCGGCGGCGGTGGCGGCGGCTATCGCCAGTCCCGCAATACCAGAGCTAGGTAGATGAAACTCGGGTCGCCATTTTGTTTCATAAAAGTTTAAAGATGATCGTTTTCTATCTCAGTAAAACCACCATATCAAACCAGACCGTATGATTTAGAGTCTTAAAAATAAGTTAGTTGTGTATGGCTGAAACGATTAATTGTGATGAATTGATTATTTAAATATTAGTCATAACTGATTTAGTTATCAATTAATCATTAACTGCAGTGTTCGTTGTGTATATAATTCATTAAAGGAATTCTGTTATTGCATTTAAGGGAACAAAATGTTTATTTTCTTATTTAAATAAAAATGTTTGTTTTCTAAATAAAAAGGGAATTGAATTGATAATTGCATCTTTTAAAGTATTTTTTTAAAATTTTGTATAAAAAATGCTTAAGAATTTAAATGAATAAGTCTGCAAAATGTGCAAATTTTTTTTAACCGATTAATCAATTCCTAAAATAATAATTAACTGCAGGACAGTAAAAGAGCAAATGTATATTTTCCAGACTAGCTTGCTTAAAATGTGGCATATTCTAATCCTTTTGGCTGCATGGACTGGAATAAATTGTAAACGACAGCCTGTTTTTCCACAACTGACACCAATGCAAATATTGACACAATTCTTGGACAAAGAAAAAAACCACACGCACAAAAGTGAGCAAGAAATGAATGAATTGAACATAAAATTGTGCTGAAAACCAAGAAGGCTGCTGTTTGACATAGAAGTGTGTGTGTGTGTGTTTAGTTTTAAATTCAGTTTTAAACATTTCTCTGCAGGTATGGCCCTCCAATGCGAACTGATCACAGGCTAATTGTGGAGAACCTCTCGTCCCGCGTCAGCTGGCAGGTATGAGATCACATAATTACATTAACCTCAATTTACTATGACATCTTGTCACGTGATTTAATAGTAAAGTAACAGTTTCTTATTTGGCTATTATACAAGTATTCTGTTAAAAATCTACACATTTTTGTTAAATTGGCAAATGTTTTTCTTTTTTTCATTTTAGTGTATCATTTACTCCAAAAGTCATATTACTGCTGTTTAGTATTTTACTAAAAAAAAAAAAAAACATATTTCATTTTTAATAAGCAGCTCCTCTGGTATGGTTTCCTGTTTTGTATATCAGAGGTAAATAGACATCCTCCACTTGGGGGGTCAGAAGTATGTAGCGCCCTCTGCTGGTTGTTTTTTTTCTGAATAGTGTCCATCTGGTGCCTTTCCTTACACGCAGTTGCTGCCGGTCTAAAGTCTTGGCTGGTCCCCCGTAGCGGTGAAAGTGGTCTAGCGCAGGATACGGTAGCCTTAGGAGGGCCGTAGCCACAGTCTGGAGGTTCTGTGGGCTGGCGTTCCCGGCTGCAGGAACCCCCACGCCCCCCTCAAATCCACGGCCTCCCACAGTCTCTGTTGGGGCTCTTTCTGTGGCTGGTGGAGCTGGGGGGGTGTTGAGTCGGGCACACATCACACCCCCCTACTTTCTCTCTGGTGGTTCCTTACTTGAGGAGGCCGGATGCTGATGCAAGGCTGAGAGCATTTCTCGAGGGCGTTTCTCAAGGGCTTAACACTGCATTGGTTCCCATTTGCTATTTGGACAAGTGGCTCTATACTATTATCTACCTTGGTTTGGAGCGGTAAGTAGCATAAAACTCATGTGATTGGGTTTTTTATTATTATTATTCTTTTTAATAGCGGGTGGTAGAAGGGTGGAGATTTAGTCCCGAAAGGGAATCTTGTAAACAGTTGACCCCCTTTTTTAAAGTCATTTGGTAAATGTAAAAAAAAAAAGAAAAAAAAAGTCCCAACTTTTAGAAAAAGAAAATAAATAAATTTTTATCGTAAATTCAACACACAATCTGTTTATCCCACAAACTCCTACACAAATTTGACTTACAAAAGTCGAGTATTGGCATCAAATTCCTCAAACGTTTTGCCTGTTTTCTGTAAAGTGTTTCACCGTAAGGCTTAATGTGGTCTTTTAAATGAATAAGTTGAAAGCAGTAAATTTTAGTTTCTGTAGCAGAAAAGGGCAAAACCTGTCCTCAGATCATTTTTATGGCTCTCTTGTTTACACGCCCTCTAGAGTAGGATCTGATACAAATGTGTTAGAAATGGGTTACTCATGTTTCTGTTTGATGTCTTTATTTTTTTTGGTAATTTCTTAAGTTCCAGGTTCGAGAAGGCTCTCGGTGACGCTTCGTGTCTAATTCCCTTACTAAGTCAGTGTTGTACTCTTGAAATAGGACCTTAAAGACCTGATGAGAAAGGCAGGTGAAGTTACCTTTGTGGACGCACACAGACCCACTAAAAATGAAGGGTGAGTTAAGTTGTTTCACCTTTCGTTGTTGTTTTTATTATTATGTCTAAAGTATGTATGACTCACTATCGGTGTGAATGCAGGGTGGTTGAGTTTGCATCTCGTTACGATATGAAGAACGCCATCTCCAAACTGGATGGAACAGAGCTAAATGGACGCAAGTTGAAGATGTTTGAGGACAGCAGGAGGTGAGACATTTTATGTTGTCTGTTTTTTTTAAATTCTGTGGTGAAAATGTGCCCGTCGCTACATGAACGCTGTCGTTTCCGTTCCACCAACAGGAGCCGTTCTCGCAGCTACTCTCGCTCCAGGAGCCGCTCCCGGAGCAGATCCAGGAGCCGCTCCAGGAGCCGTTCCCGGAGCCGCAGCCGCAGCCGCTCCAGGAGCCGCTCCAGATCTCCCAGCCGCACCCCAGAGAAGAAGATGTCAGGAGGGAGCAAG
Organism: Xiphophorus hellerii; assembly: GCF_003331165.1. Classification (NCBI taxonomy): domain Eukaryota; kingdom Metazoa; phylum Chordata; class Actinopteri; order Cyprinodontiformes; family Poeciliidae; genus Xiphophorus; species Xiphophorus hellerii. The sequence continues at coordinate 22,214,263 of NC_045690.1, forward strand.
CCTGCGGCTAATTCCCCATCCAAGTCCAAGTCTCGCTCCAAGTCTCGCTCCAAGTCTCGCTCCAAGTCTCGCTCCAAATCCCGCTCTAAATCTCGCTCCAAATCCCGCTCCAAATCCCGCTCTCCCGCTCCCGCTCAAAACGGCAAGGTTCGCTCCCGATCCCGCTCCCGATCTCGCTCGCGTTCCCGCTCCGCCTCAGCAGACAGCAAACACTAAGATGGCTGCAGCTGCAAGTCATAGGACGGATTCAGAGTAGATTTCCTAGCGAGCCTCGCCTGGCGGCTCGTGTGTTTGTTTTTACTGAAGGGGAGAGAAGAACCTTTATGTGGGGTCTTTTTGAAGGCAGGAGAAAAAAACATTTGTATAAATTTTGCTTTTTTTGAGTGCTTTTTAGTTTTGAACCTTCTTCCACTTGAGTGAAATTATTGTAAACAAAATTTAAACAATTGATTCTTCTGACCCCTTCATATGAATGGCCATACCCATTATCTGCTTACTGTCCCTCACTGGATTTACTTTGTTTCCCAATCTTTGTGGGAATACCATCGATTCCCTTAAACTGTTGAGAATATAAAAGTATCGATTTGGTCTTAAACGTCGATCATTCTTCTGATGAGGCACCTATCTGTGTTTGAAATTCATTCCTTTGATATTTGAACATGAGAGCAGTTCAGCTGGGGATTTAGACTTTTTTTTTTTTTTGTTTCTCAAAGTGTGGCTATCTTAAATTTAGTTTTCCTAAGCATCTTTAGTCAGTGCTTTCACTGATGTCTTTACGTTTTCTTCTGGGAATCGGGAGTCTGACACAAGTTTGCTTGTAAATGTTGCATATTTAGATGCTGATGAATCTATATATTGTAATTTTTTTTTTCTTTTGTTTACTACGTGTGTTTTAAAAAAACTGCACACAACGTTTGCATTTTCAACTCAAGTCTTTCATTAACTGTGAAATGTATCAATCCCTCTGTCCTACACTTATTGTGCAGTACAAATGCAAACAAAGTTCACTTTCTTTTTGCTTTGTTATAAAAATAATAAACTTCAGTGTACTAAAAAAAAAAAAAGTCTTCGGCTTCATATTGTCACGTTTTTACTAAAAAATATATCCTAATTCAAATCACTTTGGCTGGGACTGATTCAAAGACTTGAATGTTTCAGGAAACAACTTCAGATAATACAAAAAAAGTAAAAAATTTCATTTTTTTCAGGAAATATTTGTGTTTTCTTATTGCAAATCGGAGATAAATCTCGCTTCAGCCGTTTTGAAGGGAAGCTCAGATGGGTCCGGTTTCAGTGGGTCATCATTGGAAATGACCTGAAAAGTAACCAGACTGGGTAAGTAAATGCCAGCGAATAATCTCTATTGAAGGAAAATTTAGTTCTAAAAGTCATTTCTAAATGTGGGAACAAAATGTTCTGACTCATATTAGAAAGACGCACTGAAACTCCACTCAAATGTTCCGCACCTAAGAATAAAACTAAACATCTTCCTCTGGCGAGATCTTGCATAGATTTCTTCTCGTCCTTCATTGTACATTAAATGGCCATTGTTGACAAACCACGACAATAATCTGTGGATTAAGATAGTAACAGCTAATCCGACCACACATAGTAATCCTTGAAGAGATTATGTCCATGTATGAGAACCTGAAAGGCAGTTAGAGCTGAACATATACGATCGAAAATGAAATATTTTAAGGTCAAAAATAACTACTTTTTAGTTGTTTTTTTTTCCCCCACTGCAATGATTATGATCACCACAGGGTGGCAGCACTCGATTGCGTTAATGTGTGAGCAACCTTGACGGCTTTCCAAATGAGCTGTTCTGTTTACACTATCACAAAGTCATTTGAGGCAGGAAATGTTTTTGAAACGAAGAGATTTGGTTGATCAAAACTGATCCAAGTAAATAGAAAAAAATAAAGAAATAAAAGTTAAAACTCTTCTTCCAGGACAGCACAGGACATTAGTTTTAACTCTTCAAAACGGTTGCTTTAAATCATGAGAGGCATAAACGAAATAACTATACTTTAAAAGGTGGTTTGCTTACATATTTTAATTGTATCTCTAGTGTTTGTTTTTCAGCTTTAGGGAAGTAATCCATAATCTACAGTAGATATTCAGCATACGCAGCTATTCATTACATACAGTTTAACATGGCAGGTGAAAATAAGATGGATCAACAAACAGCCACTCACTGCAGTATAGAGGTTACTATTCACCACTTCACTGTTGGGACAAATGGGACCATTTCTTTTATCATATATGATAGTCAAATTGGGGGGAAATATAGTAGAAAGTAATAAGGTACACTGGATGGACATTTTTCTGCAGAATCACTCCTTGTAATCCCACCCTGTCCTCTGAGCCAGAGAGCTTTTACTACCAGCCAGCGCTGCATATCCCTATAGACAAGCATATGACGGGTGTTTAGTGCTCCGCTTACTTGGAGCAGTGCTTCTGGTATGAACAAATGTTTGACACTACTAGCTTTCTTTAGCTATCTATCGGCATATTGTCGCCTGTTTGGTTAAATAATCTCACCGGATTTCTCGCCTGTTTCTGGCATTTTTACTTCTGACCTGGAAGCCATTTTATGTTGGAATTTTGAGTGCTGAGATTTCACTACAACCCCGACCCTTTTCCAATATGGATGTTACATCACATGTATAAAACATAGTGAAGGTTGTAGCAACAAGCACTTTATCTTTGGTATGATACATCTAACTGTGAACATGTTCCTTCGTTGTTTGTGCAGTTTTATCAGCTCATGTCGCTAATATTAGTTAGCCTATTCGCTGAACAATTAGGAAATCATGACAGATTTCCAACTTGATCATAAGTGGAATCTAATCCTACTTCTTTACACAGCTATAACAGTTAGTTACCATGGAGACTGAACAGAATTTTTTTTGCTGACCAAGCAGTCACAATGACGCATTTCGTGCGTCGCTTCAAGTTCGACGTGTGAGCACCTTGAGTGCAGATGCTGGATATTTTGTTCTATGAACCCTTAGCTTTTTCTTTATCTTGAATATGTTTATCTGTATTTGTTTTTTCTTGAGGCAGAACAAATGAGGCATAACTCTGTCGTTATACAGTGTGTCTGCGAATAAAGTTTAAAAAAACAACATCCGCCCCCTCTCCCTCCCCCTCACCCAACAGACTTCTTGTGGCTTTGACGTGAAGCTGTGATGTCACTCATCCTGTCTTTGTATTCCCAGATTCCACAGAGAAATTCATTTGCAGTCTTCAATCGCACACAGAAATCAACGATGGCCGGACAAAATTTATTGCTGGAGAAAGTGGACATTTTGGAGAAGAGCTGCTGGAAGCTTAAGGAAGACAACAAGCAGCTTCAGAAAACTGTTGAACATCTGAGGCAGAAAATTGAGAAATTGTCTCGCAAAAAAACAACCAGTTGAGGCTCGGGCATCTGGTCAGGATGCCTCCTGGACGCCTCCCTGGTGAGGTGCTCCGGGCACGTCCCACCGGGAGGAGGCCCCGGGGAAGACCCAGGACACGCTGGAGGGACGATGTCTCTCGGCTGGCCTGGGAACGCCTCGGGATTCCCCCGGAAGAGCTGGAAGAAGTGGCCGGGGAGAACTGACTGAGTTATAGGATGAAGTACGACAGAAAACAAAAATCATATCAGAAAAAGATGAGTAGTGAAGGAATGGGTGAGTTAGAAAAGTGGATGGAGGAGCTAAAAAGAGAGAAGAAGGCAATCAGAAAAGTTAGGATAAAACAGGAGAGCAAAGAAGGATGAAGCAGATCAGGCAGCAGAGCAGCGAGGAGCTCAAGGAGGAGTTATAAGAAAAAAGCAACCAAATACAGAAAGGAAATTTAATAAAGAAGGTTTTTCAAGATATAGAGTATAGATAAATAAATAAATGTCTAAGTAGATAGATAAACAAAATAAAAAAAAAGTATTATCTAAAAGCTGGAAAGAAAAGTAGGTATAGTTAAAGAAGGCAAGGTGTAAGTGAGTTAAAGAGGATGAAAGGATGATTTGAAAATTAGAATGATAATTGTGTTTAAGGTTCATAGCAGTTTGAAAGAACGTAATGATTGAAAATAGAAAATAGATCTTAGAGAGAAACAGCTAAAAATGCTTTGCATGATCCTAAGGATGTTTATGAAATACGAGTAATAATTATATAGAATTGAGAACTTAAAATATTAGATAAGAATGTTAATTATTCCTCCTAGGCTGAGAAGGATGTAGAAAAATAGAATAAATTACAAATGAGTTACAGTGGGAGCATTTTATTGGAATGAGAATCAAGATAGAGAAATATTATTAAATCTATAGGATTTATTGATTACTGATTCAGTGAAACTAGATGAAACTCTCTTGGTAAATAGAAATTGATCCAACAAAGGAAGTTTTGGTGAATTTATGAGATTTGTGGTAAAAGGATACTTTAGCTTAATTTGAAACATTTAGCTGAAGAAGGCCACAAAGTTAGCAAGAACAAACTCCAAATGTGCAAAGAAGAGGTGAAATATTTAGGACACAGATGATTGAAAGGTCATTTTATGACCTCAGTGTTGGTTCAGCAGCATGGAGATAAAATGAAAAGAAATAGGAGAGAATGTTGCAAATAAAAATAAGAAAATAAAAATAAGCAGAGAAAAGCAACAGGTTTGTTAAGATCAGACAACAAAGTGCAATTATGACATATTCTATGGTAAGAATGTTAAGATGAAAAGAACAATGAGACTCCAGCAAAGGAGCTGGAACCGTAGAAACCCAGACAACAGCTCAGCAGGAAAGAACAGGCAGCTGTAATGCAAATCATTCTCTCTCCCATCATTTAAAGTACCTCCTGACAAAATATCAGAATATAAGTTACAATTTTAGTAGTGGAACAACAAAAGGTACAAAAATTAAAACGAGATGAAACTAAAACATATCTCATGATACAAGTGCCAAATCCTAATAAAGCAGTAGAAGAATCAGGAGTTTCTCCTGAAATCCTCATCATCTCTCTTTCCTGCCATAAGATCATCCTCCTCCAAGAGGTGAGAGGAAGTTCATGAAAGGAGGGAGTGAGGATTGTTTTGTGGTCTATCTGACAGTAGAGAAGTCATTATCATCGCATAAGGCAGGATTTTGATGTAGTTTTAGTTTTCTAAATTCAGAGAACAGTTTTCTCTTTAGAGTGGCTTGTTTAAGTAAGCAACTGATTTATGAGTAATGAAATAATATGGGAAGTTTTAAACGTTTCACAACTGCAAGGAAAATAATAATTTGGTATTGTGATGCCTTGAGTGGACGTCCAGAGAGGTTGACAAGCAAGTATTAAGGTGCCAACCTGAACATTATCCAGCTGAAGACCTCAGTTTAGGCTTTGATGAGAAAAGAGCAGCTCTCTTCTCATCAAAGCCTAAATTGAGGTCTTCAGCTGGATATTAGAGAAGATCTCTGAGGTTGTTCTGGTTACCTCTGAATCCTGGGAAGAAGCTAAAGATTAGGAAACCGTGAAGTGAATCTGTAAACATTTAAGTTCTGCAATGAGCTAACACATTATGTTATGGAATTCCACCAACTATAAATCATTAAAGATTAGAAACGAATGATGGGGTTTTAGGGATATAATATGGACTGTTTTGGGAAAATAGAGTCATCTTGACAGTTCCTAGCGTTTCGCGCATCTGGTTTCACAAAGTCTATATGGAGGCGCGTCGACGTCAGACGTGTCAGCTCTAGCCGTTGTTTTCCGCTGGAATCGTGCCGCGTTAGACGCTCGAAAAGCTCCGCAAACGGCCCTCGATGCGACTCCACATAGACTTAAAAACGCACCATTAGGCAATTCCCCTGCTGGTTTGCAGTCCTATTTATTAGACTGCGTAGTTATAAACATCCCTCTAAATGTCAGCTCCCCTTTATTAGTCATCCACATTTCATACAGTGCAATTCCGTATGAAATATGTTCGGCTTTAACATTCACCAGGGAATTTATTTTGAAGTGTGGGACAGCGCAGACCAGGCTTTCTTCCTCGCGTCGCAGTGACAGTCTTGAGCTAAGCCTCTCCCACCACCGCTGCGCACGAGCCACCCGTCATACCCAGGACAGCGTGCCGGGCACAACAAGCTCCGCGCTCGAGCTGCTCAATCCCGCCGCCGTAGTTCCCTCCCCGGCTACAGAGGACCCCCACGGCGACCCGCCTGGCTCCGCTCGGACAGAGAAATGAGCTCGGCGTCCGACGACCACACGTTATTTACGTGAGCGCGTGACGACAGTTTCTTCGCGGAAACACGCACATTACCACCTCACACACACACACACACACACACACACGCCGACAGACGACCCGCGCGCCGGTTCTGCTGTTTACCAACCGACCAGCTCGGTGTCAGGACTGTCCCACCCGCCCGTGCCGACAACCATGGCGGAGAGGAGCGGCAGGCTGAGTTTCCCCGGGAGCGGGGCTCTCAACCGACCGGTGCCCATGAACCTGTTCGCAACGTGGGAGATAGACGGATCCTCCCCGAACTGTATCCCGAGGTAAGGCGCTGCATGCATGGCAGGGCTCTGTCCTTGATGTGTGTGTGTGTGAGCGTGTGTGTGTGTGTGTGTGTGTGTGTGTGTTCAAAGTTTAAAGCTCCCGTTTGCAGCGCAGGCTGTGTCATCAGTGAGCGCGCTAACACTGCAGCCGCAGCGACCCTGCTGTCTCATCATGCCCACTGGATGCCCATGCAGGCCCTTCCTCAGCTGCCTGCAGCACCGAGCTGAGGCGTGTGCAGAGAAAAGGCGTGAAAACTCCTCAGTGCAGCTGTATGGGTTCATAGGTGGGGGATTCTGCAGGCATCACGGTCAGCCTGTTGGGAAAATCACACTACTGCGAGTTTTAGTGCTCCAATTTGATGCAGTTTACATTCACATGAGCCAAAAATGCCAAATTAAAGCACCGAATGTTTTCATGATGAAGTCGTTGTTGCACCAGTTGTTAACAAAATGCTTCCCACATGGTCTTCTTGTTTTAACCTCCTGCGGTTTTTACTGCATGCCTCAGAATCTGTCTCCAGACAGATTCACAGCTGAGGTGCCGGAAACAACTGCTCTCCGATTGTCTTTGTTTGTTTATTTATTTTGTTTTTTTATTTATTCATGCATGAAAACTTTTCGCTCAAACCTATAGCCAAGAGAAGCTTCTGCAGGTTAGAAGATAAAAGAGAAATCGGTAAATTGATGATATGATCGATTCGCCTGCCGCACCGAGATTTGCTTCTCACGCGTATCAAATTTGTTGTGTCTAATAAAATGGCACGTTTTGTTTTTCTTGATCAGAGTTGTGCTTCTTTGTGGTCATATTCTTCAGCATACTTGAGAAGTTCATCTGTGAAAGATCGGGTTAATATTTAAGAAAAAAGTTTTCATTTCATTCATGTCCTTCTCTGTCATCATAAAGCAAAGTAACCCGCCTTGTAACATGTTTATAGTCTGCAGACGTATTAACAGTCTTGTTCTCTGATCTTGTAATTTTGCTTTGCCTGCTGAAACCATCTGAATCCTCGAACGCGACATAAATAATTCAACTCGCAATGTGTTTATTGCATTAGACCGTTGATGATGCCAGAGCTTGTTATTGCTTTAAATCACCTTATGCTCAAGTAATTAAACTCCATCTACTGCCCTAAAATCAGAGTCAAAACCTTATTAGTCGAGGTCAGAACGACCTCCTCCTGTCTGACTTAAGAAAAAAAAGAAGCCTTAATTAATGTGGGAATTTGGGTGTGTGTTTTTAATTATTATTATTAAATTTTTTTTCCAAAGTGATGACTCCCTCTTCTCGGCTCCCCCCCCCTCTATCCTCTTAATTTAATGCCTTCAACGGACAGCCCATCGCGTGGCTTTTAGCTGAAACGAGACCAATTCATTTCCAGGAACAGCGTGGCTGTGATATCATTCAGCAGACCGGATGAGCAGATGAAATGCCTCTGTAACTAAAACAGACGCGCTCGCTCCTCGGCAGCCTGTCGGCAGCCGCGTTACTTCACGGCCCAGTCGGCTCACGCTCTCATTTCGTCCACCGGGCCGCTTCGGTTAGGAGCAGACAGTGAGAAGTTGTCGCTGCTGTTGTCTTTTCCCGAAAGGCTGCAGCCTCGTATTGAGTTCTGTCGGTCAGAGTGGAGGCCGCGGGATCCCAGCTTGTTGACCCAGTGGCACAACCACAGTCTGGTCCTCAGTCAAGCTGGATTCACTGGTTTTTGCGTCTTTTGCTGCAAAACTGTTCAGTTTGGATCGTATCAGGGTGACGCTTGCGGCTGTTTTCAGTTGTTTGACTTTCTAGGCTGTAGGCACAAACTCAAGGCCCCGGGTGCCAAATTTGGCCCGCCGTAGCTTTTCATTTGGCCCTCTAGACTCCAAAATTACATCAATAAGTCCCTCCAGTTTTTCACAAATGTGCAAAATTCAAAATGAACACATCTCCACATTTCGTTCTGATTTTACTGCAAGTTTTCTCAAGATTGGTCTAAAACATTGAGTTTAAGTGACTGCTGCCTCAGCCTTTCATGATGCCAACGTATAGTCCACAATAAAAAGTCACATTTAACAAATATCACAAAAATTCCTTACAAAGATTTCTAAGTTGGCGCCACAAGATCTGTAATTATGATTGCAAAAAACCACTAAAAAATCTCAAACTCTTGAAGGATCGGCTATTGATATTTATTTGGTTTCCTCAATGTATTCTGGCACAGCCGGCCCTTTAAGAACATTCAGATTTTTTATGTGGCTCAAAACGGAAATGAGTTTGACACTGCTGCACTAGAGCAACACAAAACAGTGAGTAATAGTAATTTATTGATTGCTCTTTTTTAATGCAGCGCCCCCTGAAGGAACGCTTTGTTAAACCATTGGCTTCGAGTCTTTTTGCTCTTCCATTTGTGTGCGTCCAGAGTTTGACCTTTTACCTCATTCTTCTTCATAAAACAGCTCGAGTTCAGTCAGACTGGATGGGGAGCATATGTTGACGTCAGGTCTCAAGTGTTGTCACAGATTGGCCCAGTCAAAGTAAAGATGTCAGATACAATCAAGAATCTAACACACGTTCTGACCATGGCTGTTTGTAGGGTCAGTCTAGGAAAGTACACCTGTAAATCCTGTCTTTAACGTCGTTCATCTTCATCTTCGTTGCGATCGCAACTACATAATTATTTTCCCCTTGTAAAGAATCTTTGAGTTTCTTTAAAAGCTTTGTGAGTTTGATGTACTATTATTATTTTTATTATTTTTGTAAATTCACTGCATGACTTTCACCAGTCATCGCAACTTTGGACCAAATCTGCCCAATCACCTTGATGGTTTTTTTTGTTGTTGTTTTTGTATTTCCTTCTTTTCTCACCAATCACTGCAACTCGGCTGAATTTTGACCAATCCGCTTAGCCGCCTTCTGATTTAACTTCCTGTTTCCTGGAAGTTGACAGCATGTGTGACGCTAAACGATAGCTTTTGCCTTTCTTTTGTTCTTGGTTTGTTTTTGGAAAAAAACATTTTGAGATGTTTTCCTTAGGATTTGTTTCTACTGTGCCAGCAGTTCATGTTAACTTTAATGACCAACATGGAGTTCTTTTGCACTTTGACGACTCCTCGGAACATGGTTTGATTTGTATTAAGTTTGCTGTTTCAAGAAGCGACTTGAATTAAAAATCCAGTCCTTTCCGGGGATTTGTTTTTTAATGGGAAAAGTAAACCGTCAGAAAAGTCTCAACTTTTTGGAAAAGGTGTTGCAAAATCAGCCATTTTAAGTCTGCAACAATCCCCCCAAAGAACTTCACAACGTCCTGTAGGGACTGAACGCCGTGTTTCACTGTGGCATCTGTCTTTGTTCTTCTGTTCGGGGTGATGTGGAGTGTTTGTTTTCCGCCACACGAGTGTTTTGCATGTAAAGTTTAAGTTTGGTCTCATGTGACCAGAGCGCCTTCTCCCACATGTTGGTCGTCAGTCTTGGTAGCTTCTCATTTTCGGATCAGAAGTGAGTAACGGTAAACGACCGGTGTCGTTTTTTTGGGGGGTTTTTTTTACATTTGCGATTGCAATGTGAGAAAACGTGGAAAGGTTTGAATAGTTCTGTACGACGACGAACAACCACCTCCTTACTGCAGTGCAGTGAAGTCACCGGAGGATTTTACAGCCTATAAATCGGTGGAAAAACAAACTGCTGCTGCGTTTGACGTTTTAATGTGATTTATTCAAATGTGGCTCAATGTTGTGAACATTTTGTATTTTATCCTAAGCCATTTTTCTGGAAGCACCTCAGAACAGGGATGGCGTTCTTGGTGGCGTATTTATTCGCTGAAGATTTGCTTCAATAATTGAAAGACTTCGACGGGGTTTGATTGTGTCGTTGGAACGGCTGATGAGATATTTCCATCCGTGTTGTATAGAAAACGGAAAAGGAAACAAAGAGGTGAACAAAAATGGGATGGATAAAAAGTTACTTTGCACTGCGACCACAAACTTTAATCGCTTACTGAAATGTTATGTCAGTGGTGTCCAAACATTTGGCAGATTTAAACTGAAAAAGCCACAAAATTAATTCAGTTTGTGGCTTACATAAATGAGTGTATTTTGATTTGTCTCAAAAATGAACAGTTTTTTAAATGAAATATAAATCCTCAAAGATGAAAAACACAAAAAAAGACTTCCTACTGTTTACCTTATTAGAAGAAAAACAGACCATTTCCAAATTTTTGGGGTCATCGTTTTGTTTTCTAGTGTCATTTTTCCCTTCTTGACTTGTGGTCGGCGGGGCCGATCAAAGTCATTTCAAAGGCCACAAATGGCCCCTGGGCCACACTTTGGACCTCCCCGTGTTATGTGATAATCCAACACAAAAAAGCTGGAAATTGTGAAGCTGCTCGAGTGCAACCTTTGATACTTTCATTCAATCTGATATAGCTAGATTTATTTTGTGAAAGAAAATTTTAACTCAACTTTTTTTTTTTACTATGTCAGATTTATGCCGCAAGTCGACTTATCGCACAAAATCCCTCTAAGTTTATGAAAAAACAATGTCAAGTGGAATCAAAAGATCTGCGCCGCACCGCTGCAGTGTCTGGAACAGAATTTGCACGAACGTGTCATTTCTTCAGCAATAAAATCCTCTTTTCTCTGACATTGAGTAAAGGCCCATTAATTTGGATCAGCCAGCTTTCATTTTGATGATTACGGCTCGTAATGAAACAAAAAGTGTTAAAAGTGCCTGCAGGCGTGAAAAATGACGGATTAGTGTGCTTTTTCATCTGTTTTCAGAAACCTTGCCCAGATTGATATTAGTATCCAAACTGATGGGACTTTTGCTGCCGCTTCACGAATGTTTTGAGTCGTAGAGCAACTGCAACCTTTACAACTCCAAGAGCCAATTTTGCCCTCAGTCCACCTAAATTACGCTCGTTTAGAGTTGCAAGTGTTGCTTGAAATTTAAAAAAAAAATAAAAAGACAATTTATAATTTTGGATAAATAGCTACTGTAGGAAATGTGTTATTTTGTGCAACAACCACCATTTTATTTCTAGTTTTAGGTTGTAAAATAAGGCAAAACATACAGGTTTTGTAAAATCTTCGATGGAATGTAGATATTGGTGGAAAATAATGGAGAGAAAAAAGGCACACAATTTCCAACCTAATGTAAAGAAAACTACAGGCACATCTCAGTTAATCCGAATATGTGCTTTCTGATGAGACCAGTTGTTCAGACTAAAAGTAGCTTTTTGTAAATGGAAACCTTTCAGCAGGTAATAAATATACTTTTCATTAAGCCTACGTTTCTGTATTCAAAATGTTTGTTGTTGGTCTGATGTAATATCAAAATCTAAATTGTCATGTTTTCATTCACTGTAAGCAGAAAATCCCCACCGTTAACAGAAAGAAAGGCTTAGAAACATCAGTTTGTGTTGAATTGATCAATATAATGCTCTTAACTAGGGCTTTACAATAAATTGATAACGATGCATATCGCGATACAGACGTGATCAATATCAATGAATAATACTTCTGGTAGAATATTCAATAATTTCATTGAACTTTGATCCTGAACCGCACAGCATTCTGGGGAATGTAAGTAGAGGAAACGCTTTAGCTGCTCAACCTCTCTCAGCCTAGCTAAGCTAGGTTGGTGGTATCGACTAACTCACTCACTCTTTGGTTACCTAGCAACAACCTATTGAGTGACCCACAGTTTCATGTTTCACCACTGTGCCCCAAAACGGCATAAACATGTAAAACGACACAAAGTGAAAACTGTAGAGAAGTCACGCCGAAACTCAGATGTTTGGCAGTATTCCAGATATTTAAAACAAACAAACAAAAAAATCAATTATTATCAATATCGGCTGATATGAAATGCTGATATCTCGATACGTTTTTCAGCCATATCGTCCAGCCCTGCTTTTCACTTAGAGTTACTGACATAAATTAACTTTTCAATAACATTCCAATTTATTAAGATGCGCTTGTGTATCTAAAAAAAAAAAAAAAATCACTGGTACTTTTTTTGAGACGTTTTATTCTGTTCATTGCAAATACTCCAACTGCTCAAATCTACTTTTTGTTATTATGCGTGTATTTAGAAACATTTATCTATTATTTTTAGCCAAGATTATTAAGTGCCACTGTTTGCCTCTCCATCAGACTTGTGTGAGTCATGTGGAAGCGCGCTGCTCACCTGGTGCCATCTTGTTAAAGCCGGTCGCCGTGGCGCGGCGGTCTCCCAGGTCCGGGACTGTTGGGGTGGGAGGCTTAACGATGTGCTGCCTCTGCACAGATCTCACGTTTCCCAGAGTCACGCTGGGACACGTGCCGCCACACGCTGAGGACGCTTCATAATTACCTGCCAATAAGGGCGGGAGTGTGTGTGTGGGGGTGTGTGTGTGTTGGTGTGTGTGTGTGTGTGTGTGTGCGTGTGCGTATGGGTGTGTGTGTGTGGGTGGGTGTGTGTGTGTGTGTGTGTGTGTGTGTGTGGTGCGGGGGTCTTAATCTACCTTAATGGTTTCTGGGTTGAGGACCAGTGATCTCAGAGCAGTTTTAGATGTTAGAACCAGGCGCTAATGAGATCTCTGGTCTGTCTTTGAGGAGAAATGCAGAAATAGAAGGAAAAATCACTACCAGAGATAAACTTACTCATATATACTTTAGTAACTTTCTGGAAAACGTATACCGGTACTTTTAGGAGTCCTTTCACTATGTTGTACTTTCACTTGATTATAAAGTATTGCTGCTCTGGCATTTTTACTTTGATGCTTGCTGCTGACATGTTGATTCATATGCGTCGTTCTAATTCAAATAAGTATAAATCCATAAATAAATAAAATACAAAAATTTCGATATATATTTTGGTCTGTCTGATGATGTAATTTTTTAATATGAAATGGTGTTTTGATCAGTTACTCACGTCTCCTTTTTACCAAATACATTTTTTTACTCTTATTTGAGTCATTTCTTGGACAGCTACTTTTTACTTCAGTAAAAGCTATACTGAGGTAGTGCTACTCTAACTTGAATTTCCATCAGGTCCTTATCATCAGTGGTCTTCCTGAGAGTCTCGTCTGAGACACTGTGAGCGTCAGTGTGAAAGCTATCGTTAAGCTGCGTCACTTCTCCTTCAGAGACGTCTAAATTAGCATTCTCCTTGGCTTTTTATGGCTGCGGCCCTCTCATTCTGTTCACATAATTGCACCCAATTCCTTCAGATGGACATTTCCACGAAAGACCTTGTTTCCCCCCCGCTTACGCAATCAGACTCTCCTTTCCTCGCAGTTCGCCCGCTGAAGTCTCTCAGCTCTTGAAAACCCCTAGAGCGACGAGCTGCGCTTCATAATAGCGTCTCTGAAGTGGGCATCAGTTGCATTTTTCTTTTTTTTCCCTCGCTCTCTCTGTTTGCCCGTCAGCCCACAGGCGAGAGAGGCTAAGTGCTGCCAGATACGGGGCCAATTTCAGAGACAGAGGCGGATTGAACGGGCCCTCGGGTGGCAGCTGGAGCCCGTAGGCTGTCGTATTTGGGCCTGTTGGAGGCGAGAGTGCTGAGATGTCGCTTTGAGCGGCGGGGAGACACTTGCTCTTTTGTGCCCCGGGCTGCCGGGTAGTCACACTGCGGGAATTTAGAGTAGGACGGACGGGGGGCTGTGAAAGCGTCCCATTGTTTCATGTTCCCTTTGTGGCTTTTGTTGTCCTGCAGTCCAGGCCTTGTTCCGTACCGATGTTTGTAAGTTTGCTTTATTTCGCCGTGGCCCCACAAAAGCACTCAGAAGCCTAGAACCTTATTTAAAAGTACAAATTATTATTTTTTTAAATCTAGGAGGTTTCTTAACCTGTTCTGTCAGTTTGGGCTCCATCAGCTTCTCAGCAGCACAAGAGGAAGCGGGTCAGGCAGTTTTTTGTTGTTGTTGTTTAGAGCATATTACATATTTTTACCATAATTCTAATCTATCTCAGCACTCTGTGAGTTAAGAGGAGAGAAAATTCAAGTTCAAAATTTGTGCCCTTTACCCTTCATCCTGAGCTGAAGTCGTTTTTATGCTGCTTCTGTAATAACATTGTAAAACCTATGCTGCTCTTGCTTCTTTCCATCCTCTCTTCTCATAAATACTTTTTCCATCATCCTTCTTTTTAACAATCTTATTTCAGAAACACTGCAATAGGTGCAATCTGGAGATGTGCAAACCTCTCCTCTACTTGGATGACATAGAATGTTTTTTCTTTTTTGAGAGAGTATGGACTAAGAATGCGCAATATATCGGTACCAACACCGGTGTCGGTCGATATTAGTCATTTTTAGCATGTCGTTATTTGTCTGATAAATAAAACCGGACTGATATTAACAACCGATACTTACTGTATGTCCATCTTGTTGCCGTTTGTTTCTGGAGGTTGGTCATGCAGTATTTCTCTCATCATGTGACAGTCATGCAGCGCAGAATTGTGAGAAGTTATAAAGCAGAGAAGCAGCGGTGAAGTCAGAGGTTGATGTTTTTCAAGGCGTCACAAAGGTAGTGAAATATATATCATATCAATAAATATTGGTCATTAGCCATAACGGCAATATTGATGTCGCATATCAATATCTCCTCAAATGTTCATGTTGGTACATCCCTACTTTTTACTGACCACATAGCTCTCTTCTTATAAATACATTTTCAATCGTTTTACTTTTCAACAATCCTGCAACAGGTGCAATCTGGAGATGTGTGTACCTCTTCTTTATTAGATGCCATAGTTTTTTTTTTTCTTTTCTTTTGGAAAGCATGGATTTTTTTCATCTGTGTTGCAGACACTTTAGGCTTAGCTGTGGCCACGTCTTCTGAAAATGTTCTGATAGTTCCTGGCTTCTCCACTCTTCTAATCCTTCTTGATGAACCTGTGAGCTTTTCAAGACCCTACAAATGTATTTCTCAAGCCTGATGACTAAGTCTTTAATCCACATGGTCTTTATATATACCGACCCCGTAAGTAGATGGATGGAGGATGACAGTGGAGTGAAATGGATGAGAAATGACTTTGCACGCAGATATTTTTAAAGTGTTTCACCACCGGGTCCTTTGAAAGTTAAATCAGGGTGCTGCTGCAGCTGGGTTAGGAGGACAGAGAGTTCAGTACGGAAAAGGACGGTCATCTTCTCACCAGACGCACTCGGCATACATCTGAGATGCTTTGTGACTCTGCAGTCCGATCAATTTTGCCTCCTGCTGACCTCCCTCATGCCTCATGCACACCTGCCTCCCCGTCTCACTATCTGCTCTGTTGTGCTCTCCTATTATTTCCCCACAGACAATGTTTGGTTTCTGTGAAGTTGATAATATCTGTGCAGAAGCAAACAAACCGGGAGCACAACAAAAGGCCGGCGTACGACAGGCGTTGTATACTCTTTGTGTGTTTTCAATAAATTAAGCTGATAGAGCAACTCTGTTCCTGCATCTCCACTGACCATGTAATTGTGCAACTTGGAATTACAAAAAATACATCCGCTTATACGAAATACGTCAAGTTTTTGCGCTGGGACGAGACGAAGTGGTTTTCCGCGTCAAAATTTGTGTATTTCAAAAAATCTGCAATGGAAACACTTTTTTCGCATCACAGGAGTCACATGACTCGGATGTTTGACACTGGCAGAAAACAAGAAGAGGATGACAGGAAGTGCTAGGAGGATGACGGCGCGGCATGTTTTTTTAATCACTTATCACATGAACAAACGTATTCACCTGCGATTTTAATTGCGTTTCTAATCCAATGGAAATACCACAATTGCGAAATTGTGTGTTTTTGTTGTTGTTGTTTTTTAAACATTAGTCGAATATCGACACATTTTTGCTGACATTTGTAGCGGAAACACAGCCAAGGTGGTAGCTGGTTGATGGTAAGAGAAGGAATAAACTCTTTTGATTAAATAACCCAAACATAACTGTTGCTTTCATTACATTGGCTCATCTTTAAGTTTTGAGGCTCCAGAGGTCATCCGACCTTAACCGGCTGTCGCCAGTGTTCACTTCAAGGACAAAGCGCTCCGATGTGCTCGTCTTTTAGCCCAAACAAACCTCAAAGTGAAGGACAGCAGACTAAAGGCCAGCTATCTGAACCCAAAGCCTTATCAGCGCTCTGACTCAGTAAAGTTACTCTACCCTTCACATCCGCAGCAGTTAATTTAATCTTCAGCTCATTAAAGACATTCTGTCTGGATATTCAAAGGCAGCCTGCAGGGAATGTTTTAGGTGGGGGTTTTTTCTCCACCTAATATTAAAGTACTCCTGAATCCTTAATCCATAATGCGGTCATCTAATTAAACTAGATATTTCTGAATCACACAGGAAGAAACACAAATAAAGACTGAGTTCTGATCTTTTATTTGTTGGTTAGATGGTGGAGCAGTGTGACTACTAGACCACTTTGTGTATTAGAAAGCATCACTTGTGGTTATGAGTAACTCCGTGGTAAATGTTCATAAAAACTGTGAGCTAAGATGATAACCATACATGTTTTCACAGGTGCGGGTGATTTGCAGGATCTACTTTAAAACAGAAATTTCAGAAATTACGCCAAAATGCAGTTGGCCAAAAGTACCTGGACGTCTTGCTCCATTTAGTTTTTAACCAAGCACGTCCTTATGCATAATGTATTACACATTGTACCATGGATAAGTGCTTGCACTAAGAATTCACTGTAGCATGCTTATTAATCCTTCAGCACAGGATGCAGACGCAGATGAATCAGGCAGGTTTTTCACAATAAAAGTCCAGATTCATTTAAACTTGTTTAAGCTGACTACACTGACGTTTGTTGTAATAAATAAATGAATGGTGTATTAAAAATTAAAAGTAAACGCTGTCTCCCTGTGTGAATGAGAGGTAGTTGTGGGTGTAAAACTGAACTCAGCTATGATTTAAAAGCAGAGAAAAATGTACAATTAAAGCATAACATTAGCATGCTTAGCATAGTTAGCATTGCCCTCTGTGCGTAGATTAATTACGATATTTCTGAAAGACTATATCTCTTCTGAAAATTACTATCATTGTCTTCTCGGTGCAGCAAAAGTTTGTTGCTAGGGCAACATGGTAGCGTTTAGCCATGGTGTGTTTGCTGATCAAAAATAGATCAGATTTTCAAGCTTCTAACCAGTCGGTCACCAATCAGGGTTAAAAATCTTCTAATTCCAGTCGATTCCAATTGAATCCTCATTCAGATGTTTTTAGTGTTATACACAAAATGCCACTTACTGACCACTGTGTGACCCAACAACGACATTAAACAGTTTTTTTTTTTGTCTGTACTCTTCATTATATGCTCAGGGGATTGTTTTATGATTCTTATCTAAAGATATACGTTTTAGTGTAACAGATTCAAAACGTTAGTCTGTGTCCTACCAGGCGGCTGATGTGAACCGGTCAGAGCAGACTGGACTGCCTGAGCAGAAGAGGAGCTTATCAAACATATGTTTTTATAGGGACTCTGGGGAAGTATACAAAGGACTTTAAATAAGCAACTGTTCAGATAAGGTGTTCTTTGAGGAGATGTCATGTCAGTGTTGTGTTTACGCATGTTCCCAAGTTGTCTGACATGAAGTGAAGGAGGCTTTAACTTAGTTATCAGTTTTCATTTTTAAAGCTGTATACAGAATCAAGGAGAAAAGACGACAGCAATGCAAGCTACAGGGTCTACAGTTTCTTTTCTATGTTACATTCAATGTTTGCAATCTTTATTTAATTTCATGTTTTCATCTTTAGCTCAATCCTATCTCTTTACTAAATGTCTACAGCTGGACCTTATTGTGCTTTGCAAAACGTAGGCATATTGATTTTGCTATTTGTAATATTGCAACCAAACTTCAAGGGGACTTTATTGGGATTTAATGTGAAACGCAGCATCACCCATCACTGTGAAGTTTGATTTGTTCTTCATTTTTACAAAAAAAATAAAAATAAAAATTTGTAAAAATGCTAGTTTTAGCAGTTTATACACATACTGTAACATTCCCACAAAGAATAACTAATAAGATAAGGAATACACTCATTTTATAAAGTAATGTTATTGTCAATAGGTTCCAAAGTAGTCTTTTGTTCATTTTTGCATCATTTTGGCATTGAAGAAAAGATATTAAACCTAAAACAAAAACAAAATTAGTTGTTCTTTAATTTAAAAAATGAAACAAATGTCATAGATGCAATTAAAACAAGCTTAGCCAATTTTGTTCAGCCGAACAGCAGGCAAGAATGGTGTCAGGGTTATAGAGGTCACAGATCCCCGGTGTATATATTTGTGAACATTTTCTGATTTTATCATTCTTTTTGTTTTTCTTCTGTAAATTTCTATAAAAAAAACAAGATTTTTTTATATAGTTTGTGGTTGGAAAAAAGTTTAAAGACTCTGTAGTTGGCATAATTTTCCCTTTGTCCAAGTATGTTAGACTTCATTTGGTGGCCTAAAATCCACAAAATCCCGTCTTAATTCAGTTAATAGACACATTTCATTTCAGAAGAGCACCATCGTGTGAAACTGGATTTTCTGTCACTGTTGACTCCGGAGGTGACCTTATTTCTAAATGTGGCTCGTATTATGGAAATAGCTCTGTGATTACACGGCCCGTCCGGGGCCCTGTTTACTTGCTCCCGTGCTCCAGCACTTTCAGGGAGTAAAAAAAAAATAATAATAAGAGAAAGAAAATGAGGTTAATAGGCTGAAACAGCAGCGATGTGTCAAAACTTTGGGCCAGATGCAGATGAGATTACGCTCGCCAACAGTTGTGGCTTAGTGGCGTCGAAAGGGAAATGTGGAGCTCGTTTTTAGTGCTGCATCGTCCCTCTATGAGTGATTTGAACGTAATTACGAGATAATTTAGGAGAGATGAGACGAGCTCCTGTCCCATTTTGACGTTGAGTTTGAACCGAAAACCGGTGGAACGGAAGTGCCCATTTGATCCTCACCGTCACCCGATTACACAGAACATAAACGACGTGGGCTGTTGTTTGATGCTCGGATTCGTTTGTTCCGCCTCACTTGAGACGCATTACTTGCGTTTATCAGCCTGAACGTGATTAGGACACACATGTTAACGTTTAGCCTCGCGCTTCATCATTCATGGCGATGCGCAGAAGGTGCCGGGTTCTGATTCATGTCGGCTCGGTTCTCCTGCTGGTCCCGGGGGGAGAATGTGAGTTCCTCACCTTGTAATTCCATTCTGGGCGCGTTTGTTGCTTTCCGTCATCAGAAAAAAAGCGACTTTCCAGGAAAAATTCCAGAACATGTTCATCATTAGTTTCCACAGCAGCAGAGAGTGACAGGTAAACTGTGTCTGGGGTTTTATTTCCCTTAGATGTTGTTTTCACCCAATTTCAGTTCATTTCAGCAAACGAAGACATTGTTAAACATTTTATTCATGTCAGTAGTTCAATTAGAAAAGTCATGTTTCCTTGATCAATGCCACACAAAATGACACATTTCAGGTGTTTGTTTCTGTTTGTTTTAAACATTATCCATTGCAGCTGAATGAAAAGCCCAAATTAAGCTTATTATAAAGTGCAAATGTTACATGAGGCTAATTTAGAATAAGTTATAAATAAGTAATAAAATAAGGGATGTAAATGGAACAATCAGTGTTGATGGTAGCGGTGCACCGATTGCAGTTTTCTGGCCGATCTTTGAAAAGCCTGACCGGCCGATTCAGATTTTTTGTGGCGAGAGTCCTCAATAAAACAGAACAAAGTTGCTACATTTGTCATTAGCCTCTTTTTTGTAGATAATAAAAGTTTCTCGAGGGGTCAAACATGTTGGCTGTTTTTTTAGGCAGCTTCTCACTAGATTTGGCAGGTTTTTAGAAAGTGTATCCTGTATTTTAGGCTGCGGGTTGCTGTTGTTCCTGGTAGGCGTTGGTTTTACGTGCGCTCAATCAAGATTCACTATGCCGATGTTAAATTTTACTTATAATCATAAAGTCTTTTATTTTGTGTACAAGCCCATTATCTCGTCATTTCCACACATAAATCAGACATGGATCCAAAACCAAGCAAAATACAGAACCGTTTGCCCCTTCCCATTAGCACCACTTGACCTTAAATGACCCCATCCCTCTTCAGACATACTCAGAACACAACATGAAATACGCTGCCTGCTGGCGATAAACACAGCAAAAGGTAAACTTCTCCTGAGGAAAGTGCTCTTAGAAAACCTTTACTGAAAGTTGTCATTGTGTGCCACAAACTGTTCTCCGGTCTGCTTGCATCCGCCTACGAATTCGAATGGCGCTAGAGCTCACTTCGACCGAACTGAACTGTGGGTGTTTAGACGGATCAGAGTTCGCGTCTTTGGTCCGCACAGTCACGTCTCCCCAAACAACTTTCTAGAGTTTGATTAAACCTGAATAAGTAGGGCTGGTGTGAATGAACATCTCCTATGAGTGTCACTTATTTGATTGGATTACTGAAATAAACTGACGTTTTGATTAGCTTCTTGTACGCAGATGTGCATCTATCTTCAACCTTGCATTTAGCAGGATGTCTGGTACTTTGTTTCCTTCCTCTGCCTCCATAGAAACTCTTCCCAGGACTGACTGGGGGCTTGCAACCGGG
Source organism: Xiphophorus hellerii (assembly GCF_003331165.1). Classification (NCBI taxonomy): domain Eukaryota; kingdom Metazoa; phylum Chordata; class Actinopteri; order Cyprinodontiformes; family Poeciliidae; genus Xiphophorus; species Xiphophorus hellerii. The sequence continues at coordinate 22,235,324 of NC_045690.1, forward strand.
GAAAGGCGGAGAAGCTGCTATTTCAGTCCCCTCAAGCTTAAGAAACTTTTTTTCCTGAATTCAGAGCACGGAGCAGAAATGTAGGTCAGGTTTTTTTGGGGTTTTTTTTGGAAAACTTGGAGGAGAGCTTCGAAGGTCTAACATATTGTAGTAATTAGGAGCGCCACTGCATGTGTCACGTCTGGCATTTTGCTCCTCGGGCGACTGATGAGTGATATGACCGCCGTCCATGTTTCCACCCGGCTGATGTATCGGCTGGACAGATGGACATGGAGAAAATCCCGAGGTTGGCATCGCAAACCGAAACCACTCATCTGTGCCACCGAGCAAACGGGCGGAGTGAGCACTCATTACAGCCAGCAGTTGCAGAGGAAAATACAGTATATATATATATAAGTATATATATATATATATAAATAAAATAAAACAGCACTTTACGAGGCTGTAAACATGACCTCTTTGACCTGACGGATGCTGAGCATAGTCCTGCTAATCTGCTGCTCTAAAGCCATCAACTGAAGTCATGGGGATTTAAAAAAAACAAAAACACACAAATGATTCATCACGTCTGTTAACTAGGAAACACTGAGTTTATCCAAATCTGCTCCAGAGAGTGGGAACGTTTTGTTTTTTCTTTTAAATTTTATTTCCAGAGCTTTCAGTGAAATAGAGCCCCCACTCTCCTCCTTTCTAATCCACACTAGTTTTACCAAACAGAAGGTAAAAGCTTGAGCGGACTATGTGTGGCCGCGCCGCAGCGCAGAGCAGAGCAAAGCTCCCCCGCTGCAATAAGACCGGTGGAAACAGCCAGCGGACATGATGAGGTTGTTGCTACAGCTGAATCTACAGTAGGTGGAGCGGCTGGAGCCCTTAGCTTCGCGAGTGAGGGGGCGTTTCATTCAAAAGCAGAACCGGCTGAAAAAGACTTGATGCTTTTATAGAGGCACAAAGAATGGGTTTATGTGGTACAGAGCAGAATGTGGTGGTAACCGCAACAGGGTGAGCCAAATAAGAGAGTTTTGTCCCTTATTTCGGTTATGTAAATCTCTGAGTAGCCGCTTCTGATTTGAACTTGTTTTCTCTTAAAAATATGTTTTAACAGCATTCTATATATATATATATATATATATATGTATATATATATATATAATATATATTACTCTTCCTGCCATCTGCAGTCTTTAAATACTCATATTAGTAGTAGAGGCGATGTCACACTGTGTGTGTGCGTGTAGGGGTGTGTGAGAGAGAGAGCTCTTTTTACAAGAAGAACAAAATGATGGCATTTTAACTGTCTTTATTAATATGAAGAAAAATAAAAGCTGTCATGATAAAATTTCAATTAATGATGTTTAAGAACGCCCAACACCATCTGTCTTTTTTTTTTCTTTTTTTGTGGCATTTTTAGTTTTGCTATTTTATCCACTGTTTCTTCAGTGAAAGTCTCAATAAGTAATAAATTTGAAAATATGTTCAAATTCAGTTGTCGTGTGCAGTTGGTGAAACAAATCACACTTCTTCTTCTAGTGTCCTAAAGAAACACTTTACCAATTCTTTCATGAGCAGCATTTGTGCTTGTGAGGATGCAGTTATCTTAAAAAAAAAGCAATGAAAAGCTCTTATCACTTTTATCATTGTCACAATAGTACCATATAACATTGTGATAAAACTCTAAGTCCATATCTCCCACTCATGATAGTTTATCCAAATGTTTCCTTCCAGTTGCAAAAGGGAAGTAGGAAGGAAGGAAATGGGAACTCTAAGGTAGAAGATATTGTTAGGAACTGGCCTGCAGCTCTCAGTTTTCACCTTTAGCGAGTAAAAAACAGTGGGATGGATGAGCTACTAGCATCGTAGCTACATGATGAGTCCTATTCAAGCTCAAGTCAGAGCTGTTGGTCTTGCCTTCTCTATTCGTTAATAAATACAACGGCTGCTGCTGCTCCACATACAGCACTCAAAGGTCAACCGCTGACTCCGATGTTAGGAGCTTTGTCGTGTGCATGTATTTCAGAAGTGAACTTCCTTAGCAACCAGAAAGCAATGAAATGCAAAAACTATTGCAAGTTATCAATTTATATATCCAAAAAAAAGAAAAGCAATTGATTCTTTTTGTGTGTTTGCAGCGTGTGAGATGCACTCACTTGAAAAAGTCTAAGTTCATTTGACTTGCTCTTTGACAAACACTCTGGTCAAATTTACTTGCACATTTTCCCATAATGTACTCAGTATTTTGCTAGTAAATTTAGCTTAACGCTTACTTTTTAAAATTAAATTCCATAAAATTGTAAAAAGGAATGACTTTTCTGTGCATTTTTCACTCAAGAATCAAAACTTCACAACTATGTTGTTTCCCTTTGGGATCAACAAAGTATTGTTAAATTGAATTGAATTGGACTGCTATTTTCATGTTTTTTTGTTAGTTTATTTTCAATTAGCTAAGCAAATTTACTTGTTATTATGTAGGGAAAGAAATGGGCACCTTGGATTTTTCCTGTTTTCCTTGTATGAGAAAGCTTTTTTAAATACATTTAATGTATGAATGATTGCATCTATTAATCATTCCAGTATTTAGAATGAGTGCAAACTGAATACATGATCCACTGAACAGCTATTCTACAAAAAAACATTGCATTTGTTGATCTTAATTTTAGCGCAATAGCATTTACCCAACCAATAGAGACCTTGTATTTAATCAGCTTTTCACACACAGGGTGAGGCAGCCGCTCTCTATTTGGCCTCAGTGTGACCATCAAAGCCACATCGGTCAATAAGCGTTACTATGAAAAGGGTGCAGGTCTCTGTATGTCCATCTGCAGCAGCTCCACATCATAGAAATCTGCCAAAGCAACAATAAAAGATCCTGCCCACTGGCTCGTTAAGTCAACAACATGGAGGCGATCAGACATGAGATAGATCTGAGCTTTGTTAATGAGCTCTATAATTGCTCAGACAGAAAAAAAAGGTCTGATTTGTATGAATGTTTTACATTGACAGCTTGCAGTTCTCCTGGTCCTGTTGGACTTTAGGACAGAAGTTTTGTGTTTGTTTGATTCATTCATAGTTAAGCTTGTAAAATCCTAAAGTCATGCAAGGACTCTGCAGGGTTTTACAGAGCATACTACTCACAAAAAATATGTTTTTTTAATGAGATTATTAATTGATGTCGTAGATTTATTCTGAATAGCATGCCAAAATATCTCTCGTTTTACCCTGGAGCAAAAATAACAGGAACTTTTGATCATTAAAAAAAGCATCCCATTAATAAGTTACTTTTGCTCTCTATGAATTACGTTTTCCACAAGAGTTTGCTCAGATTGCTCAACAATCCCATCACTAAGAGTGTCTTATACTGCTTGAAAATGCTATGTTATATATATTTAGCAATATATTATTATTTGTATGTTATGTAATTATAGGCACACTGGAGTTTTTGTGTGCGCTCCGGTGGCCAAGCGATGACATTTCATTGCTTTTTCATGTCTTGATGCAAGTTTTGTCTTTAAATCAATTCAAAAGTTTGACTTAAACTGCTGAGGTTAAAATTCTGGGATGGACAACAATACAAATATTGGAAAATGAAATATTTTTTAGGAAAAGGAAATTATTGGAGTCAACTGACATATTCTAGTTCTTTTTATTGTCTTTCAAAGGTTTTTATTTGTGTTTTTATAAATACGACAATCACAGTTTTATATTGGATTCCTTTTAATAACCCTCTAAAATTTAGCGCACTGTTGCAGCATTGCGGAAAAAGAGCAGACACGTGTTTTGCTGTAAATATTTTTTAAAAAAGGTAACTTTAGGTCTTCTTCCCTCAGGTGTGACTTCCACAGAGAAGATTGTTGTGGTCAGCGCGCCCTGTCAGTGCTTTGCTGTGGAGCATTTTGAGTTTCTGATTGATCAGCAGCTCATTATTTGTGCATTTCTTCTGTTTATCTCAGCAGTGATTATGTTTTAGAAGAATTTGTCTCCAATTCTAGTTTCACAGCATCTACGCTTTTGTCCAGGTCCAAATATGGCCAATTTGTACGGAAGAGGATTAGGGCCACTAAGAAAAATATTTGAATTCTGACCTTAATGCAAATGAGAACCTGAGAGAAGCTGACAGTGATGTGAGTCCTGGAGGAACACGTCAGATTTAAGTGCTGTTGCTTCTGGGATTAAAGTCAGAAATTAGAGAAAGACGTTTGTACGTCTTCATCTTGCCAGGTTTTAGTGTTTGTAAAACATAACGTGACAAAGATGCTCTCAGAATTCAGACATTCATTAACTGTGTTTGAAATGCGCCATCTTTGATCCAATCATTGACAGCGTCACGCCACTTCCAACCCAAATACCTGAAGTCCTGACCGGGTGATAAGTAACCTGAGTGAAGCTGTTCTCCTCCCCCACTTACTTCAAATCAAACAAAATTGGTGTGAAGCCTGTCACAATAAGCAATTAATCAATTAGCTGCATTATAAATTAAAATGAGATCATTAATGGCCAAGAGATGCGACGCTTTAAAAACTGGTATTCTGAAAAATGCAGCAAACATTTCACACCCAGTACAAAATAGTTTGCTTGCATTTTATTTATTTGTTTGACAAAAGTCTTAACTGGCACTTTAGTCTGTTTTTCCTGTCAATGTTGGACGATTCATATTTTTTAAAATGCAATTTTGGTTACAGAGGCTTTATGATTCCGTTTTAATTATTGTTTTTCGTCGTTTACTTATTTTGGCTATTTAAAATGTTTTCCAGTTCCATAATGAAATGTTATTTAGAAATGAAAATCTTTTGACGGGGTGTTCTTGCAATAGTATGCCATTTTCATTACATTACTTGAAAGCAATGTATCACGCTGACAATATTATCGTTTATCGCAATAATTTCTGGGACGACTTATCGTCCAGCAAAAATTTTGTTTATTGTGGCAGGTCTGGTTGGTATTTAACATTTTGTGCTACTAAAATGTTTCCTGCATAAATGCTTAACAACCAATTTTGATTGATTTGGGTGGCGCGGGTGGTGTTAAACGTTTGACCTTTAAACTTGAATTAATTTCATATCTAATATCTTAGCAGCACAAAGGTTTGACACCAGTTTTATTTGGTTTGAAGAAAGTACAATTCTTTTTTTTTTTTTGGTCTTCACAGCAAGTTCCTTTATGTTGCGCAGGTTTACTGTTCAGGTCTTGCAGATGCAACATTTCCATATCCACATGTTAACGTTGGGCTGGAAATGTCCTACTGTTTCAACCGACCACAGATAAATGCGTAATTAAAGTTCTGGATATGAACACTTCACAGACCAACTGCGAATGTTCCGACCTGATGGCCTTGTGATAATTAACACGGCTGTGCACAAGTCAGATTGGAATACAAAGCAGCCATTTGTATTCCCGTTACCCTCCACCCCTGCAGGACTTTTAGAGGGCACAGATCGCTGCGTCGTCTTCTTCTCTGGTTTGGATTCTGCTCAACATTGGCGGCGATACGCAAAACTCCAAACCGGTGCTTGTCTGCTGCTCCGCGTCAGCCGCTTTAACTGCAGACCCAAATACTCGCTGTCTTTTCCTTCATCTCTTTATTTATCTGCCACAAAGTCTACTTTTTTTTTAGCACAGCCCCCCTCCCATCCTCCTCCCCCTCAAACCACAGTCACACACAAGTGTGCTTGCTGATAAAATTAGTCCCGCAGTATCGATGTCGGTTTTAATTATTTCTAGGTCGCTCTTGAAATCCATCTCTCTGTCCGTCCTGCATTTTTAACACTTTTGCATTCATTATGAATGAAAACAAACAGCATGTCTGCGTCTGCTTCACAGATCTCAGCTCTGAATCTGTGCAACTGGAGGGTTTTCTCTCTTCTTAAGGCTCTGGATTCTAATAGTTGAGGATGTCTGGCCCAGAGCAGCGAGGGTGAAATGTGATTATTGGGCCTCATCGTTTTGATAGCCTTTGAGTTTATCCACTGCATTCGGAAAGCTTCAGGGATGCAAAACCAGCCTTCTTATTCAGTGGATTTATTAAAATCTAACCTTTAAAGGGGCAGTATTATGCCTTTTCCAGACACATAATGTTATTTTGTAGGACAGTCAAGTAACTATGTTAACTTAAGGTGCTATAAGAATGCTACACATATCAAATATGACTTAAAAGAAAATTTACTTCAATATTTAATGTCTTGAAATTGGTCACCTGTCTCTTTAAAAACTCCTGCTCTTTCTGAAACTCCGCCTTCAGGAAGTCATCACAACATGACTCCTTCAATGAATCCTTTAACGACATTTTTACCAGCGTTGCATTGAGAAGTAGCTCCCATAACGAGCTCAGCAGATGCTCAGTTCCACTAGGCGTTTGCTAATTGCTGCTGGCTAGTCTGAAGGAGCCGAGTGAGAGAGACGCGGAGGAGAGGGTTGATCTGTGAGGCAGAAGTTCAGAAGCTTGGAACCTGCAGCTCAGAGGAGGAGCTTTGTCCTTCAAGGCGGAGCTAGATCCACTTAGGTGTTTTGCAGAGCTGAATGGTTGCCATGGAGATTAAAGGATTTCTCAAACATGCATGACAGAATCAAGGCGACACTCCAGGTATGTTTTTAAAGAGGGAAGGATGTTATAATATAATTTAAAGCTCAAAAAAGTCAATTTTACATAATACTGCCCCTTGAAGTACATGTATTAGTTAGTGAAGAGTGGAAATCTATGTTAGGAGAACATTTCTTAGGGCCATTTTTGTATTGATTTTGCCATTTGCTTTGGATCTGTATCCTATTTAAAGAACCAATGAAGACTCATTTTTTGTCTTCAAAATGTAAGCATGAAATAAAAAAAAATTTTAAGGGATTGTCGGTGACACCAGTACTGCTACAAAATCAATGAATCCATACAATAAATTGGTGTTTCTTGCATAACGTCGTATTACTTGCAATTATAAAGTAAACCCGACTTTATTAATAGAAAAGAAATCAAATCTTGCTATGTAATTGGATTGATTTTAATCTATATTTCTGGATATGAACTAAACCTCTCAGTTTTGTAAAGTGACATTTAAAAAAAAGGATTGTTTCCTAAGATGGAATTTTCCCCAACTTAATAAATGGACTAAAATTAAAGGTTTGATTTTTCAAAAATGCTTCAGTGTGCGATTACGCTGCAGGAACAAAAGACATGTTTACTTTAAGGCTTCTTAAGCATTTTTAAAAGATGGCACTGAGTGTCCTTGTTAAGTTTTTATTTATTTTCTTTGGAGAAAGATAAAGGGTGCATACTGCCACAACAATCATATATATATATATATATATTTTTTTTTTTACCCCTCCAGGGGGTCTTTTGTGGGCTCTAGTGTCCCTTATATGATAGTAGGCTGACAGGAAACGGGGAAGGAGAGGGGGGAAGACATGCGGCAAATGTAAGCGGGTCCGGGAGTCGAACCCGCGACGGCCGCGTCGAGCAGACACGTGTTTTGCTGTAAAGGCCTCCAAATACGGGTCACGCTAACCACTACGCCACCACTGCACGCCCCAACAATCATATTTTAATTGGTAATAAAATTGTCTCATATTCCAATAAACCCTCCTTGCTGACTGAGGACACTATTTGATACATATATTTTGGTTATTTATTCACAAGTCCATTTATTTTGGATTTATGAAAGATCAGTTTCTCATCATGGTTACATTCATAAAATCTCATTTAGCATGAAAAATTCAGCAGTTCCCCCCATCCCTAGAAGTCTGATGTTTAACCAAGCTCTTTGCTCACTGAGATAAAAAGACAGATTTTGCATCCTCTCTTGAGCTTGATGCTTTGCAGTTATGCAAAACACAGCAATCCAGACGAGTTCATGCAAGTCAATGAGTCTTAGACGACCAACTACACAGCGTAAACCCGGATGTTCCGACATGGGGCGTGCATATCCAGGGTGTGGTGCGATGAGCCCCAATTGGTACCTGCAACAATCTAACTTTAAAGAAATTCAGAGTTGACCATGAATATTGCATTATTTTTTTAACTCGGGATTTGAGAATGAGGCTTTTCTCTTATCACTTACTCAATATTCCCCAGTTTGTTCTCGTCCCTGCAGAGCATATTCTCCCTGCGTTATCGGCTCGAAGCGTGAAGGTCTGTGTTTGCTCGAGCGCACCTCCAATAACTCTTATCTCCCCCGCGGTGCTTGTGTTGGAGCAATAGCCTCTCTGTGCTGCTTTAGTGACGTTTCTGAAGTGAAGTGATGTCTGACCGCAGGTACTGAAAGCCATAGGCCCCCAACAGCCAATTTATCCAGTCTGCGAGGTAGCTAGTGGCGCTGCTGGTGACCTTAAAAGCGCTCCTTAACGCGACGGTTCAGGGAGAGCTACTCAGATCTGTGATTCATTCTGGCTCCACTAATAAACATTAGGTTATTGACTTCGCTGGCCAGCAGAGAAACTGGTCAATGTAGATCTGATGAAGTCCTTTTGTAATGCAGAGCGTTTCATTATTGGGTTAAGGATGGCTCGGTCTATAGTTCTTGTCAGCTCTGGGTCAATTGCCACTTTTGTACCCGACACGTTGATATTTTTTCCCTTCCTAAGTCCTACAATGTACAGTACAGACCAAATGTTTGGACACACCTTTCTAATTCAATGGGTTTTCTTTATTTTCATGACTATTTATAAGGCAAGAAATCCCACTTATTAATCTGACAGGGCACACCTATGAAGTGAAAACCATTTCAGGTGACTACCTCTTGAAGCTCATCAAGAAAATGCAGAGTGTGTGCAAAGCAGTAATCACAGCAAAAGGTTTCTACTTTGAAGAAACTAGAATATAAGGGGTATTTTCAGTTGTTTTGCACTTTTTTGTTTAGTGCATATTTCCACATGTGTTATTCATAGTTTTGATGCCTTCAGTGTGAATCTACAATGTCAATAGTCATGAAAATAAAGGAAACTCATTGAATTAAAAGGTGTGTCCAAACTTTTGGTCTGTACTGTAGCTCAGCACCATCAGTATGTGAGAATGTGTGCGTGAATGATTGAATATACTTTATAAATACAGGCAATTTACCATTTTGCAAATGAATAATTTGGTACCCCTCTTCTGAAGCCATTGTGAATTCATTTGTTTTTCTCTTTTGTTAAATGTTTTGATGAATTAAGCGTTAAAAAATGCTCACATCTCATGTACAATTCATAAAAACCTTGCATCACTTGCTATTCTAATTTATTGTTTGTTTGGCTCAGTTGACTCTCTTACCAGGGGACAGAATATTACCCTCTAATAAACCAATGTAAGTGTAAAGGTGCATTCACACTGTTTAGTCCGCTTTAATCAAACTCTACTTCGTTAGAAAGTCCGGTTCGTTTGGGGAGGTGTAAATGAGCAATCGAATTCTGATACAGACCAAGAATGTGACCTCTGGTTCGCCTAAACTGAATATGTGAATGGACGTCGTTCCGAAAGCAGGAAGTGGACTATAGCGCAGTGCATTCTGGGTAAATACAACCAAAACAAATGTACAGGTCCAGAGTAAAAGGTAAACCGTGTCAAAGAAAACACGAGGTAAAACTGTTTCAAATGACCTAGGACTGCTTTAGCCATGCAGCGTGTTGTTTGCTTGAATTTTGGTGTAGTTAACATTAATTCCCAGCTTCTTTTATACGTGTGTGATTGGAATTGAAGATATAATCTAGACATGTATTTGCTTGAAAATAGAAGAAAGAAAATGCAACATCCTAGCTAGTGTCCCGAAGTCTTCGGTCACTGTCTGGACAACATGGATCTATGGTGCCTCAACCTCTGTGTTATTAAAAATAAAAGCCTCTTTCTACACTGGAATAATGACTTTTCTTCACAGGTGGATATAAGGTGGCTCCTCAGTTAAATTAAGAACACCTCTGCTGTGTATTGTGCTAATAAAAAGGCCGTGGCGCGGCGAAGCATGCAGCAGCCGTCAAAGAGTTTGACGGGAGGAAAAGGGCAGGAGGATCCGAGGGGCCGGCGTTGCTTTGTCTCAGAACGCTCACCCTCTGAATCCAAGACACGGCTTTGTGGTCTAATGGCTCCTTCCATTAATAAAAGATAAGCAGTCAATTATAGAGCTGTCAAGGTAATGTTTGGGATGACACGGGACAGAGGGCAGAGGGGGGATATTTGAGTCTCCCTGGATTACTTTTTTTTTTCTTGCCCTCTCAGTGCCGTGACTCTGACTTTCTAATCTTCACAGTTTTTATGTCAACATTGAAAGCCATAGAGGGGCCCCCGGTTTGTTTTGCTTCGTCTTATTCTGTGTCTGAATTGTTGCCGTTTTATAGTTTAGCTAGTAGTTTCGTAACCAGGGGAAATTCCTTTGAAGCCGGGCCGGTTCTGTTCCTGTGCTCATTATCATGCTGGTGCACTGATAAAAAATTTAGATGCTTTTCATGCACACACAAACAAACCGTCGTGCTGTTTGTGCCAAACTAATTGTAGGAATACGTAAGGAAAAATAACAAATAAATAACGGCACCGATGTGTTTTGTGTTATTTTGAATTTAGCGGACGTGTTGGACGTCTTTCTGGTTTTGACTCCGTCTCCGGTGGGCTCATGTTCTCTTATACAGAACTAATTTGATCATGTCTTCCTCCAGAGTCAATTAGGAAATTCTAAACTGGTGTTAAGATAAAAAGCTGAAATGTTCACTCATTTCCCCCTCGCTGGCTGAACGAGTCGTAGCGTTTCTCTCTTTCTTAAATGGTAATATTTATAACTGTGCAGACAGAAAGTGAGGTTAAAGTAGCGCTGCACATATTGCCTGCTGCTCTACTGGCCTTCAAGGCTTAATGATCTACTGACACAGATTCATGGAGCAAATATGAGCGAGATTTATTGGAGGATGGAGTTTAGACTTTGCCTCCAGTTGCCTGTTTATTATTCATGAGCAGCAGGGGGGAGAGCGGGGCTTTATGTTTGAACCTCGGAGACTTCAAAGATAGGATGGAGGCGTATGAGTGCACGCTGTTGTGCTTTTCGAGTGTTTTTTTTTGTGTGTTGGCCTTTGACTCTTTCTTCTTGTCAATGGAGAATACGTATTAGCAAAGCAAGCTAACTGCTGAGCTAGCCAGCGCTCTTCTAGCCTGGTGATAAGTCACACTTTTTTCTAATCTGATCTACTGATATAAACACAGATCTGGACACTGAGGGCAATTTAAAATTTGTTTTACTGGTAGGAGAGTTGGGGGTGGTCGCACTTCCGCTCCGAAGATTTACATTTCTTTGTTTTGCGTTTTCTCTAGTCCACTGTTGGTCAAGAATCTACACACAGACTCATATGTATACATACACAACCAGAGAGAGATGCGTTTTAATGTCGTCACTTAGCCTCCGGTGTAATTTTGCCTGAATATGTGCATTTTGAAAGATCTTAGTAGAAAAACGTTGATGGAAAAATTCGACAAAAAAACGCCCTCAATTTTGCAAAAAATAAATTGAAAGCTTTTTTAAGCTTTGTTCTTATCTTTTTCGAAAAAGACTGCACAAAAAGGGGGAGATGGAAACACATATATTTATACATATATCTATTTAGAACCACTTCTCAGTTCTAAAAACGTTGTTAATTGCTTAATGAAGGAACTTTGTTGTGATGGCTTCCTGAAGGTGGCATTCCAGAACCTCTTAAAGAGACAGAGGCCCTATTTCAAGGCATTAAATTGCAAGGTCAAATTTACTTTAGATCATGTTTGATATATACATAATTTTTATAAGAACTGAAGATGATGTAGTTTCTTGATGGTGGTACAAAATATACTATGTGTTTGGAAAATACATAACACTGCCTCTTTAAGATTTCTGAATAAGGTTTAAAGTTTCTGAAATTTGCTATTTTCTCTAAAATACTATGAATAATTTTTTTTTAAATGAAAACATCCTGCCCATACTTGTTGTTTTGAAGTAACTATGAGTTATGCACAAAGATGCATTTAAACACCAGGTGAGAAGAGACAAACCTACTGTTCAGATCCCCAGGGAGGACTAAGGAGCCTCAGAGAGAGGTTAAAGGTCACCTTCCAAGCACCAAAATATGCAAAATTTAACCTAAAATATGTGTTTGTTTGTTGCTTGTACACGTGGGTGTGTGTGTGTGTGTGTGTCAGTGAGTGTTTGTTGTCACTCATGTTGTGCTGACATAAATCTGTCACCTTGCTGGAACATGTCCTCCTTATGAGGCGTTAGCTTTATGTAAATAGTAGTTAAGGTTAAGGTTGCAGTAAGTCTGAACGAAAGGAATGTCATGTCTTCTGCAGTCCAAGAAACATAGCTGTTTACGTGCGTGTGTGTGTGTTTGTGTGCACTCTTAATTTATTCAGACACACACACACTCATTCACATACTCGTTCTCGTCCTGGCAAAGCTGTTCTCTCCAGTTTGACAGGTTTAACTTGGATCTATTTTTGGCCTGTGGTGTCCTGAGCTTCATGACACACACACCCACACACACACACCCACCCACCCACACACACACACACGCACACACACACACCCACACACCGCACACACATGGAGATGAAAACACAGCCATGCCAGGTTCTGCTCTGTCACTTCACTACATCTTCTCCTCAGCCAGCCGGTAAATCCCTCGGCTGAATATTGCATGAGCAGCTGAGCGCTGGAGGGCCTCAGGCAGCAGGCAGAATAATGGGAAAGAACCAGCGGCAGATTGATTGTAGTGTGTGTGTGTGTGCGTGTGTTGGTGTGTGTGTGCGCGTGTGTGAGAAACTTACACGCCTACTGGTTATGTTACCTTGCTTTTGGGGTGTTGCAGTGAAGGCATCAGAGTAATATATGGAGTAATGTTGAGATGACGATGCTAAACACGCTAATTATCCTCGTTATTTTCATCGCCCATCAAGATGAAGGCCTCGGATCTTCAGCCCGCCTCTGCTCACTGACTCTAATAAATAGCCACCACGTGTCAAAAAGCCATATTTCCCAACAGGGGAGCTAAGTTTCAAGCGAGCTGATGCAGCATGGCCGCTTTCTGTGCGCTCACTCCGCAGCGCAGCATGCCCTTTTAGTGCTTATTGTAAAGCAAAGCCTTTCCCTTTGTATTGTGAAAAAAAATCTCGCTGTTTGTGTCTAGTATGCAAATAGTACAGAAGGCATGGAGCCAATGTGTTAGCCTGGTAAAATGCAAAATGCAAATACATTTGGCAACAATGTAGATTATAGATTAGAATTAACTTATCTATATTAACATTTGAAACAAAATGACTTCTTTCAAACCGTCCTGAATATGAAAACCAGGAAATCTGACATTTTTATACGCACTTATAATCACCTGTTTGAAAACATTACAAGCTAACAAAATTGAGCTTAGTGATTAATTGTAATTAATCACAACACTCAAGCGATTAATTTGATTACATTTATTAATCGATTGACGGCACACAACCAGCCCCGGGATCCTCACATGACATGTTCGCTGAATTATATTTTTTACTTTTTGATGCGTTTCGACAAAAGTGTCCTTCGTTTTAAACCCTGGTGCAAAAGTGACGTTTTCCAATTCTTATATAAAGGTTTGTTTGAGATAGTCAGAATTAAAGTTTTGAGGCGATGGCTTCGTTGTGGCCTTGCTGAGGTGAGTTTACCTGCTCCAGATGATTCAGCAACTGACAGCTGGGGGTTAAAACCAAAATCGGTCAGAATCTGCATATGAAACCAGCTGAAAATGTTGTTGCATCAGGCTCTTAGTACTCTGTCACTGGTATTTTTCTACATATGGTGTGCAGGCTAAGTTCTCTCTTTTTTCCTCATTTGTTTTCAAAGATTATTTTCTGTGTTTTAATTTCTTGCAACCTGAAAATCTGTTGGATTTTTAGAATGTGAGCTAGCTCTCTGTTGGACTGAACAATAAAATGCTTCGTTTTTTACCTTTAAACATAACCACCAATGACAGCAGCCGGGACTTTAAATGCACAAACGCCATTGCTCTTCAGCTGGTTGACAGATGCAAAGTCATCACTACATGTGCGGTTCGGCTCGTGAGGCAACACAAACCTGTCATAAGTTTGGTGTGACGGAGTGCAACTGTCACAAAAGGCAGAAAAGTCCAAAAAGAAGTGTCTCAAGGCATCATTTTTAAAAACGGGGAGAGGAAGAGTAATTCGCTCCCAAGCTACAAGCGTCAGCAGATTACACCCTCCCAGTTTGAGAAATTAGTCTGCAGGCTGTCTTTAAAAAAGAATTGAGCAAACATTTTTAGCCATCAATATTTCATTAAATATGACTTATTTTCCTTTTTTTTTTTTTTTGCTTTAGTGGATATTTTTAAATACCCCGCCTCTCGCCCGGAGCGTTAGCTGGAGATAGGCACCAGCACCCCTCCCGACCCCACTAGGGACAAAGGTGTTAGAAAATGGATGGATGGATTTTTTTAAATGATTGTGTCATCAATAAACAAGGCCCACATTGGGTAGAGCTTAATTCTTTTCAAAATCTATATTCTATACAGTCAAAGCAGGTAGCTCTTTACTTTGAAAATCCACTTCTAGTTTAAAAAAAATCACAATTAATCTAATGAATGAAAAATTCCTCGTCACTGTGGCAGTATACCACTGCTAAATTGTCTTTGATTCTAATGACATCTGAAAATGTTTACTGTATGATGCTAAAATTATACATAAAATATATTCTATACAAAATACTATAGTTTTTTCAGTGGACGGATTGTTTCTTATACAGGCTGTTTGTGCATTCTTTGTGGATATCTTAAATTAATTTTTTTTTAAAGTAAGTTTGCCTTAAATATGATCATTACAAGTATTAAATTTTGTCTTAACAGGACAATTTAATCACTATTTTCTATGTTCTTTTCTTGTGGGACTCTTCTGCCAGATTCTGCAAATATACCCTTTCTAGCTAGCTAGCTAGCTACACGCAAAAAAGCTAGCTAGGCTAGTTATCGAGCTAGCTAAACAGCTGTCTAATTAGCTAGCTTTTTTGCGTCTATCATGGGTACGTACAACTTTATCTCAAGTTGGCTGAATGAGGTTTGTACATTGAAATCCCACCAATCTGCTTTTGTTAAACTGCTAACTATGACAAGACTTTTGGGGGGTTTCCGCTTGAATCTGGGCTAAAAGTTCAGAAAGTATGAACCCAGAGAAGAGGAAAAGCTCCTGCCTTTATCATAATTACATCTTTAGAATTTGTTTTTATGGATAGTTTGAACTAATTGAGTAGACTAGAAAGTTTTCTGCTAACTAGGATATTTGGAGAAGATCATAATCAGTGAGTTTCAGTTGCTCAAAGTCCAGCTGAGGAAATATCCTTCTAGAACATGGTAAATATTTTAAACTTTTGCTAATAAAGGTAGCTCAAAAGCTATTGAATTTTAGGTTGTACTTAATTTTTGTACAACTATTTTTGGATTAATGCCAAGTTCTTGTTGAATAATAAACAATGTCATGATTGCGGTAAACTAATGTCAGGCTTTTATTAGACCAAGAACATTGTTGTAAGTCTTAATAAATTAAACATTTGAACTGATAAAGAGCATCTTTTTTTTTTTATCCGCTTGCAAAGCCAGAAACAGTCATACCTAAGAGGGAACCAATATTGAGCTTAAAGTGTTTTAATGACAATCTAGCAAACTCTGAAAACCTCTGAGGACCCAGACAATGAGCTTAAATACTTCTGTTGCCACTTTTTCTTTCTTTATCCAGTCTGTTGTCATTATTAATATCTAAAAGGAAATTATTTGAAAGTGCATCTTGTTTGTCAACTTCGGCTTCTGACCGCAGCAGCTGAGGAAGTGGTAAGGTGTCCGGGGCGGTGGGGTTAGAAGCTCTCTTGCAACATGTCAGACATTCATAGCTGAGGGCGAGGCATGTTTAGGACGGGATAACACCAACCATAGCTGTGTTGTGGATGTGTTTGCAGTGTGTATAAGTAGCAGGAATGCAGTGTTCCTGTGTGATGTGTGCGTCTCAGGTTTCACTTTGGGTCTGCAGGGCAGGCAGGACACTACGTCCCTTCTTCCTCCGTCTCTCATGCGTTAGCCTACAGAAGCATCTCCCTTCAGTATTACTGTATGTTTTGTTTTTTTATCTGTCACAGTGCCAACACTATAACTGTCGTCTGCTGTTGCTGTGACAGCTGCAAGGTGCTTTCTCTTTCTTTTGCGTAACTTTGAGTAGGTGTGATGTGTGAAAACCTTCAAGGCGCCATAAACACACAGTCGTCACTGTCATTTTTGTTTTCAAAACCAAAATGATAACAGCAGAAAATGGCAGACTGGTGATAAAATTAAATGCAACTGTATCCCGCAAACTGTTGTTTCTCTCTAAAATAGTAATGACTATAAATACATAGAAATTCACAGTGATTAGGTTATGTTGAACCAAA
The DNA here is from genome assembly GCF_003331165.1 of Xiphophorus hellerii. Classification (NCBI taxonomy): domain Eukaryota; kingdom Metazoa; phylum Chordata; class Actinopteri; order Cyprinodontiformes; family Poeciliidae; genus Xiphophorus; species Xiphophorus hellerii. Next base: position 22,251,676 of record NC_045690.1, read on the forward strand.
ACATTGACCTGCTGATGCCGGTTTCCGCCTGTTTTGATTTCCCGTTAGCCGCTGCTATTAACTCTACTCTATATATTTCTTTCTAGCATTTGTTACTGTGAGTGGTAGTTGTTGATAGTAGAGACCGCGGTGGCGTCACACTGTGTGTGTGTGACAGAGGGCACCATACCTGTCAAGTTTGAGAATGCGGGAAATGTCGCCGTCCGGTATAGGTAGTCAGAACACCGGCCCAAACGGGACATTTGACAGGTATGTCAGTAACTGTAAAACAAAATGTTTCTATTTCAAAAGGAGTGATTTAGAAATCACATTTTAAGTTATGGTTAGCATCCTGTTTCAGCCGCTATGGCTAACACATAGCTCCGCGGAGTGATACTCAGACATATCACTCCGCGGAGAGCCTCACGCTCTCGAGGCGGACGCAATTTTACTAATGGATACTCTGTCACACGGTAAACTGCACAGCATAGATGCACATTTTGAAATATCAAATTGGAAAAGGTTGACGAAAAAGGTAAAATTCAAATAGTTTTCACACCAAACTGTTTTGTATGCGACGCTTGGCTGATAAGGCTGAGAGTTACCGCCATTGGAGAATAGAGAATTAGAGAATATAGAAACTTGTATAATACATCAATGAGGAAATAGAAGTACTTCCACAGAACCCAAAAAATACATGGAGGGATTTATTAGATTGTTAGCCTCAGCATTTCTAAGACGCTGCCAATATTTCCAAATACTACAGGTTCCATAAGAGACTAGAGGCTTGAAATTACTGAACTGAACAACTTGTACGGTCTTCCTGGTACCTGCTGAAGTCGCCTCTATGCCAGTCGGACCCTTCGCTGGTTTCACAAAACATCCCCAAGGTGTGTATGACTTAAAAGTCTTTGTCGTTCTGGAAAAAGTTAGGTCCTCCTTTTTCCACATTTTCATTATGAAGACCTGATCTGTTCTCCACATCTGACCTTTTTCAATCACTGGTAGACGAAAGGTTTGCAGGGTGGAAGAAAACTTTGATCCAGCAGAAATTACTGACATACTCCCAACTCTCTGCTGCACAGACAAGAGTCCTTGAGACCTCACTATTTTTCACAGTGACTCACAAAGCAGAACATGGGTTAAATTTGAGGGACGGAAAGAAAGACCAATGAAAAAGGTGAAGCGAATATAGACAGACAAGATGAACCCAAATAGATGCTTGAATTTAGATCACGAAAGCTTTTTTTTCACATGATGAGAGAAAATACAAGCTTCTTCTTGGAGCTATATTTCACCTGGATTTTAATGAGTTCCAGGTTTTAGGAATACTCATCTCTGATTGGCCAGTTCAGGTCATTCAGCTATAATGTTCAAACAAACATATGAGGTGTAACTAGACTAGTTAAACACAACACTATGGTAACGTACATTGTACGTGTGGTCGGTGCACATCAAACATCATAATTATTGTAACCATGGGGACCAGACGTCAATAATTTTGAGTCTGAGTTGTTCTGATGCTGAAAATGTTATAAATGCAGGCAAACCTGAGCATCCATGTTAAAGGTTTGGGAGGCAGGACAAAAGAAAAAGTAGGGCAAGCTTATATGCACTACAGAAATGAAAGATCCATTAATTTAAACTGGTACAAAGTATATACACCCCTGTAAGATTGTTAAAGAAAGAAAAAAGACCATGATGAGCCATTTAAAATAGTTTTTTCCACTTTTAATGACATAAAATGAACCAAAAGTTTACATGGAGCAAATAGACTTTTTTTTGTATTTGTGTGAAGTTGTCAGACCAAACATCTCTTGTTCTAAGTCAAAATTATTCATATTAGCTAAATGGCCAAAATAACAAGAGACAGAATTTGTCAGAAATGTATTTATGAATGTCTTCCTAAGTTTACATTAGAGATTCACCGATCCAGTATTAATATCTGTATTGGTGCCGATATAGAAAAAAAATTCTGTATTGGGTATCAGTGACGATGTGCCCAATTTATAAGAGCAGATCTATTCAGTTTAGTTCTATACATTGTGCTTTGAGTGACATCATGCTTTATTATTTATATTTAAAATTCCTGATAAAACTTTCTGAACCATTTGAAAGCAGGTTTGTTGCAGTTTATTACATTTTTGACCCATCTTTTTTTTTGTCAGTTTCTTCATTATTTGTTTTACATAGGTTGTTATATTCCCAATCGCACTGATGGAGCAAATTCAAGATATGCTGTTCTTACATGTTTGACCAAGCTTAGTGGAGCTGTCGGTGTATTTAAATGTGCTGTGCTGGAGCAGAGTTATCAAATAAAATTGTCATTCAGTACACTTACTGTATGTCTGTGTTGACGAAAAAAAGAGAGAAACATTTAGGGTCAATTCAGCTTTGTTTTTCTGTATCAGATCGGTATCGGCTTATACTAAAACTCAAATATCTGTATCGGTATCGGAAGTGAAAAAAGTGGATCGGTGCATTCCTAGTTTACTTAGAGGATGATTATTATCTCTTTCAACCATGAGGGCTGGTGTTTTTCATGAAGCCCATTGATTTAGGAAGTGCAGAGTATTTAGCAGTTCTTGGTAAATAAATCCTTGAGTTTCTTCAGAGCGCTAATATGGTCATTTGGACTAAAGCTTCAAAATCTGATTGTCGGTTATGGTTGCTGCTCTTAAGGATGTTATACTTCAGCTAATTTGTCTTCTTCATAAAAAACTAACATGCATTTTTGTTTTTTCCACATTCCTTATGCATAATGTTGTCAGTCAATGTGGGGAAGAATATATATATATATATATTGGACTACCTGGCCCTTTCCTGCCTGCATTCCCGGAAATGTCAGAACACAAGGTGCCTCGTTATGACGCACGTCGAAATGAACATAAGAGCACTCAACATATAACGAGACGAGAACTAAGTGCAGTCCTTTACCAGCACACACCATCTGCACTCTGCACCATGGCAACCCTCGGCGATTCAATGAGAACATGAACGCCAACCTAATGTATCTAAAATAAAAAAACAACTAAAAAGATCTCATCAGCGGCGAGCAGTTATGGGTGTGCGCGATGGCTTTATGTGCAGCATCTGTCGATTTACTGAAGGTGTTGTGTTTCAAACTTTAGAGGAAATCAGATCCGGCTTCACCGCTGAGTTTGAGCTCAGCTCGCCCTGCCAGGCGTGGTCTGATGTGGTAACGTCCGGAGATCATGTGTGCAGAGGCTTTCAGAAGAACAGGAATAGAAATCCAGCAGAAGTATTCACACCCCTTAAACTCTTTTATGTTTTGCTACGTAGTGGATTTTGTTGAAATTTTACGAGAAACACCAATACATGTTGTCGAATAGTTGCAAACTGGAGCAAAAGTAAATCATGGTTTTCAATTTTTTGGGTGAATTAACATCTGAAATGTGTGCTGTGCATTTCCAATCAGACATCTTTTCTCTGATGCCCCTAAATAACATCCAGTGCAACAATTGCCTTCAGAAGTCACATACCGATCCACTTTTTTCACTTCCGATATCGATATCTAAGGCTTAGTACCAGCCGATACAGAAAAGCAGACTTGAAATAACTTAAAATGTCTGTTTTTTTAGAACACAGAAATAAATGTACTGAACTACAAATGTATAGTTCACTTAGTTTGGTCAAACATGTAAAGACAACTTTAATTTGTTTCGTCACTGCAATTAGGAGCATAACAGCCAATGTGACATAAATAATAAACAAACAGAAGCTGACAAAAAAAATAGGTTGACTAATTTGGTCAAAAATGAAAAAAATAAACTGCAACAAACCTTCTCTCAGAATGGTTCAGAAATTACAGTTAGGAATGTTACATTTTATGTAGAATAAGTAATAAAGCATGACGTCGCCAAAAAGCACAAAACATAGAATTACAATGAATAGATCTGCCCTTGCGGATAGGGCACATTGTTACCGAGCTAGAATTGTTTTCAGAATTGGGATCGATAACAATATTAATATTGGATCGGTGCATCTTTATACATAATTATTAATTTCACGTTTGTGAGGAAGGTGCCGGGCTGATTCATGAACAGGAAGTCCAGTTTGGTCCTGTAGTCAGACTTGACTCTGAACGGTTTCATCATGTGCGGGAATGCTTGGACTGGCGTTGCTAATGGCATGCTAATTAGCTTTACATTGTCTAATGAAGGGCTGCCGTTTTGTGCTTGAGTGAAAAATCACTCCGCTTCACCCACTGCCTTCAGAAACATGTGGAAGAGTATAATTTGTCGCGTTTCGCTGTGAGAGTGGGAGAGCCGGACGTCAGAGCGGCCTGCTGAGACGAACGCTGAACTGTGAAAGGTGATTTGGAGTACAATTTCAAGCCGACACATTCAGAAATGGAATTTTCTCCAGAAACGATAAGTTCCAGAAGCCTGGAGATTTCTTTTGTTGAAGAGCGACGTCGATGCTTTGCAGATTTTTCAACTCTACCTGCTGTGAAATGACGCCTCTCTGCTCTCTCCCAGCTCAACTGCGACATGTAATCAAAATGAAAGGATTTATCCTTGTATAGAAGGATAAATCCTCCAGTTTATCCTTTGCCTTATGGCCTGAACCTCCGAACTAATCCATATATGCTTCATACTGCTGAATTACAGAGTACTTTTCTTTTTCTTGTTATTTGAGTGGCTAATCAGTGTTTAAATTATTAGCCACTCAAACAATTCCTTTGGTTTATTGTTTAAGTTTGTACTTTTTCTAGACCGATCAAAACTCGAGGAACTTTTCTTTGATAATGTGCGGCTTTCTGTATCCCTGGGGTATAAAAAGGATGTGACACTGGCCCATTCCCTTTATCCACTCTAGCTTTCCCGAGAATCCATGTTTGTCTTTTCACGTCACACAGCGAGTTGGATGGTAAAGGAGACACAACTCTAATCTCCAAGGCTGTCTTTTAGAGAACTGCAGCGGAAAGTAGCATCTCTGGTTCACCAGGTGTCCATGACAACCATTAAGTGAAGTCATAGGTTTTTTGTAGCACGATTCATGGGCAAAGCATCACAATCTATACATGAAGAAATAAAAAAATAATAGTAAAAGTGCAAAAATGCAAACACAGACATTGTTATATGTTTACAATTTAACAACAGCTTTGGGAGAAAAAAAAAGGTTTTTAATATTTAGTCATGAAATATTTATTTATAGATATTTAGGCACTGATTCTCTCTCAGATCTACTGTAGAACGTTTCACCAGACCGCAAACCGGTCCCATTATTTACATGCTAATTAACTGTTCAGGAGTGGCGCTTGAAACTTCTGTTTTTCCTGCCCTCGCCTTATGAAGGTCAAAAATGTCCACTTTGAAAAATGGCTCTGAAAATAAAAATTCTATTGTTTTTCTCAAAAATGAAACACTGACACCACATAAGCCATTATTGTATTTCACAATAACTGTGCAATCATAAATTATAAGTCCTTTTTGTCATATATTGTTCCACAAAAACCATGGATCAGAGAGTTTAGGAGAGGAACCAGGACTCTTGATGATCTGGACTTAAAGAGACAAAGAAGAAAACTAAGTACCGTACTGTTTACAAAAACAGCTGTGCAAGTAATTTTGCTAATGGGAATTCAGTCAATAACGTAAATTTGAATAAATGTTTAGAAGTCTGGACTCTCAGAATATTGGCCATTAGAAAATATGCAACTGCAATAAAATATTTTACACATCTTTACCAATTAAACATGGCCGACACCGTCTCTGGCTCCTGATAAGGTTTGGCTGCGGCGTGTGTTTGCATTCTTTCTGTCTCCGATGAAGTGACACCAAAACAACTTCCAGATGTTTTTTCTGTTGTTTGTGTCAGATGAAATCTGTTGCAACGACGCCTAGAGGGCCTTTCTGCTCCTGGGCTCCGGGTTCGCCAGAGCATCTGCGTCGAGTCAACCGCCGGATCGGGGTTCGGGTCGCCGTGCGTTTCAGCCAAGCCTCTAGGAGGCCGGCTGCAGGGGAACGAAGAAGGACACAGATTTCTCTGCTGTGCTCTCAGAACAGCGTCTGTTTGGGAATGTGCGTGTTGGTGAGCACAGATGTTAGGTAATGGGAACAAGGAGGCCTTCAGTGAAAGAGACGACTGCTGTTTCTGTCCTTGCGTGGCGAGGAAGGAGCAGAGAGGTTGTTCAGACTGCCAAACCGTTAGCTTTTGTTAGCATAGCCACTTCTTAACTGTCTAAGTCGCTTTGTGAGGGACTCTGCCCAATGACACGTCTTCCTTGTATTTTCCTGATGTTTCAGCGATCTGAGTGAAATGAGGCACCAGTTGGTGTAAATGTTTAACATCCTCGTTGATTCTAATCATCATGGTCATTCCACTCTTAGAACCGACGACGGCACACATCTGGTTGAGCCCTGGTGAGACATCTGGAGCAGAGATTACAGCTTTAACAATGAAACGTGAGAAAAACATTGCTGGGTTTTTTTGATAACAAATAACAGATAACAAAACTTTAAGGGGTGGTACCGTGTGTTTTCCAAACACACAGTTCTATTTTATAACACAGATTTTGTAACTATGTTACCTTCAGTTGTTATAGAAATGCTGTATATATCAATTATGACTTAAAAGAAATTTGTAATTTAACGTCTTGAAATTGGGGCTCTGTCTCTTTAAGAAAGTCCTGCTCTTCCTGAAACTCTGCCTTCAGGAAGTCATCACATCATGGCTCCTCTATTAACACTTTAACAACGTTTTTATCAGCATAATACTAAGAAGTAGCTCATATAGTGAGCTCAGCAGATGGGCAGTTCCACTAGATGTTTGCTAATTGCTGCTGGCTAGTCTGAAGGAGCTGAGTGAGGAGGGCTGCTCGGTGAGTGATTATAGGAAATTATTCTGACTAATTTCTTGATAAACCGAGCTTACATGAAGAAACGGCAAGAGGTTTTTCACCACTTTTGCTCCATTTTCTTTTGTAAGTGTATCCCAGGACATCCGCAATCGTTCGGCTGCCGTTGCCTCCCTCTACCCCCGCAGACCAACATCCAGCCACCTTGCATATCTGAGATAGATGGAGCAGTGGGACTGGGATCAGTGGAAACTAGGAAGAATACCAAACAGGAGCAGGAAGAATGCTGAGCATTGTCTGGACGTGAGAAGCTCTCAGGACAATGCGAGCCTTCTTTTGGCCGGCGTCCATTGTGCCCCGGCCTTTTCTCGGGTGGTGTCAGCTGGGGTGGAGAAAGGTCTTCATTCAGACTGCCGGGGGTTCCTTCAAACCTGCCATTGTCATCACTTCTTCTTCTCCCGCTGTGTGTTTTTTATTTTTCCCCCTTGCGTCGAGGCTGATTGATACCCACTTGGTCGCAGAGCCGCAGCGCTGTAATTACGCCACTCAGCAAAGCGTGCGCTTTCCGAAAGGCCTCCGCCGGTACCGCCGCTGCTTGCTTTTGTTCTCCGCCTCACCTTTCTATTTCCTGTTCTCAAAATAAAAGATCTGCAGAGGAGTTAGATTACACGTGTGGTCAAGTCCTAATAGCGGTGAATGTGTGGTTCATTGGTGTATCGTTTCTTTCCTTTCTGCCTACAGCGGGAGTTTTAGCCCACCTCTCAACGACATCCATTGCCGAGTTTATTTGTGTCCCAAGGTGATTTAGCCATGATGTCATTCCAATCAACCACTCTGTTAATGGTTTAATTTTGCAGAGAAAAGGAAGCGAGCCACGTGATAAACGGACCTTTTCTGAGCTGCTGGTCTGAATGATTTAGTCAAAGAACCACAGAAAGCTCCTCTAAAGGAAATTTCTATCCCCCCCTCATGGGAGGAAGAGTCTCCAAGATCGTGACAGGCTTGTTAAAGCACCTCTTACACACACACCCCCACCCCCACGCATACACACATGCACGCTACCCTAACAATACCTCCATGTTTGCCAACAGCCCAATATCTTGCTTTCCTTCACTCTTTTCCTTGCTAAAGTGTTCATACCTCTGGATTTTCTCCTTGGGTTTTGTAACATTATGACTGCAAAACCTGATCAGGTGAATGATGAACGGAGTATCAATCAATCAAATTTTATTTGTATAGCACATTTCAGCAGCAAGGCATTTCAAAGTCCTTTACAGCATAAACACAAAAACACAAAGTTATGCAACATAGAATCAACAATCAAAACGTTACATTAAGTCAAGTGCCATCATTAAATTTGTAATTGGTTACGTTTCAAATACAACTCTAATGCATAACTGTGATGTGGAAGCAAAATAATAGTTTAAGCAGCTTTTACTGCTACAAATCTGAAAAGTGTGGTGTGCATGTGAATTCCGGCATATTTGGCCATTAGTCTTTGGGAGCATGTCTGCCATCTTTACACATGTTGAAATTGATTTTTTTTTTAAATTAGATGACTATTATTTCAATAATCAATTCATCATGATTAATCCGATTAATCGTTTCAGCCCCAGAATGAATAGGTGACTTTTAAAGGCAGATGACAACACTGAATGATATTTAGTTGAGCTTTAGTAATCCCAATGAGGAGAACATTTTAGTTACAGAAACCATTTTGAGTTTGTGCAGCAGGAAGTTGGCTGAAATGGTTTTTGAAGCATATTTGGGTCCATCAATAGCTGGATTTTTTTTTTTGCTTTACAATTGTGACCTAGTTTGCTTACATGGGTAAAAAAGTTCATTTTTGAAGCACAATTGACATAATCCAAAATGCCAGCTTTGTTTTTAGTCAGTTTTCAGCTACTGTATTAGGAAATGTTATGCAGTCCCTTCAGGATTTTTTCTTATTAACTGTACTCTGTGTAAGCTGCAACCCACTCTGTCTCTGTTGGAGCATTCAGCTTGCATACTAACAAAAACCAAAATAAAAAACCTCCACAAGGTATACGTAGATGTGAGGAGGTGGAGAAGAATGAACAAGTATGGGGATCTTGTGCTTTTGGAGAGAAATGGCTTCTTTTAAGGGATTATGAGGTCTTTTTTTCTCTCTTGCAGCCACAGTTTCTGGGCCTTTATGACTGATAGTGTGCAGTTCTCAGAAACCAAAGCATTGATTAGCTTTTCAGCTCAGTTTTTTTTTATTTCAGTCTTTTACTCATATGTTATTTAACTGTGACATTTTAAGAATTTGAATAATGGCAGCCTGGAAAAGCATGAAAATGCAACACAGAGCTAAAAAAAAATGCATTAAAGAACAAGTAATACAATATAAATAGCAGCTAAAGGGGATTTGATGACATGTGCAACTGATAAAAAGGACTAAAAAATAAAAATTACATCGATTTAAGTTTATTTTTATGATGTTTCAGTTCCTTCAAATTCAGATGGATTTGAAGTCGATTAAATCTTTGTATTTTTCTTGTTTCATCTCTTCAAACATTGTGGCCTCTTTTACTTTTTTGGAGGATGCATAGAGCAAGAATAGATTTCTAATAGATATGAGGCTTGAAAAATGAGGACAAATATTAATAAAGGTTTTGTCTGAATCTTAATGTATCAAGAGTATTTAAGTACTCAGAGGATGAACTGATAAAAAAGGACATCTCTGGAATTATGTGAAACATAAAAGAAGCATACAAAATATTTTATTATTTATTCCAAAAGGACTTGATTTTAAAGAACAAATGTTCTAGTAGTATTTTTTACCAACTGTTTGATGTGGGAGTTCAAAGAGAGCAAAACATCCGTCAGGATTGCTCGATGTCTGCATTCAGACACAAAATCAGTCAGCAGATGGAAGATTAAACACTTTTTTTGTTTTAGCATCCAATTTAATATTACACAAAGTGAGCTAAACCAAACTAAAAGATTGTTTGAGGTGACAAAATGGCTGATAAAGTGTGGATGCAACAGTTTACATCACAGTATCATTAGAACAAAAACAAATGGAAGTACGTTTTTGATAATTCTCAGTAAAGATTGTTGATAATCAAAATAAACAAGAGTGACCCCAGAACTAATCCTTGTGGGACACCTTTGGCCACATAAAGGAAACTGGAGGAAATGCCTTCAGCTCTTATATACTCTTCTGTTGAAAATATTAATTTTTTTTAAGCCAACCAAATGCATCTCTTTGATCGTTCAATAATGATAATTTTTGTGTTATTAAGGTCTGACCCACAGTGTTGACAACTGTGCAGAAGTCAATAAACAGTCTCAGGAAAACCAGACTGGAAATGGGATAATGTACAGCATTATAAGCAGTTAGATACTCTTTACTAGTTGCTCACTGACAGGAGTCAGATTTTAACCGTAACAGGTAACGCAGATCTTGGCAGGTAATCGTTTTTTTTGTTTTTTTTTGAGACGATTCCAGATATCAGGAAATCTTCCTCGTTTCCAGAGAGAAGTTCAAAATGAGTCAGTGCTGACTCAGTAAAATTAGTTGCTTTTGAAAAGAAACAGATAATATAACAGTAAACCAGCATTAAGTCATGGTTGGCAGGCCTGTCACAATAAACAATAAATCAATCAGCCGCATGATGAATTAAAAGAAACTCAATCATTTTCATTCGCTTGATTTTTCTCTTTACTCTTTTTGCCATAAACTGAATGATAAAAGTCTTCAGTCTGGTGCTTTGAGCTCAACTGTCCCTTTTTTAAAAAAATTAAATTTTGTTTACAAAAACTTCATAATTTATTTTATTGGTTGTTTTTGTTGTTTTCTTTATTTATTGTGGATATTTTAAATGTCTTCCAGTTCCAGTGTTTAATGAACATTAGAATTTAAAGTTTATTGAGCTTTGAGAATCTGTTCTTGCGTTGTTGCGCCATTATTACTTGAAAATGTTCTCAAAGCAACAATACTATCGTGTATCGCAATAAGTTCTGGAACAATTTATCATCCAGCAAAGTTTGTTATCATGACAGACCTAATGGTTGGTTGGCTGCCTCCCCTGGTCCAGTGTTCAGCATTAATAAGGACATTTCTGTTGTATGAACTCTTTTAATACAAAACAATGTAACTTGATGAAACTTTTTTTTAAGTCTTAGCACAGAAGAATTCAAACCGAAATGTTGTTTGTTTTTCAAGTGACAATTTTGCTAATTTACATATTTTTTGCACTATTTTAAGCATATTTTAATAATTGTTAATTACTAAACCAATCTAAATCTAGGGCACAATGGGGTTATTAAGAAAGTAAGATGCATTCTCATGTCTAATCGTGTTTTTAATTTCTTTAATTTGGTCATTACTAACGTGCACATTAACAAAGTAGGTTACATTTTCTACAGTTGCTGCAGAAAGTGATGCTGCCTCAGTGTAGAGTAAGCATGTGATTAGTAGAGTTTGTGATTAATCTGTTTACGTGTCAAAGCGATACCAATGTGATCAATGTGTTTACTCCTTGGAAGACTCCGGCGGGGCCGCAGCGTTCTCCTCCGTAAACCGTTCATCCCACTGTTTGATAAACAGATTGACTTGTTGTGCATGACTCACCTGTTTGTGCATATGAAAACACACTAGAAGAGCTGTCTGAACCTCCACCTCTCCTTTTGTCTGTTTGTGTCTCTGTCCAGACTGTGCAGCCTGACTCTTAAAAAGCTGGTGGTGATGAAGGAGCTTGATAAAGAGCTGATTTCTGTGGTCATCGCAGTCAAGATTCAGGTATGTATTTCTACGTTTTGGTATATATGTTGAAAAGAACCAATAAATTGTCCAATAAAAGTCCCCTGTGAGCATCTCATGAGGTCTAGTCTTGTACCTCCTAGAATGGTGTGAACATTTTTGTAACTTTTTCTTCCACAGGGCTCCAAACGCATTTTGAGGTCCCATGAGATTGTGCTGCCACCTAGTGGGTCAGTGGAGACTGACCTGGCTCTCACCTTCTCCCTGCAGGTAAAGCAGAACAAACACCACCCTCATGTTGATGTTTGGTAGAGGTAATGTGTTTCTATTACTATTCAGTCTTGGCTCTACATGTGACTAACGAAGAGTCACATGTAGACTCTGAGCACAGTACTCAGTGGGTCACTGAGTACTGTGCTCAGTGACCCATACTGAGATGTTATTTCTACACAGTAGGAGCTCGTGCTTTAATTTGAATAGTTTTCTGCTTTGGATTCACGAACAGTTAGAGAGGTTGCATCAGTTTTACATGATCTGCACCCAAAGTGAGTTTTTCTGAGGCATAAGCGAGCCTCCAGACCAGCAGGGGGCCCCCAAGAGAGCTTGTTGTTCTTCGGTTTTCGACAGAGCACGGATCTGGGATGGAAGTCACATCCAGTTGTACATTTGAAAACTACTTAGACTTTCTATCTGTTGTCCATTATGATAAATAACAAAATTACTCGAATGAAGTTGATAACATTAGTAGTACAGTCTAATTTATGATTATCTTCATAAATGGATCTTGTGTTCCACTGATTTTCAGAGATGGAGACCAACAGAAGAGCAACTAAGTAGTTTATCTTCTTTTCACAAGAAGCCATGTTGGATTGTAAGGTTGGAGTTGGAGTAAAATCTGCAACTTTCTGTAACCTTAACAGTCACTGCAGCTTCTCTATCGAGGATTTGTTTTGAATTTAACCAGAATTTTTTTATGACTTATTACTTGGGATATTATAATGTAATATAAGTTACTATTTTGAGTTGTCATTGTTATTTTATAGAGATTTAGTCAATATCTGGTTCAAAAGCGTACTATACTTGTTGACCTTGAATAGAAGGGAATAAATATCCCACGAAGCTTCTGAAGAAAACTTAACTTAGAAGAAGAAAGACGCAGGGCTTTTTCTGAGAGCTGTTTTTCTGAGAGCTGTTTTTCTGAGGTCTAACACCCTAGTAAATCATCATGGCTATTATCTATGATTCATTCATCCTTTTTTGATTTACTACAGTTCATCAGAATAACACGTCTGGCTCCTTATCGTCTCTGGATTAGTCAAATATACAACATTCTCCTCCCTGCACATCTATGCTCCCAGACTTAATTTTTTTTCTCAGTTTTCCTTTCCCCCTTATGGTGGCTTTCTCCTATATCCAACTTTGTTTTTCTTCAACATTGCATTATCTGAGTTTCGTTTTGCATTAACATGTTCTCGTGTAATAAATTCACTATCAAATATTCACTCCTTATATTGCAATTTAGCTAAAACTGACTTATAGGTGGTCAGATCCCAACCTTTCTTTTTCAGTATTGACTTACTTTGCGCAGTGAAATTACAATTATTCATGTTTTGTTTTTGGTTTTTTAGCAAAAAGAAAACCACCTGTTGATCTAAACGTCTCTTTTTACCAGATATTGTTGTGTTTTTCTGATTTTTTTTTCTTCTTGTTTTTGTTGTCCTTCAGTACCCACACTTCTTGAAAAGAGAAGGCAACAAGCTGCAGATAATGCTCCAAAGACGGAAAAGGTACAAGAACCGAACGATTTTAGGCTACAAGACTTTGGCCGTGGGCTCTATTGATATGGCAGAGGTACAGTGTGACCGCTTCACATAACGCTCATTCATCTTCAGTTTGTTCACTGCAGATTTAAAGTTTTGTAAAGCACATCAGTGTGTATGTGTGTGAACGGGAGGCAGTAATAAGCCTGTGCTGCCCTTTGTGTTGCCTGTCTGGCAGTCTCCGGTCAGGAGGGAGCAGAAAGGTGTTTCGGCTCTAACAGGCTGTTAGTGTCAGAAAGATCAGGGGAACGTAATGAGTGCTAGAAGCTCCAGCTACCACGCTGTCTGCTGCTGCTTCCTCTTTAATGACTTCTGGCCTTTTAGAGTCACACAGTGCAAGAAAAGCCTGCCCAAATACATCTGAAGAATACTCTTTTGTGTCTGACAGACCGAAATTATCCTGAAGCCTTCGCTAGCATTTCCAGGGTGTCACATGGTCCAGAGTGCATTGATGTGTCTTTTCCTCTTGACTTCTAGTACTGTGCTAGTAAACATCCCAGGTTTAGAAGCGTTTTAAACTTTCTCCCCCCCCCCAAAATCTACCCCTGATTAGATTAGTTTGTGCTGTGCTGTAAAATCCTAATAAGGGATACAGTTTTTATTGTAATGTGGAAATTATTGTTTTACATTAACGATTAAATACATTTTTTACATGGATTAAACTTGTAAAAAATGTAAGGTGGGTTAAAGGGGTGAATATGTAAAACAACATCTTTATCCTGTAAGTATTTTTGTACATAATATTAAAAAATAAACAAACATTTGGGGCAATTAGTGCTTAAGGATTCTATTTGAGTGTCATCATTTCAGGCAGGGGCGGTCCTAACCTTTTTGGTGCCCTGGGAGAACAACTCTTCAAAATGCCCCCAGGGGGCCATAGACACTCAAATTTTTAATTTTTATTTGAAAAAGATTTTTAAAAAAACTAGAATAATACTACAAACACCCATAGCAAGACACATACTGTATACCATTAAGTTTAAAGTATACAATTAAAATACAAGAAAATAAATGCTGTGGAAAATACATACTATTATAATAACGTATTTCTAAATTGAACTAATAGTAAAACATTTTTGAATTTATATGTACTACCATTGTGGTTGTGGCAGCTCATGCCGCCCTATATGAGATGGCGCCCTGGGTTCCTACCCACATCACAAATTGCTACTGATTTCAGGAAACAAACCAAAGTTGGCTCTGAAATGAACAATGTATCTTTAAAGACTCAATAAACTAATCACATCCCACCACAAGAAACACACAGAACACAGTTTCCTCTGCTTGAAGAAAGCATGGGTTACACAAATAAAGAGCTCAGTTTCAGCGCACATGATCCTCACACACAAAGGAGATCCCATATGGTTGAAAAAGCTCAGCGGGGCTTGTTAAGGCTCAGCAGCTGAGAGAAGAAAAGAAAAACACACCATTGAGCTAGAGTGAGGTTTAAAAAAAACACAGGATGTGGTTTTATCAAACCATAAATTCTTGAATTTTCAGCTGAACAGGCAAAGTTGTGGGGGGTTTTTTTTCTCCCCAGGATGCAGTGGGGACAAAAAGGCTTGTCCTGATTTTAGAGGAAGAAATGAAACACAAAACGTGAGATCCCTCCGCTGTGGCGCTGTTGAATCATCCAGTCACCCTGCAGCTGCTTGGCTGATGCCTCCAGATCAGTGCAGTGTAGCAGAAAACAGTGACCCAGGTGTGCTTCTAGTCAGAGAGCAACACATTCAGGCTGAACCACAACAGAGGAAAGAATGAAACACGTTACCTACAAATAAACAAAATAGAAAAAATAACAATTTGATATTTCCACATCGGATGACAGGAAACACAATCTGTTTCAGTGGAAAGCTGAACAGTTCTGCTTCTTGTTTATTTCTCCAAAATCAATAAGATGTCATGGAAACCGTGGATCTTTAATCGTAAACAGAGGCGACAGGAATATATTTATGAATATTTTCATTCTCTGAAACACAATATTAACACTTCAATTACAAGTTAAATTGATTACATTTGACCTTTTGTTGAAAAGAATCTACAATTCACTTATTGGACATAAAAACAAACAAACACGAAATCTAACGACTTAGTGGGAATTATGCAGGGAGTTGAGAAAAAAGATATAAAGATATAACTTTACAATTATGGGATTTAATAAAGTGAAGTTGTCCCGCCCTTCACCTTCTTTTAATTAAATGAAATCTGTGTTAAACATTCGTGCAGCAAAAATGTTTGCTTGTGCCACTGTCGTTTTAAAAATACTAATAAATGTTTCCAGAGGTCATGAAATGCCAACCAGCTAGCTTACAAAATAAAACAAAAATATGGTGTAAATCAACTGTGCTACATTTGCGCTGGTTTGTGCCGTAACTTTTTTCCCCCATATATCTTCATATATTTAAGATTTTTAAAAAAGTTAACACAGGTCACCAGAGATTGAGGGTTCAGTATGTTTTGGCATTTTAGCTAACAAAATGTTTATTTTCTTATTTAAAAAAGGGATTAAATTGTTTGTTTATATGTATTTTTTTTATGTATTTGTAATATTATATAAAATGAACTCAAGTGGTTGAAAAGAATGTGCCAATGTTTTAGCCGATCGATCGATTAGTCGACAGGAAAGCCGGTAACTAAATGTCCCAGCTCTAATTCAGTCTCAAAATCTTTATTCAAAGGAATGAGAGGAGAGAGGAGTCCATGTTTCCAGCAGCTTTTTCTGCTCCTCTGTAGAAATCCCAATGCTGCTTGCCTTTAATAAACTCTATTGGATCTGAGCCGTTGGTACAATGAATCCTCATAAAGTTCTGATCTAGTTGCCGTCACACGTTCCCTCCTATTCACAGCTGTATCTTGAAGTAGTGTCCTAAAATCCTCAGCAGCCCTTATGAAGTGCACTGGCCAGAATGAAGAGGCCTGACCGAGCATTGTGCTTGTGAGCTGTTCATCATTCAGAGTGGACAGGAGGATAAAAGTGCTCTCACCCCCTGGTCTGTTTTTACAATGTGGCATTTTACAAGCACATGCTTCACTTGTGTCTGACAGACCAACCACACAGTAGTGGTCTGTGTTCATTCCCCGTGATTTAATACTTTACAAGACTGCATTTGCAGCTGCAGTGTGTATTTTTTTATATATTGTCTCTACCGGCTTTGGTAGAGTTTCAGGTTTTCCTCCAGTATTGTCCTGTGTTTAAGCGCCGTTAATCATCCAAACACCTCTGACGCGCGTCCCCGTCGCTGCTAAAGAAAAGCATCCCCTCAGAATGATGCTGCCACCACTGCGTTTCACCCCGAGGGCTGTGCATTCAGGCAGGGTAGATGTGCAGGGTTTGTCTTCTGTCAGAAAGTTTCTGGTTTTGTCCTCACCTGACCGGAGCGCCGACTTTGGACATTGGACTGCAGCGCCCCCTTGTGGCAGACTCCGAGCAGGTCTTCAAATGGTTTTACTTCAGAAGATGGTGTGCTTTCTTCTTGTTAATAAAGGCCAGATTAGTGAAGTGTAGGATTAATGCTGCGCTCCAGTTTATTGGAAAGTGGAGCTGGGTTTGACTTCAGACCCGAGGTAACAGCGTTCTGGTTAAGAAGTCGGAATTCCAACATGGCGACGGCCATAAACATGGTTTCCAATAGCTCTGACAAACGTCATTTTAAGGTTTAATTTCTGTAAGTAAACACCAGTTTAAATTTGGTCTGTTTAGAGTTGAAGTCGCTACGTGTAACTTTGATTTTAAACACACTTTTGCTTGTGTGTCTTGTCAAATAAACATGTTTCGGGGCGTGCCGTGGCGTAGCGGTTGGTTCGACCCGTATTTGGAGGCCTTGAGTCCTCGAGGCGGCCGTCGCGGGTTCGACTCCCGGACTTGCCTGTTTCCTGTCAGCCTACTATCATATAAGGGACACTAGAGCCCACAAAAGAACCCTGGAGGGGTAAAAAAAAAACATGTTTCCACCACATCTTACTGACATTGTCAAGAGGAGCGGCCATGTTGAAACGCACTGTAACTGGAGGTAGTCGGAGTTGTAAAACTTTGTCATTTTTCCTCCACTTCACAGTTATATGATACTTTTTGTTGACCTAAACGTTAAATAAATAAATAAATTGAAGTTCATGACTGTTTTGTGACAAAACGGATACAAATTAAAGGGGTTTGAATACTTTTACACTAGAACTTAATCAATAATTACCCTTTCTCTTGTTATACTCTTGTAAAATAACTGTTTTGTGGCGTTTTAAGGATTCATCAAGACTTTCAGTCTGACTTTTACTGAACTTTTGACCAGTATGGTTATTTACAAGTTTAATCAAGTGTTGCATTTATTGCAATTTCAGGTTGTTGTGTTTTTTCCATTCGTTTGAAATCCTTTTGACATTGCCCCTTCTTCTGCATTGAATTTAGTTTTTCCCGCATCTCCCAGGTGATGCAGCACCCGACGGAGGGAGGTCAGGTTCTGCCCCTCTGCAGCAACCAGAAAGACACGCTGGGCAAAGTGGCCGAGATCTGGATCTTCTCCCTGTCCAGTCAGCCGATCGACCACGAGGACGCCGGCCTGCAGGGAGGGCAGAAGATCAAATGCACCGGTAGGCTTTTGCTTTTTTATTTCCCCACCGATTTTAAACGAGCGCAAAACTAATCACCCGATGTTTGATACGGTAAATAAATCAAGAATCTGTTTTTCCTCCCCTATCTCAAATTATTTTTAAAGAAATAAAAAAACTATGTAGAATGTGTAAACCTTTAACCTTCCTGCCGATTGTGTCCCGTAGATAACTACTCGGAAGAAGAGTATGAGAGCTTCTCGTCAGAGCAGGAGGCCAGCGACGACGCAGTGCAGGGACAGGTGAGTACATCTGCACATCAGTTTGACCTTTAAAGGTCATGAGGTGAATTGGTTTATAGATAATGAGGAAAAAAGAAAAAAAAAAGTCTGTCTCTCCCCTGAAGATTTCAGACATTGTCTCTTCCTCCTTCATCTTTCAGGATCTTGAGGATGATGAGTTTGATGTGAGGAAACCAAAGAAGCAGAGGAGGTCCATTGTGAGGACCCCTTCTATCACCAGGGTAAGAGATGCAAAGTGAGACGGAGAACTCAAAGAAACATGAAAATGAACTCGTGGCTGTGTTTTTTCTGTGCAATGCTCAGACAGAACACCAGACGTGCACACAAGAAGGTTTATTATTTGTTTTTATTTTCCTTCAATGTCCCTTTAGGGGCTCTGTAGCAATCGATTTCAGATAAAAACCTTCAAAGAAATACTTTTAACAACAGATACCTCAGTGTTGCTTGGCCTCAGTGTTTATACAGTGCCAAAAAAGTAAATGTATTTTTTTTTTAAATCTACTGTAAAAAAATGTTAGATGCAACATTTTCCAAGATCTCTGGTTTCCTCTTGTCATCTACTCATTCACTTACACGCTAAAGTAAATCTTTGTGCGCCTGAATCTGCCTTTACTTGCTGTATTAAACCTAGTTTAAATACAGAGTGTTTTCAAATGAATCCTGTTTTTACTGCTGAAAATATATGAAATATCTTTTTTCAGATTTCTCCCACTGAACCCCAAATAAACAAGCCAACTGGATGCCTTTCGCTTAACGAGAAAGAAAACATTTGGAGTTTTTAATCTACGATCCCATTCCTACAAAACAAAACAAAAAAATCTGATTATTTGTTTGTAGCTAAAATAGTTCTTTCTTAATTTACTGCTGGATAGGTAAAAAAAAAAAGAAGAAAGAAAACCTTTGGTGATTTTAGTTTTTAAAAATGTAATTTTTTTGGTCCACAGATACTTTTGAGCTGTAGATTTTGACCGACAAAAAGTTTGGACACCCATACTCTTCGGTGTCTCTACATAATGTCACGCTATATGCTAGAAAATGTGTATGTTTCCATGGAGACATTGATTAGGAAGGATTAGCTTCCTTTTCTCTTCTAAAGAAATCCATCCCCACAGGATAATGCTACCACCGCCGTGTTTCTCCTTGTTAGCTTTACGCGCCGTTCTGAACCAGAGGCGTGTCTCACACTGACTCTGTGGGTTTCTCTTCCTGCATTTTAGCAGCAGAACTTTAAGCAGCGGGTGGTGGCGCTGCTGAAGCGCTTCAGAGTTTCTGATGAGGTACGTTTTCTTC
This sequence comes from Xiphophorus hellerii, assembly GCF_003331165.1. Taxonomy (NCBI): domain Eukaryota; kingdom Metazoa; phylum Chordata; class Actinopteri; order Cyprinodontiformes; family Poeciliidae; genus Xiphophorus; species Xiphophorus hellerii. The sequence goes on from NC_045690.1 coordinate 22,271,161, forward strand.
TTTTTTTGTTTTATCTCGTGACTTCCAGAGAGTCTCTGCTTCTCTTGTGACTAACCAGTGTTTGATGTGTGTGTGCTTGCGAAGGTGCTGGACTCGGAGCAGGACCCGGCGGAGCCGCCTCCTGAGGTGGAGGAGGAGGATCTGGACCTGGACAGTGTGGAGTTTGAGAACCCCAGCGACAGCTGCCCGGAGCTGGACGATGATGACAGCGTCCTCAGCACGCCAAAACCCAAACTAAAGTGAGCTGTGGGCCCATCTGATGTCTCTAGTTACCAATCTGTTGGCATTTTATGAATTATAAAACGGTTCTGCATGCTTAGTATAAGCCAAGAGGAATTGGAAAAAGTAAATGTGTATGTGAACATTATGTGTGTTTGCCTGTTTAAAGTCAAGGAGACAATGAAGTAATAAAGGATAGACAGGGAAGAAATCATTAAAGAAAGCAAGGAAGCAAGATAAAAGGAAGGAAGGAAAGAAAGTAGGAAGAAAGGAAAGAAAGCAGGACACAAGACAAGGAAATTCATACTTTGTTGTTAATAATAAAGCATCAATATCCATATTTGAGCTCCAAACTTTTCCAAACTGCTCAGGACACCTGTGAGTGAGACATCAGAAAATTCATCCCTGCTTGTTTCCCTCAGTGCCTCCCAGATGCTTTACGTCTTCAGAATACTGAAAACTTATAACCTGTCGTCTTCTGGGAACTTTCCTCCAGCGCTAACAGGCTCCTTCACACTCAGATGGGAGTGTGAAAAATAAATTAAACCTGCAGGGATCTTTTAGCCGAGTCGTGTTTATGGCCGACCCTGTGAATCATCTGTGAAGAGATGAAACATTTGGAATGCAACGTGTTTGATCTCATCCATGTTTCAGGCCATATTTCGAGGGACTGTCCCTCTCCAGCTCCCAGACGGAGATCGGCAGCATCCACAGCAGCCGGAGCCACAGAGAGCCGCCGAGCCCGGTTAGTTACCCACCTTCTATCTATTAAAGACCTGATTTAAAATATCATTCCGATGTTTTAAGTACACAAGCATTCAATAAATTAGAGTGTTATTGAAAAGTCCATTTATTTCAGAAACTTTATCACTTACTGAAACAGATTAATCTCACACAGATGGATGTTTGAATGATTACAGTTTAATAAAATCATGACATTTAAAATGACAATATTACCAATAAATAAAACTATTTAAATAGAGAAATGTGGGGTTAATAAAAAGTATGTTGTCAATTTTCAAAGGGAACTTTTAATCTGACAAAATGTTTTGTTGTTTTTCTTTGTTTTTTTTTCAGTCGGTGCATAATGTCCTGCATGGTGTTTTATCTTACTTCATGTTGTCAAATAGGTTCTGTTTAAGTGATTTCTCAGTTCTAAAGGTCAGGCTGCAGCAGGGCTTTAATTGAAGGTTTAGGAGTGTCCTAGTTAAAGTCCAGATTTAAATCTGATTGAGCTACAGTGGTAAAGCCTTACAGGCAGTTCATGATTGAGAATCTTCAAGCATGGCTGAAATTTGAGAAGAGTTGGGACCAAATTCCTCCAAATTGATAGAAAAAAACCTTATTGCTACTGACAGTTGATGGTATAAAAGGTGGAACTAGTGGGTTTAACTTTTCCCTACAAGTTGCAGTTGGTTTGGATCTCATCTTTTCCCTGATAAGTGAGATCAAAATTCGAAAACTGCATTTTGTCGCTTTCTTTTCCACCTGTCAATCTCTGTAAGACCTGCTGAACTAAGAATCATCTTCAGATGTTCACCAATTCTGACTTTCCGCCTGTGAAATGAACATTCCCGAGACTCAGTCACAATCAAGTCTGTTTTTCTTCCTTCCACCTCACTTTAGCTTGATCTGGACAAAACCAAGTGCGGCGACACTGCGTTCGCCGACGATGGCGGCCGTGACAACGCCACCTTTGTGAGTACAGACTCACGGAGGTACCTTCACCTTCGACTCACAACCTAAACATCTGGTCGGTTTTATTATTTTTTCCGTCTTCCTCCAGGAGCAACCCGAGGCGGTGACTCCCACCACGGAGCTGGAAATGGACAACATGGACACGTTTCTAGAGAGACTGCCACCGAGTGGCAAAATGACCAAGACAGAGTCGCTTATCATTTCATCCAACAGGTATTATTTCCTTAACCGCCTTCCTATCGGAACCAAGAGAGTGCGCTTTATGGAAGAAATACTGAGAAGCAGGGGCGTCACTAGGTTTTAATAAGGGGGGGGGGCTTAGCCATTGTGAGCAAAGGTACAAAATTTCTTAAACAGCAACAAAAACAGCGAAGTTGCTTTTCCACTTTTGAAATAGTGGAAATAAATACTTCTTCTACTGTAAACTGCAAATCACTATAATAAAATGGTTTCCTAGGAAAAGTTGCTGAGGTAATTATAATTTTTTTGTGACTCTACACCCATTCAAGTACATTTGTTCAAAGTTTCATGCTTGTTTCATCTTCCAAATAATTCCTGTTACATTGTACGCCGATCTCAGAGTTTATTAGACTATGCAAAAAATGAAAACTGACAGATTTAAGATCACATTTTAACTAAAAATGATTAATTTATATGACTATTTATTTAAACTCATATTTTGGCCACATCATAATGAGTTTACTGGCAGTTTTTTGTAAAAGAAAACAAACAAACAAAAAAAAACCCAACAACAACAACATTTAAAGTGGGCTTCAGAATATTTCAAGGGGGTGTCCGCAACCCTAAAATAAGCCACTGCTCAGAAAGTATCTCTATGGTAAATGTAATGGATAAGCTGGTGAATTACTGCCCCCTGCTGGTGAGTCTTTATGTCCTGTTTTCCTTTTTCAGGCAGGAAGCGAAGTTGGCAGGGCGGCGAGGTCGGAGCACGTCCCTGAAGGAGCGCCAGCCCAGCAGGCCCCAGAACGAGAGGGCCAACAGCCTGGACAACGAGCGGTCCCTGGACACACGGTGCCACCTACAGGTAGGGGAACGAAGCTGCAGCTTCTTATCCTCAGCTTCTTCCTGTGATTATAGCAGATTTCAAGTGTCTTCTCAAGGTTTTTTATTTTTATTGTATTAAGCCACTATAATAACAATAAAAGTAATAATATTGAGATTAAATCGACAGAAAATGCATCCTGAGTTTTGACGTTATTTTTGCTGTTTTGTGTTTGTCCAGATCCCGAGAAAAACAGTTTATGACCAACTGAACCACATCCTGGTGTCCGATAACCACCTTCCTGACAGCATCATCCTCATCAACACGTCAGAATGGCAAGGTCAGGTAAGGTCTTCAGAAGATGAACGAGACGGAAAGGTCAAACTCCTGAACACCAGCCGCTTAACATCATCCAATCAGAGACAAGTCACCTGTTAAAGCTCGAACCGACAACTTGAAACTATCGATCTAGATTTCAAACTAGAGATGTACCGATAGAATATTAGTATCTTTATTGGTCCCAATATTGAAAAATATTATAGATGTGATATTGTGACGATGTGCCCGATCCATATTTATTCAGTCTAATTCTACGCTTTGTGCTCTGAGTGACATCATGCTTTATTATTTATTTTACATTATATTTATTCCTAATTTTACTTTCTGAACCATTTGAAAGAAGGTCTGTTGCAGTATTTATTTTTTTACATTTTTGGTCAAAGTAGTCAACCTATTGTTTGTCAGTTTCGGTTTCTTTATTACTTATTTTACTCCGAATCGCACTGACTGAATAAATTAAAGTTGTGTTGTTTTTACAGGTTTGACCAAGCTTAGTCAGCTGTACTGGTGCAGCGTTTTTCAAAGACATTTATAATTCAGTGCATTTATTTCTGTGTTTTAAAAAAAGAAACATTTAAGGTCAATTCAGCGCTGCTTTTCTATCCCGACTGATACTGAACCTCAGATATGTGGAAAATGTAGATCAGTGCATCGCTAATTTTAAGCTGCACTTTATTGACTGTGCACGTTTAAAATATTGTTGTGTTGCTACACATTTATGAAGATAAAACAGTGTTTAGTTCCATCTGCTTACTAGTGAATTCATATCTCTTGTCCCTCTTCTCCTGTCTGCCAGTATCTGTCGGATTTGCTGCAGAACCACCATCTGCCCGTGGTCTGCACATGCACCACGGCCGACATCCAAGCTGCTTTCAACACCATTGTCTCTCGCATCCAAAGATTGTAAGTCTGACCCTCGTTTGTCCCTGTTAGGACAAAAAAAAAAAACCCAAACGTATGTGGCTTTGCAAAATCAAAACCGCAGTATTTGTTCTGCTCCTATAGCTGCAACTGTAATTCCCAGACGCCCATTCCCATAAAGATCGCAGTGGCTGGAGCGCAGCACTACCTCAGCGCGGTTCTGAGGCTCTTTGTGGACCACCTCTCCCACAAGACCCCGGATTGGCTCGGCTACATGAGGTTCCTCATCATCCCCTTAGGTCAGAGATCGACTCTGAGTCGATGACGGCGATGATGTCGGAGCGCGGCCGCCCTCGCACATTTATTTTAAAAGCCTCCGCTGTCCTCAGGTGCGCATCCCGTCTCCAAGTACCTCGGCACGATTGATCATCGCTACAACTGTTTGTTCCAAGACGCCGCCTGGAGGGATCTGTTTCACAAGACGGAGGCTCCCGTAATCGGTGGGCCGTTGCTTACAAACAACACTGCACGCACTTGGTTCTTTGGTCATTTTTCCTCACAAATTTAATTTTTTGCTTTTAAAGTCATATCAGATTATACGTTTAATATTCCACAGCACGCCACTTTTTCCAAATGTGATGGTTTAATCAGAAACTTCAATGTATTTTACTGGGATCTTATGTGACCAACAGAAACCAGCTCATAATTGTTAAGTTCTAAGGAAAATACATAAAGTTTTTAACAAATAAAAATCTGAAACGCGTAATGTAGATTTATATTTTGTGTTCTGATGCAACTAAAAAAATCAACTGTCTCCAAAAGTCATAGAATTAGAATTATTTTTGTGAGAAATGTCTGTTTCATTTTCTATCAAAAACCAATTTCTTGTTTGAATGACGATAATTTCAAATCTAAATGGCTTTGAATAATTGTGGGCTGAACACTATAATGCTTTGTTTTGTCACCAAAGCATATTCAAGTGTTAGAACGGCCCAGTCAAAGTCCAGACCTAAATCCAACTGAGAGCCTTGGCAGCATTGACTGTGGCTTCCAGTCTGAGTTCACTTCAAAATTAACTTTCAGTAACCTTTAAGCGAGAAATAGGAGTTTGTTTTAAGTAAATAATTTCTTGGAATTGATGAAAAAGTATTTAGTTATACATAAAATAATCTGTAAATGGAACAAGTATGTTTTCATCAATATTAAGGAACTACTGATTTAAACAAGCTCTTATTTCTTTCTGAAAAGTTACTTGTTAGTTAGTTATGTCTTATTTCAATATATTTACACTAAAAACTAGACAAACATATTTGGTAAGATTTTGTGTTTTCTTTTTAGTTCAGGTGATTCAGCTTAAATAGATTGGTCGAACGGAATTAGATCAAGTTTATCCAAGTCAATTTATTACGTTTCTTTAGTTGTTAAGGTAAACTAACCTAAGTAAGTAAGTAAGTTTGACAAACTTTATTGAGTTACTGTTGACCAAGTACTAAATTTTTTTTTAAAAGTTGGAGCTGCATTCTCTTTTTTTCAGTGAATTTTACAAATTTGTTGTAGCAAAACATAATTCTGCAAAGTATTAAGTAGGGACTGAAAACAAATGATCTTTTATGTCGGTCCATCAGTTAAAATCCAAATAAAATAAGTGAAAGTTTGTGGTTTTAGTCACAAAACAAAATGAAAACACTCCCAGACTTTGAATGCAATGCATGTTTTTTCTTTGGGCCGGGGGCAGAGGGTTGCGTTCGGATACTAATCACCATCCATGTGCAGTTCAGGAGAGCCCTGACGTGGTGTCAAGGGTCACGCAGTACATGGAGGGAGCGAACGGAGCCCACCAGCTCCCCATCGCTGAGGCCATGCTCACTTACAAGCAGAAAAGGTTTGTTTTTGTTTCCCGTCAGGATTTCAGCCTCATTTCATGTAAGAGTCTACTTTCACTGAATATTATCTGTAGTTGCACAGAAAGCTGGTTTATGTCTTTGGGAGCTAAGAAGAGGTTTTAGAAACCCTACTAATGTTTTAAGTATTTACTCTTAACAAAGGGTACTAATGTAGAACTCATTCTGTTTTCAAAAGGGGGAACGCAGTGGACAAAAAACATTAACAGCAGTGGTTATCCTGACAAAACATGTATTTTTATACCAGATGGAAAAATCCTGCTGGTAGATAAAACTGTTAACAGTTAAATTGACCAAAATGTACTTTAAAATAAATAAGTACCATTCAAACTGCCCTTTGGAAACAAAATGAAGTAAATGTCTCACTACTGGTATGGGATTTGCAGACAGTCCTTTGCAAAAGTATTGATACACCTTGAACTGTTTTGCATTTTTACAACTTACAGCCACAAAATCTCGTACATTTTCGGGGATTTTATGTGACAGACCAACACTAAGCATTATTGTAAAATAAAAGGACATTTTCATCTATTAAATAATAACCTAAAAAGTGTGGCAAGTGTATCCAGTCCGCCCTGATTAAATACTTTCTAATACTTACTGGAAGTTTTATGCTGGTTCATCTCCACCATCTTCTCTTGGGAAATTTTTTTTTTCTTTTTTTTTTTTTTTTGAACAAAATAGTTCAAGCTTTGACTGGACCATTCTAACAAATGATCATGTAATTCATTTGCAAAACCATATTTGGGCTACCATTGACGTTTAACACCGTTGTGCTGGTCTAACACATAAAATTTGAGAAAAGTACCATAAAGATTGCAATTGAAACATTAAAAAAAATGCTAAACACTTTAAGGAGTGTGAATACTTTCTGAAGACACTGTAGGTAAGCAGTATTCTGTGTGAGCATCTGTGTCTTATCCATCAATGTGTGACTGTGAATAACATCTGTTTTGCTGTATGTTTTCTTTTTTTTTTGTTTGTTTTCAAAGGAAAAAGAGCTTTCATTTTGATTTTGCCGTAAGGTATTGTGGTCGATTGAGTTTGTTTCTTGCATAGACTGGTGATTGATGTGCTTTCTGTGTGCCAGTGTCATTTCCCTTTGACCCACGTCTGCCTCTGTTGGAGCTTGCCCCCTTCACAGCTGCCTGAAAAGTGGTTTTTATTCCCCAACAACTTGAGATTTGATTCTGAAGTAAATTCACATAACCCTTCAAACTGAAACAGTTGTACATCCAAGTTTAGACAGCGTTTTTTGCATATTGTTGCACTGTAAAACCAGTTGGGTAAAAGCAACCTGGGTCTGAGTTTATCTAACTCAACAGAGTTGGATTAGTATCAGCATACGAGGTTTTACTTTTTTGGTCAAAAAACGATGTTAAAGCTTCCACAGAAAGGGAGTTTAAAACCATAACCCTTAATCTTTTTATGAAACAAGCTAATTTGGGATAATCAAACCTTTCTGAGTTTCGCTCAGGTCTCTTCTCTGACAGGAAAAGTTACACAATGAGCTGAAATGGCTTCTCTTATGGCCAGCTACTGAGGAAATGCATGAAACTGCATCGTGTTTCAGGTTTTCGAAATATGATGCAGCATTTTCTGTGTGTAGAGATAAAATCACACACCTTTTTTTTCCCTCTGACATCAAATCAAACCAAATTATTCCTACTTTAGTTTTGGTTAAATTATTATTATTCTTTTATCACATTCTTCGGTGTCGGATGTTTTTATGTTTGAATGTGTTCTAAGTTGAGACGTCAACCCGTAAAAAAGATGCTCTCAGAAACTGGAAAAAGTTAAAGAGTTCTGGACTAACATGGACTGAAAGGCCGCTCAGAGAGGAAGAAGCCATTACTCTGAAAGCAACGCAAGAGAACCAGATAATGGTTTGCAGATTCCCTCAGGGACAAAAAAGCCAACATTTCTGGGTACATGTCTTGTAGTTTGAAACTAAAATTGAAATGTTTTGCCATAATGGCCATCACTATATTCACAAGAAAAGGGAAGGATGCTTAAAAGCCTAAGAACACCATCCTAAACGTGAAATGCAGGGGTGGCAGCAGTATACGGTGTTGGTATTTTGCTGCAGGAGGGACTGGTGCGCTTAAAGAAAATAGATAGAATAATGTGGACGGAAAATTATTTAAATACTGAACAGCATCTCAAGAAATCAGCCAGGAAGTTAGACGTAGCACAAATAGGTTTTCCAAATGGACGATGATTTTCATTGTTTACAGAGTGGCTTAAGAACACTGAAGCCAGTGTTTGATAGTGGCCCTAACAAAGTCCAAGAAAATGAGCTGGCAGAGCTAAAAACGTTTGTTTGAAGAAGATGAAGAACCTGACTCTGTTCTTCTAGTTCAGTTCAGGAATGAACCAAAATGCCAACAAATTACTGAGAGCAACTCGTGGAGAGGACCCGACAAGTTTGACCCGAGTCCTGCAGTTCAAATGTTAATATGTGAAATTATTTTGGTAAAAAGTGTAATCTGGTTAATGTCAAACAACGAGAGCGAGAGAAAAAAAACGGTGTTTTTTTTTAAAACAGTGAATGTAAATATCTGGTTTCAACTGTAGCTGGCTTTAAAGGAGCATTTTGGGGAATCTGATAGTCTTATTAAAACTGTAGTTTTTATATTAAGCTTAGATAAAGTAACTGTATCTTTGGGTTTGTTGCAACCAATGGAGTTTCTTTATATACCAGCCTTTTATCTGTTCATAAAAATTATGAAGTAACAATTTCATTAGGCTCTTTATTCTCTGCTTCATAGCCTACTGCATAAATAGTTGTGAAATGCTGTGAGAGATGCCAGAACCAGGTGGATGTACAAATCTGTAAATGAGAATCATGAGTTTTGAACAACAAGGAAGTTTGTGCTGATAAGGTGGCAGGAGACCAAACTGTGTTCCCTTTCATTCTTCCACACAGACTCATGACTGTGGTTCTGTTTCTAAGGTCCATGCATCATTTTAATTGGTGAAACGATAATGAAGCACGAAAAAATATCTACTTTTTTTTTTCCATTGGAAAATCTGATTTTTTTTGTCATTTAGAAAATATTCAAATTTTCTGACTGTACACTTCTGTATTTATCTTCTCTGGGGATTTGTTCTCCACTAATTAACAAATCAACTTCTCATAAATCAGCCAGATAAGTACAGTTCATCTTCCAAATGAAAACATCTTAGATGTTTTCTAAGATATTTAGAAGATAAGAGTTTATCAGCTGCATGAAATAAATCAAATACCTCCTCAGTTTCTGTTTAATTCTACTGAAAAGAAATACTTTTGATGCATGGGCCTTCTGGCTGTCTATGTCTGTCTGTTAATTGTCCATTTAAATGTAGGGAAACATGCACATTGTCAGCGAACGTTTTCATGTGTTGATGCTTCATTCAGTCATGTAATTACGGATTTTGACATGCCTAAGCAGCATGTCTAGCAAAGTACTCAAATCAATAGCCCTCCTGTTATTTTTCTGGCTATAAAACAATGTTGCCGTATTTTTTCAAATAATCTACACAAGGCCACAGCGTAATAATTCTCCTGAAGTAGTGCGTCCGCTTTTTAGCTTGGTGCGACATTTGAGTGGCCAACATCTATCTAGCATTTTGAAAAGCTGTATAGAGTCAAAATAGTGTCCGGTTTTTCTATCCCCCCCCCCTATTATTATTGGTATTTAACAACTATAATAACTGTTCCTAGATATAGGAGCAGATTTTTTTTTCCTTTCCAACCTTCCTGCCGTGAGCATTCATTTGTTATTTCTGCCGAGACTCGGAGGTGAAGTGATGTCGCTGTGTAAGGCTGCAGCTGATAGTAGTTAGCATAGCTAGCATTACTAAAACAGCCAGAAACTGTTTGCTGTAGAAACTTCAGCTCTCCTGTTATCTGCTGAAAGTTTTGCTCGGTTTGTATGGACTGAGCTAAAGTTAGCCATCAAGCCAACATGATAATCATAGCATTTAAGCTAACATTAGCTTTTTAGCTAAATTTGACTTAAGGCTAAAGTAATATTACTTTTTGTTGAAGATACCCAACATGCTAGCGTAAGCCAACATGTTAATGACAGCATTTTAGCTATCTAGAGGCGCATTCTAGTAAATTCAGTTTAACTTTCTGTATTTTTTAACAAATCAAAAACAATAAAATGTACCTCAATTTAAATCTTCAATTAGCAACAGCGTCCATGCTGAATAGTGTGGCTGTCATTGTGGAATAATAGCAATCGCTGGTTAGGACAGATCAAGCTTATCGGTGTCTGATTCTGCTTACCAGTTGATTTCAAGTTATACCTTTATGAAAAGCTTTTTTTTCTTTTTTTCACAATTTGAGTCTAAATAAAAGCTTTTGCACCAAAACTGAAGATAGTTTCCTTGAAAGGTGGTTAAGAGATGTATTTCAACTCGGCTCAGAGAGCCTTTGCACAACAAATAAATTTGAAGAATCACTCTATGTTCTTTGAGGTAATTGTTTGAAAATAGTAAACTGATTTAAGAGAAGAAAATACCCACATCTGCTCATTTCTGAATAATATAAAATGAGAGAAAAGCTCAAACTTTAGACAAATAGTTTATCCACCTGCATAAGTAACTTTAAACCATTGAACATACAAGAAGTTGTTCACTCCATCATGAGGAGCTCACACAAAGAGACGGGACTTCATCTCTCATATCAGGCAGCCATCTTGCCTGTGTTTCTCTGGCTGCTCTGAAGCTGACTGCAGTAGAAATGTGTTGGATAAAATCCCTCCGTCACTGTCTTTAGACCCTCTTCTCTCTCTCTCTCTCCCTGCCTGCCTCTGTAGTCTCTCCATTTCTTCCCTGGGGGGGCGATGGCAGGTTTCTTCAAGGCAAGAGCAGCAACCTTACGCATCATCAAACCACTTCACATTCAGAAAACGCAAAAGCTACAATTCAGCTCCGCTTCATCCTGCTATTTTTCTGGGCGTTGCCGGGAAAATAGCTCTTACCGTAGCGTGGTTATGCACTACCGCCAACAGGCAGTGCATGGACCCAGACAGGTTTTTGGATTTAGGTTGGTGCTCTTCCTTCTTCCTTCTTGCGATGCATTTTTCCCACCTTATGAACTTGCTGCCTCCTGAATGCCTACCTGACCGGGTTTAGGGTAATCTTTTCTGTCTCGGCCGTGATTCTATCGCTTTACTTCATGCCACAAACTGGCCGGAGGCTTGCATGTTCTTTTGCTCTCTGCCCGTCCTGCTACAGTTGATTATTTTATTTTCAACTTAAATCTATAGTTAAAGTAAGAAAAAAGGGCAGCATGCGCACCTGGGCTTTGCATTGCACATCATCTCTGCAATGTTAATTATAGTAGTTTCAGATATCAATCATTTGGTATCAGTATAAAAGTCAGCATTCACATGTTACCAATCGACCGATGTAGACGTAGCCTCTCTTAATTGGAATCGTTTGTAGTAAATTAATTTCTACAACCAAGTTTTAGTTGCAGATTTTTTCTCTTCATCATCAGACTGAATGTTTTTACTCCTACTAATTATTAACTCTCTTCACCAGCCCTAATGAGGATTCCTGTCAGAAGTTCATCCCATTTATTGGGGTAAGTAGGAAAGCTGTGCCCTGGCTATTTTTCTCTGGATTTGTCCAATGGGAAGTTGAATTTATTGCCTTGTAAAGTTACCCGTTAGCTGAAAGCCTCCTTTTCTTCCCCCTGTTCCTCCATTATTGTTTAGATGGTGAAAGTTGGCATTGTAGAGCAAACATCTGCAGCATCAGGCAAGTACTTATTACAACATTATTTAAAGCAACATCTTTTGCACAGGCTGCATAATAAACCTACAAACGGACAAATGAAAAATGTAATATGTTTATTAGCTACATCTAAACTCTGTTCGGGGCCTTATGAGCAAGCTCTAAGAGAAACGATTTTTCGACTTTTTCTTCTTTTCAATTTTCCGTCTATTTTAACCACATATATGATAAAGGTCAGTGCTGTCCAAAGTTTGGCCCCTGGCTTTATAATGCACCCAAATCATACAGTGACTTTCACTCAAAAGCAGATTTTGTTGTTCCCAGATCAACTTTTAATTAATTTATTAATAGAGAAAGCTTTTCCAAATCTTGAATTCTACTAAATGAGTTTTTAAAGAGGTAGTATCATGAAGAATTGACTTTTTCTAGATTTACATCAGATTATAAAGTTATTCCCTCATCAAAAACATACCTGGAGTGTTGTGTTGATTCTTTCACGCATGGTTGAGAAATCCTTTAATCTCCGTGGCAACCATTCCGCTGAGCAAAACGCCTGGTGGACCTAGCTCCGCCTTCAAGGACGAAACTCCTCCTCAGAGCTGCAGTTTCTGAGCTTCTGCTTCACACAGCAACTCTCCGCCTCTCAGCTCCCACAGACTAGCCAGCAGCAATTAGCAAACACCTGCTGGAACTGAGCTCATTATAGGAGCTACTTCTCAGTGCATCGCTGGTAAAAACGTTGTTAAAGGGTTAATAGAGGAGCCATGTTGGGATGACGACTCGAAGGTGAATTTTAAGGCGCAATTTCAAGGTGTTAAATTAGGAAGCAAAATTTCTTTTAAGTTGTACTTTAGATTATATATATATATATATATATATATATATATATATAGATAGATAGATAGATATATGGCATTTTTATAACAATTGAAAGCAACACAGTTACTTGATTGTGCTATAAAATGACACTATGTGCCTGGAAAATACATAAAACTGCCCCTTTAAGGTTGTAAAAAGTTATGTTTTCAGAACCGCTAAAAGCTATTTTAACGAGATGACAGGAAAAAACGTGCCAAAGTAATAAAATCCCAAATTAAATGAGCTGTCCAACTTGAGTTATTTTAACAACAGCTCTCCTTTTCAGGAGACTCTGATGATGCTGCACCTCTGAGCTCGTCTCTGCTCTCCTCCACCCCTCCTCAAGTGTCCCCCGCTTTTAAAGAGGCTTCGCCAACACCGCCACCTTCTCCCTCCATCAACACCAGCTTCTGTGCTCTCAGGTTTGGAATTAATTGAGAAATCCTTCAGTGTCTGCTTTTGAAAAAAAAAAAAAAAAGCTGGTTTACATAAAGCTGCTTGTTTCTCATCAGTTCCAGCAGCCAGGCGGATCTGATGGGCCTTCAGGTAGATTACTGGGTGGCTCCGACAGAGAGGAAGAAAGACGTGGAGAAGCGGGACTCCTCCTCCAAAAACACTTTGAAGTGCAATTTCCGCTCGCTGCAGGTCAGCCGGCTTCCACCGGGGGGCGCAGAGCCGAGCCCCCAGCCCACCATGTCTATGACTGTGGTAACCAAGGAGAAAAATAAGAAGGGTGTGTCTCTTATTTCATTTTTTAAATTATTATTTTAATGAAACGATGCTTAAAATCAGGTCTTCTACTTCAAATGTTATGTTTTAAGCCTTGCAGAAAGCAGACCGACTCTGAATGCCTCTGTTACTAACAATGTGGATGTCTGCTGTTGCCTTCTGACAGTCATGTTTCTGCCGAAGAAGAGCAAAGACAAGGAGGTAGAGTCAAAGAGTCAAGTGATCGAAGGCATCAGCCGCCTCATCTGCGCTGCCAAACACCAGCAAACCATGCTGAGAGGTGAGATGATCTTTTGTTGCATTTCTTTTTATTATTACTTAGAAATTGTGGAATACTCATTACTTTTACAAATTTAGAACAAACTTAGAAAGTCCAGAGAATACTTACTTTTATTTATCTAGCAAGATCAGGAGTATCTATATGCTTTTGATCAACATTATTAGATTATTTTTTTTTCTATTTCTCTTTATTGTGGTTTATTTTGTTTGCATTTCCTTTTTAATTCATGTAAAGCACTTTGAAATGCCTTGTTGCTGAAAATGTGCTATACAAATAAAATTACCTAATTTTTTATTTTTTAATTGTTTTTAAGGAAGGGCTAGTTAAATCATACAACAAAGTCCAGGGGTGTCCAAAGTATGGCCTGGGACACATAAACGAATAAAATCATTATTAAAATTATTTTATTTGGCCCTTGAACATAAATCCAGAATAATTAAAAAGCAGAAACCAATTGATGGCCCAAATGTGGAAATTGTCTGTTGTTTTTTTTTAAAGATCTTTTTATAACTTTTATGATACAGGTATTTATAAGGGTTTTGTTTGTTGTATCGATCCCAAAAGAAAATTAAATATTCAAAAATAAAATGTTGTGGCCTGCCAGTAGTTTAAATTTCCCAGCGTTTAGCAGCGTAGGCAAAATTCTTGTTGTAAACCATAAAGAACAGTTTTTATGTCATTAAATAACCATCACAAACAGAGCTGTGCAGCCGCTGTTTGTGATTATGGTACTTTAGTGTTCAAACAAATAACCTGGACAGAAATACAAGTGACTTTTTAGACAAATCAATTGTATTTTAAGGTGCAACTATGTCACTTACACAAAACTGTTTTCTAACAAGACACTGTCTTGTTTCTAGGAACTTTTTATGAACACTATACAGATAGAACTAGATTATTTTTCACTCTAAAGCAAATGGGGGAGCTAAAATACATCCCAAAATATGTTTACTTTATTTATGGCTGGTTTTGTGTCTTCTCCACAGTGCTGATTGACGGAGTCGAGTGGAACGATGTCAAGTTTTTCCAGTTAGCAGCTCAATGGTCCTCGCATGTCAAACACTTCCCCGTCGGGATTTTTGGGCACAATAAGGGCCCGTACTAGCAGCACCTTGAAAAGAGACTGAAACAAGGAGGACAGCCCCGTTGACCCCTGTGCCAAGATTTTAACCCCCTGCCTCCTTCATTTTACTCTGCTGTCTTAAGTTAAACTGCCGCTCTCCACTGTTGCATTTGTCCGATTATTTAATATTCCATTTTTTTTTTATTTTTTTTTTATGTAAAGCTGCCAGGTGGAAATGACTTTACCCTGCTTAAAAAGCTGCTGATGTTTTGTAGATCTTTGAGAAAGTAGTCTTCATAAAACCTTTAACATGTTGAGTGAGTCATCAGGTAGGACCTGTTTTATTTTTTTTTTTGCCGTTTTATTTAATGTTTGTGTTTTAAGGTTTGTATTAAACCAGCAAAATTATTACAGTACATAAAACACATACACACAAAAATACAAGAGAAGCTGCCATGGAATGAAATGCTCTTACTTTCAATTCAGGTTTTTTCCCCAGGTTTTCTTTGCCGAGAAGTAAAAAAAAAAAAAAAAAAAGATAACTAGCTTGAGTTGATGTAAAATCAGTGAATTGAGCTGTCATTAAGATATTTTCTTTCACTCCATACAAACGTCTGTATTTTGTATTCCTTCCTCTAAAAATTTACTCAAAATATGTCAAGTGTTAGGAACAAAAATAAATTAGAACAAACATTGGAATTTATTAACATTTAAAAGGTAACGAACAAATATCTGGCTAAGAGGCTTCAAGTGCCTGCTAGAACCCTCCCAGCCACCAGGGGGCTGCGAGTACTCGCAAAGAATGAGCCTGAAACAATTCCTAAGGTCCCTTTGGACTGGCTCTGGAATCAATATTATTGGCAGCTAATTAGCTTAGCATAGCAAACTGGCAAATTTTAAAAATTCGCTTTATAAAGTTCTGAAGTTTAACCTTATATTAATACTAAGCTAACAGCCAGTGGCTACAAAAACTCGGCTACGGCCAGAAGTAAACATCCTTCCACCACATTGGACGTGACCTAGAAATATGAAGTTTTGATGTAATTGGTAAAATTGGAAGAATCCTAATTTACTGTGGCATAAATACTCATCTAACTGAACATGGGTGTACGTTCAAAAATGTCTGACTATTCCTTTGAGTTTTCCTTGTAAATGGGAATTAGTTGTAGAAAGGCCTATCTTTACCTTTAAGCCGTTTAATCCTCCTTCAAGGGAAAGTTCAGATTTTTTGTAATAAAGTTCTGTAAAGTTATTATCAGTCATATACCAGTTAGTTTGTAGAAAAGAAAATACATTTGCAGGACATAAAATGCTAGCTAGCTAGCTAGCTAGGTAGGTAGGTAACCAGACGAGCCCCCTGTTTTAGCTCATTTTGTCCATTTAAGCAACTCAAACTATGTTATAAAGTACTGCGCTTTATTAGGGAATTTTAAAATTACATTATCAAAAACTACCAGCTTTAGTTTATTAGTCTTGGTCTAACAAGTTCAGTTTTGTTTGTTTCCAAATGGGACAATGCAGATCAATGAACATCCATTGTACAGTACATGTAAATACATGAGAGTGCGTAAGTTCCCTCTTTAGTCACAAAAACATTCACTCTTGCTTGATGCTCTGGGTTGTAGGTTCTCCATTTCAAAATGTAATATTTGTTATTGTCAAACACTTAAATTTTAGTTTTAATCTCAGCACAGGACATGTTTTAATACATGTATGGCCCTGCATGCTTTTTGAAACTGCAATCTGGCTTTTAATTTAATCTTTAGAATATTCCTTCTTCCTCACTGAGTGACCCTTCAGCTCATGTTCACAATTTGTTTTGCTCGTTCTGCTCCACATTTTTCCACAAATGGCCTCGCTGATTTCTTCAAATATTTCAGTAATGACCCAGCAGTGTGTTTGAAGTACACCTGTAAAAACACATCCACAAGTGTTACCTCCAAGTAACCTATCAGAAGCTTAAAAAGCGGTGACCTCATCACTTAAGCTCTTCCAAGATATGTAAAGGCGTAGTAAACTTAATGTAAGTAAGTTTCTAGTTTTACCAGTGGAGTTGTATCCTTTACATTTTCAGTTTGAGTTGTTTGAAATAACTAAAATCAGCCAAAATAGGGGATTCTATTGGACTAGCTGTTATCCTTTCTGAGGATACATTCACAAAACTTCACTTCGAAAAATCAGAACTATCCCTTTAAGACCAGCACTCCTTCGCACTGCGTAGCTTTTTGCTGAAAGCAAAGACTTTGATTGTTTTAGGGGTTTTCTGTGGCCGATGCGAGTTTGTTCATCACAGCTCTCAGCCTGTGTGCTCTGCTACTTTATAACGTTGAGGTGAATGTATCAAAAGGTTACCTTACTGCAGCGCTTCTCAATTCCAGTCCTCAGGCCCCCCTGGCTCTGCATGTTTTAGATGTGCCTCTATTCCAGAACAGCTGATTCGAATGATTGCATGACCAGAAGCCTGTTAATCACCCACAGATTCAATCCAGGTGTGTAGCAGAAGGGAAACGCCTAAAACATGCAGGGCGGGGAGGCCCTGAGGACCGGAATTGGGAAACGCTGCCTTCCTGTAAAGCACTTTTAAACGTTTGTGTAATTTAGATTAGCTTAAAATCACTCTCCCCCCGGGAACCTGCAGGTGCACAACCGGCTGGCCGCTGCGAGCCACCGAAGCTGGGCAGCAGCACAAACAAGTGGTGTCGTCATTTACATGCAAAGCTAATCAAGCCGCTGTACTATTAACACATTAATAGGCTCAGTGTGGGGCCTAAATGGAGTATTGTAGAGTTTAGTTCAAATATTCTAAGTTTAGAGCAGATTGTGTACGTAGTGAATGTCTGAAGCTTCTCTTCGAGCTTAGCTGTGCGTCAAACACACTTTTTGCCCACAAATTGTTACTGACTAGGACTTTGATCGTAACCCTTGTCATTTGTTTAATAAGTGCCTAAATTGCATAATTTGACAAATCAGTATAAGTAAGAATCCCTGCTAACTATGGTGCTGAGTCTGGGCCCAAGAGAACTTAAATAAACTCCGACACAAACGAATAGTTACGTCTGTTCACGTGTGCAGTGCTAAATCGCATTCTAGCCACTTGGCTCTAAGTAAAATAAAGCCCCTAATGTTGAGGAAAACCTTGGTTGTTTCTTCTTATCTGTGTGAAATATATTTTTATTTTAAGTGCTGTCTCAGAGAACGCTTCTCAAGACTGAAAGTTGCTTAAAGACTACCACTGTAATCCCAAAAATTGGGAATAATAAAACTACTATACACACTAAAATCTACTTCTCGTTTCCTTTGTTTCAGCTCCTGTTATATACTCAGGGGATTTTATGTAATTCATCTGCCCAGCCATTATCTAAGCATGTAGGGTCGCAGAGGTTTTATGTAATGATTTTCTTTAAAAAGTGATAAAATTGGCGTGCCGTGGTGGCGTAGGGGGTTAACTTGACCCGTATTTGGAGGCCTTGAGTCCTCGACTCGGCCGTCGCGGGTTCGACTCCCGGACCCGACAATATTTGCCGCATGTTTTCCCCCCTCTCCTTCCCTGTTTCCTGTCAGCCTACTGTCTTAAAAGGGACACTAGAGCCCACAAAAGCCCCCCTGGAGGGGTAAAAAAAAAAAAATTACATTAAAAGTGATAAAATGAGCAGCACCATAATTTGAAAAGCAGAAGCTGACAAAATATGACTCCTGACTGTAAGGAGCTCAATGAAGTGTTACAGCCAATGAGGTGTTATTGGGATTTATGTGATAGATCAATAGAGGTTAGTGTGTTCAAAATCCTTTAAAAATTTTTTTTTTAAATACATTTGTAATGAGACTTATTTACTCCAGTACCCTTCAGAAATCACCTAATTGGTTATTAATCCATCTGTGAGTGATTTAATCTCAGTGCATCTCAGGTTTTTGCTTTTTTTTCTTCTTCAGGAACAAGGAGGTGGGAAGGAGTTGATGGGAAAACAATTACAGACTTAAGTTTTATCAAGATATTATTTCATGGTACTATTGTGATAATGATAAAAGTGACGATAAGAACTATTTATTATCTTTTTTTTAGGTGATTGTATTGCTGTGACTGCATGACTCAGCAATTTAAACATCAATAATTGAAGTTTATCGTGACAACGATGAATCAAAAATCTTATGAGAAATGTATCATGATAAATGATAAACGATATGATAAATGCCCACCCTTACCTTACGTAAATAACAATTTTAATTTGCATGTATGAAATGGGAAGAAAATTATTTTTTGTCTTGGAAAAAAATAAATTAAAATAATAATTATAATAAGAGATCTTCATAGCTAAATCCAAAGGTAGGTATGAGGTAAAATATGAAATAAATGAAAGGTTGTGTGTAGTGATGTCCGTAATTACCACCTTTCACGTTCGTATAAAAGTATGTTGATGAATAATATTTATTTTTTCAACATTAGGAGTATTTTGTGTCCAAGGTGGAGCAGAAATTGAAATTGCCTCCAAAGGTTAAAAAAATGGGAAAACTGAGGATATTTTGTCCGGATTTTAATGCCATTTTTTGTAGTTTATTATTACTTGCTACAGTTTGGTGGACCGCCGGATGACAGCGGAGAGGAGGCGGGGGAGACACGAAGCTGCTCCCAGACTACCCAGACCAAGCGGGCAGAGCAGGTACGAAACGACGTCGACATCAGCGGACACGCAGCCCATATCCACCAGGATGTAGAACCAAACCAGCAAGAGCAGTCGTGCGCCACATCTACCCATTTACATAAGCAGATGTATCGGGTGGAGTGGTGGAGTTAAAAGGCCTGTTTCTTTTCAGCGCGGCCAAAATGAAGGAGCTGAAGGGCTGCGGTATGCGCTGCTCGGTGGGCTTTCTGTCCCGCAGAGAGCTGACCGGACAGCCGCTCATGAAGGACGAGTTCCAGAGACGGAGGCTGGCAGGCTGCACCAGCCTCTACAAGAAAAATTTGGAGGGCCATTTTGGCTGCGTCAACGCCATCGAGTTCTCCAACAGCGGCGGAGAATATCTGGTGTCTGGTAAGTTGGCTGCAGTTGTCCTGCTAGCATGCTAACAGCTAACAGCGGCTGTCAGCTGCTTCCTGCGAGGGACTCCGCTGCTAGCCTAGCTTAGCTTGCTTTGCTAGCTAGCAAACATTAACCCGGGCAGTCTACAGCTCACAACACCGCTGCCCCGTGTCAGTCTGTGTCAGTCTTTTAAATTACGCGTTTAATTTCTAAACGCCACATTTCTGAGCGAGGTTCGTGTGATAGCAACGACGTTTTCCTTAAAATGACAACACTGTTTAGCTCCACAGAAGATAATAAACAGTCATCTGGCCCAGTGTGACAGCTTGTGGTTGGCCGTTCGCTGTTTACCTTGGAAACTGCTTTATTGTGGCTTAACTCGGAGTGCACCATTGGCTGTGCTAACTTCAGGACTACAGTGTCACTGACACTGGCATAAAAATGAGTCTTCTTGGCGCATTAAGTTGCTCCGCAGTTTACATCGGGTTTCCCGATTAGTTTGGAAAAGTACGGGCGTTGATTAAACCATTTTCCAACGCCGGATAGGTAGAAGCAAATTAAGAGAAATTAATGCTATTAGCAGACTATTTGCACATTTTCTAATTAAACCCACTGCTCTGGTATCATCAGTTAATTCAGCTTCAGTACACTGAAGAAATCGTGACTCTTACGACAACACGTTTTTCTGGACGATAAATTGTCCCAGAACAATGTTGCTGTTTCGAGACCATTTTCCAGTAACACATTGATAATAGGATTAATGCTGCAAATTTGCCTTTTCAAAGACTAGTAAACTTTCCACTCCACACTGGAATTGGAAGACATTTTCAATATCCAAAACACAACAACCAACAATAAATAAAAAGAAAATATGAACCACACACAACCAAAACCATAAATAAAATGGTTCATGAAGTCTCTTAGCAAAATTGTGCTTCAAAAAATATTGGTCAGCAGAATAAAAAGCACCAAGCTCGTATAAATTTATTGTACGATCAGTTGCTTATTGCTACGTTGTGATGTTGCCTCTTTGAGAATTAAAATCTGTTTGTGCGAAACATCCTTTCAATTCAATGCTTGACAAAAGCGTTCCTCAAATCTTTCAGTGTGGTCACAGCAGACGTCCTTGTTTTTCTCCACATCAGGAGGCGATGATCGGCGTGTGCTTCTGTGGGATATTGAGAAAGCCATCCACTCCCATTCCAAGCCGGTGAAACTGAAGGGCGAGCATCTCTCCAACATCTTCTGCCTCGCCTTCGACAGTTCCAACTCAAAAGTCTTCTCCGGCGGTAAGACGGAGCGCGGTCTTGATAACAGATGCACGGAAGAAACAAACACGTACACACACTCTTTTAATGAATGTTTTTGGACCCACGCATGAAAAGAAAAAGCTCAGGCCTGAATTCAGGCTACGGTGTCACCCATCGCTCCTGATTTTAATTTGAGCCTAAATGAAGCTGAATTTTCAGCCACCAAAGTTCGACACCAAAGTTCAACGCTGCCAGAGATGGAGCGTTTGAGCCTTGAGAAAAGCCCCTCTCACCAGTCGACACGAGCCATGCATCCATCCAGTTGTCATGTTTAAGCAAACGTTTGAAATGTTGCAAAAAAAGAAGAAGAAAATAAAAGACAAATTACATGTTGATGCTACGTAAAGCTGTAATAAACAGGAAGTGGAGGCTGAAAATTAGCAGGTGTCAGAAAATGGGAAGAGCTCTCCCTTCCCCAGATGGAGCTTTGGAAATTTTTCTGGCAAGGCAGAGACTCACAAGTGGATGGGAAAGTTGCTACGTAAGAACTTATTTAGCAAATATATTTCCATCTCCTTCTTTTGCGTGTTAACTCTTTTTTTTCTTTGTTTGTTTGTTTTTTGGAAAAGCCAAAAGCCACCGCAAGGGAACGTGAAAACTATTTTGCGAAAATGCGAAATGCATCTTGAATTTTGCCATTTCCTTCAACCGTTAGTAATGCGATATTCAAAATGCTCTTAAAAAAATACATTGATGACAACATCCATGTGTTTATTACACTCAACAAAATTATAAACGCAACACTTTTGTTTTCGCTCCCATTTTTCATGAGAGGGACTCAAAGATCTGAAATTCATTCCAGATAAACAATATCACCATTTCTTTCAAATGTTGTCCACAAATCTGTCGAAATGTTTGATAGTGAGCACTTCTGCTTTGCTGAGATAATCCATCCCATCTCACAGGTGTGCCACATCAAGATGCTGATCTGACATGATTAGTGCACAGGTGTACCTTATACTGCCCACAATAAAAGGCCACTCTGAAATACGCAGTTTTGTCTCACAGCAAAATGCCACAGATGTCGCAAGCATTGAGGGAGCGTGCAATTGGCATGCTGACAGCAGGAATGTCAACCAGATCTGTTGCTCGTGCATTGAATGTTAATTTCTCCACCATAAGCCGTCTCCAAAGGCGTTTCAGAGAATATGGCAGTACATCCAACCGGCCTCCTCAACCGCAGACCACGTGTAACCACACCTGTGCCCTAATCATGATGTCAGATCAGCATCTTGATGTGGCACACCTGTGAGGTGGGATGGATTATCTCAGCAAAGCAGAAGTGCTCAAACATTTAGACAGATTTGTGGACAACATTTGAAAGAAATGGTGATATTGTTTATCTGGAATGCATTTTAGATCTTTGAGTCCATCTCATGAAAAATGGGAGCAAAAACAAAAGTGCTGCGTTCATATTTTTGTTGAGTGTACATCCAGTGCAAACTACAATGGAGTTTTGTTTCAAAAACATGAGTTAGATTTTTTTTATTTTTTGTAATGAGGAACCACACGTCTTGAAAGCTTCGCAGCCTTTGTTTTTATAAACTTGTAATTAAAACCCACTCGTCCAGTCATTTGTGTGCTTTTTCGTCTCCCAGGAAACGACGAGCAGGTGATTCTTCACGACGTGGAGAGGTGGGTACAACAAAATCCCCGACTCTGTGTTTCTGAAGCACTTTCCTGCCGTTTTAAAACGGCCGGCTGATGCATCACACTGCTGATTTTAATTAACCTGTGGCCGACTGTTGCTCCTGCAGTCAGGAAACTCTGAACGTGTTCCTGCATATAGACGCTGTGTACAGCTTGTCCGTCAGCCCCGTCAACGACAGCATCTTTGCGAGCTCGTCCGACGACGGCCGCGTTCTGATCTGGGACACCCGGGAGCCGTCGCACGGAGGTGAGGACGGGCGGAGTAAACGTTAAATCAGAGCTGTCGTTATGGAATGTTTTGTTGTTTTTTTTAAATCATTGTAGAGCTCCTAAAAACATTTGGAGAAGTCTTATGTTTAGCGAATCTTTTGTAAGCATCCGAAACGAGATATTGCTCGAAGCCAGACTTTGTGAAAAGACGTAAATCCTCATTTGATATTAAATATTGCACAAGCTTGTTCTGTAATTGTTGGGATGACAAGCTGTTGGACAACGAAAGGAAATGTAGTCGTGTTAACTTGGCGAGGCTTAATAGTGTTAAAATACAAACGGGATGCATCACCTTTCACTTCTATTTTAGAACCCTTCCTTGTGACCGAGTCGGTCTGAAAATAACTCTGGCCAGCCGGCCTTCGCTCTTTGTGTCGGCCTATTAATGTTCGCTACAGGAAGGTGTTAATACAGCGTCCATCCCAAGAAACGTCACACCCAATTGAATATTTTTAGGACTGCCCTCAGCTGTGATTATGGTACGTTTCGAGGGGTAGGCGATATGGACTTGGTTTCATCACAATACTTTGTGATAACAATAAAAGTGACAATAAGAACTACTTATCACCTTTTTTTTTTTTTTAGGTAATTGTATGACTGTGTGTCCCAGTAATTACAGCCCCACAAACACAAATGCCGATCTTGAAAAACATTCCCATAATGTACTGCTTCATGACACAAGTCACATGAAGAAGTGTGATTTGTATCTCCAAACTTCACCCGGCTACTGCGTCTAATCATTTTATTTATTTTTTTTACCTTTACCTCTTTTGTGGGCTCTAGTGTCCCTTATATGACAGTGGGCTGACAGGAAACAGGGAAGGAGAGGGGGGAAGACATGCGGCAAATATCGTCGGGTCCGGGAGTCGAACCCGCGACGGCCGCGTCGAGGACTCAAGGCCTCCAAATATGGGTCGCGCTAACCGCTACGCCACCACGGCACGCCCCTTAATCATATTTTTTGAATGTGTTTATATTTTTTGATACTCCCTTATTGAACAAACAGTGGAGAAAATTTGTAAATGGAAAAAAAAAAATCAACAATCCCAAAAATCTCCTCAATTTTAGGGATTTCTAACCATTAATTGGAATTTATCGTGACAACGATAAATCAAAAATATAAGAAGTGTATCACAATAAAAGACAAACGATACAATAAATTTCAAGCCAACATTTTGATAAACCGTTTATCTCCCTCCAGAGCTGAGTTTCTTTCTCTCTTTTGTTGCCTTGGCAAACTGAAGTCCTCAACAAAGCTTGCCAAACTCAGCTTTTGCCATCGACACGAACACTTTATAGTGATGAAACATGATGGTGGCGGCGGCAGTGTGATGCTGTGGGAATGCTTTTCTTTTGCAAGAATAGTGAAGCTGGTGTAGTTGCATTTAGCTGCCGGAGGTCTCGAAACTTAGGTGAAACCAAACTTTCTACAGGAAAATAACAATTAACATCCAGCCAAAGTTGCAGTGGAATGGTTCAGATTTGTCCATATAAATTTGCCAGAATGTCCTAGTCAAAGTCCAGAGCAGAATCCAGGTCAGGACCTGTGGCATGGCTTTAAAATGGATGTTTGTGGATGCTCTCCATCCAGACTAACTGAATCAGACCTATGTTGTGGAGAAAAACAAAGGGGGCGTGCCGTGGTGGCGTAGTGGTTAGCGCGACCCATATTTGGAGGCCTTGAGTCCTCGACGTGGCCGTCGCGGGTTCGACTCCCGGACCCGACGATATTTGCCGCATGTCTTCCCCCCCCTCCTTCCCTGTTTCCTGTCAGCCCACTGTCATATAAGGGACACTAGAGCCCACAAAAGACCCCCTGGAGGGGTAAAAAAAAGAAAGAAGAGTAAACATTTCAGACTTTACATGTGCAAAACTTGTAGAGACTTCACCGTAAAGGACTCGGAGTAAGGAACTGCAGTGAAAGATGTCATGGATTTGGGGAGAAGATGTTTATTTCAGTCATTAGAGACTTGCCTCTGATTTGAGACGAAAGCTTTGGGGAGGTGGGAGGAAGAAATCTTTGGTCTTAGTGGTTTTAATTTGACAAAAACAAATTAATACGTTTCCAAATCACTGTATATGTTTTTCTCTCTCATTTTTGTACAAATCGTCGTACTACACGAGTAGAATCTTCCTCTGAGAGACCTAAGCAATAGTTGTAACTCTCATCGCTTTGTTTCTATTTATTTTAACCCCCGCAGAGCCGTTCTGCCTGGCTAGTTACCCTTCAGCCTTTCACAGCGTGATGTTCAACCCTGTGGAGCCTCGGCTGCTGGCCACGGCCAACTCAAAGGAAGGAGTTGGACTGTGGGACATTCGTAAACCACGCAGGTGAGACGCCCGTGGGTTGATCCAGCAAAAAATACACCTCGTTCTTGAGAACTGGATTTAATTGCATGAAATTGTTATACAAACTATTGTCGACGAATATCAGAAGCGCAACCTTATCTGGATTGTCTGCAGTCAAATCATTTAGTGATTCGGGTCTGAATGTCTTGGGCTTTTAACAGCAATCTTCGTAAAATTACATTAGCTGCCCAATTTAAATATTCTCACAACCCTTTAAGTTATGAAAATGATACCAATCAGAGCTGCAGCGCACCCGGTTTAAACAGAACTTTCTCCACATTGAGATACAAAAGGTACCTGGAAGATTCCCAGATCACGAGAAATAAAAATCTCTGCTCTGGTTTAACAAAGAAGGAACTTTTGGATGTGATTTCCAGGCGTTACGTTTTGTAGGAAACTCATCAGGTAGCAACCATTCCTATAGTTCAGGGGTCTCAAACTCCAGGGCTCGAGGGCCGCAGTCCTGCAGTTTTTAGATGTGCCACAGGTACAAAACACTGGAATGAAATGACTTAATTACCTCCTCCTTGTGTAGATCAGTTCTCCAGAGCCTTGCTAATGACCTAATTATTCTGTTCAGGTGAGGTGCAGCAGAGGCACATCTAAAAGTTGCAGGACTGCGGCCCTTGAGGACTGGAGTTTGAGACCCCTGCTATAGATAGTTGGGTTGGTTAGCATAGAGGAAAAACATGAATGTAGCAACACAGAGAGTCTCCTGTTGAGGATTTGGTGAAGCTGCCCCCTGTATGCATGCGATGCATTTTTAACTCTGTCCACCAGAGGGTGCTGTTTCCCCACTGATGAACCACTGCCAGGCCTTTTATTTCGTTCCTGT
Organism: Xiphophorus hellerii; assembly: GCF_003331165.1. Classification (NCBI taxonomy): domain Eukaryota; kingdom Metazoa; phylum Chordata; class Actinopteri; order Cyprinodontiformes; family Poeciliidae; genus Xiphophorus; species Xiphophorus hellerii. The sequence goes on from NC_045690.1 coordinate 22,297,274, forward strand.
AAACAAACTATTTTACGTTTATATTACTATAACTGAATCATCTATAATACAGAGTTATTTTGAACGATGTAGAAAAATAATTATATTAAGGCTTAAATCTAATATCTAATTCATTTCTGTGTTTTGTTTCCCTTTCTTTGTCCACCGCTTTAATAAAGTGAGAAAAGAAACATACAGCTCTAACTCAGTTAGAGCTGGCGTCACTTTAGCTACATGCTATGCCATTATTTTTGTGCACCTTTACACCCCTGATCCCAAGGCTAGTATGACTTGATGCATGAAACATCTTGCAACAGATCATCCTTTCTTACACCCAAAAAAGTCAGAAATGAAACAACCAAAACTTCCTAATTTAATTGACGTATTGAGCCGTTTTCTTGGAATCTGTCAGCTCCACTTTGTATTATTCCATTCACTATCAAGGAGATTGAATCTATGAATTACTCATTCGTGTATAGTGAAGGATTTTATAGCTGTAAAATCTCATCAAATCTGTCGGCAGAAGTGGGTAGTAGTTTGCCTTGTGACGTTTCGAGCTCTGTTTCCCCTCCGTGCCTCGCAGCTCTCTGCTGCGCTACGGTGGCAGCATGTCCCTTCAAAGCGCCATGAGCGTCCGCTTCAACAGCACGGGCACGCAGCTCCTGGCTCTGCGGCGCCGCCTGCCGCCCGTCCTCTACGAGCTGCACTCCCGCCTGCCCAGCTTCCAGTTCGACAACCAGGGCTACTTCAACTCCTGCACCATGAAAAGCTGCTGCTTTGCGGGCGACAGGGACCAGGTGGGTCAACAAGTCGTAAACCAAAGCGGCTGCAGCGCCAAGCACTAAAACTAAAGCAGCACTCCCTGCGCATGCCAGAAAATGTGTGCATGAAATCCTATACAGAACGAGTAAAGGTTTCCATTTCACGGACATAGGAAAGGAATTAAACCAACGTTCTGCCTGTAATAAATTACCAAGAAGTGATTAATTTTATCCTCCTGTTCTTCTACAATAATCTAAAGCTAACTTGTAAAACTCTTGTCTTTATCAGATACTTTTCACACATTGCTGAACTAGCACAGCCTGAACGATGAGTTTTCGAGTTTTGAACAGTGACAGACATGCCTGAGGTTTGGCTAAAAGCGGTTTGATTCTGACCGAGATGAGGAATGGCTGGATTTTTCTTTTGGTTTCCAAGAGTTATCTGAACTGCACTCCATTTTCCAGTAACTTCCTCAAACTTTGCAGGCAGTTGAGGATTTTCTCAGTGTGGTGCTGAAGCAGACGGTTGCCAAGAGGCAGTTCACCGCGTGATTGATGGGAAGGACGGTGGGGGGGGAGGGTCTTTAGGGGTGCAGCATTCCCACCGGATGCATCTTCTGGCCGTCTGAGGCAGAGCGCACAGGTGTTGTAGGTTAGAGCGTCTTCCCGTGCCGTCCACCAAAACTCTTTTAGCTAAGCCATGTGGCTCAGTTTCTTATGAAAAACAAAGAGATTTTTATTTTATATGCCGTAACGTCGTCGTGACTTGGGGTGGATTTTCTGTGTTAAACCACTACAAACACGAGCGTAACGGTGATGTGGAAGGAAAATGATGCAGGATTTTCAAAGTGTTTCAGAAACCACAATCTATTTTGTGTTGTGTACGTTGGTGTTGGAGCTGCTTCATATTTTGCATCACAGTTATCATTTAAATGTGCAAAACGTAACAACCATAAAAAGACGTTTCAGTATTTGGTGAGCTATAATGTTTGTTTGATTCTTGCCTCGGCCTGGCACTATAACAAATGTTTCTGGATGATAAATTGTCCCAGACGTTATTGCGATAAACGATAATATTGTTGTTTTGAGACCATTTTCAAGTAGTATGTTGGTGATAGCATACACACGTATTTATTTTAAATTGAAATATCCAAAATAAATAAATGAATCAACACTGGAAATTAAGAATTACGTCTGTAACAAATTTGTTCTTCAAAAAAAAGGGCAGTTTAGACCAAAGCACCAGACTGAAGACTTTTATCATCAAATTCTTGGTAGGAAGAGAGAAAAGAGAAAATCAATAAATCATACAAGTGGAAATCATTGAGTTTGTTTTAATTTGTCACACGATTAATTTATTTACTGCTTATTGCGACAGGCCTAATCATGCCTTTTTTTCAACTGATTGCCAGTAATGTACGTATTTAGCCTGTTGAATTACAATTGTGTAATCATGGCAACAGAGGACTGCATAATATTACAAAATTTTCTAATAGCGACATCGGAAAAAAAATTTTTTCCCTCTTTTTCTCATTTGTGCTTCCATCAGTTTGCTTTAAATAATATATTTATGCACCTGTAGGTTTTACATTAGCATGAAACATGCAAGTTCATAACACTTGGTGAGCATTAGCCAAGAATTATTGGCTAGTAATTATCTATAATCGCCTCACTCATATAGAGATATATTTTTAATATCTGGTGCAATATGTTTGGCTTTCTAACCGTACGACTAAATAGAGATTTAAAGAGGAGCGGCAAAAGCAAACGAGGTGGATTAGCTATGCTTGCCAGCACCCAGTGGCTGCGTTCAGGACGTGTTGCTGTGGAAGCGTGTCTCCGGTCAGAGCCTTCTTCAGATTTGTTGCAAGACTGACTGTTAGTGGAGATTTTTCTTACCCGCAGCATCAATATTCAGAGCAACACTGAAGATTCTCGGATGATATGAGTTACGGCAACATTTGAATTTATTTGGGAGTCATTTGGTTGAACTTAATTGCTTTTTATGCCCACACCTGCTGTAGATTGTGAAGACGAAGACAGTAGAGGTCAAGAAGGTCTTGTGGAACATTGTAATGCTGGAAAAAAACATTTTTTAACACAAATATGCAATCATGGTTTTACTTTGATGCTCCTAAAAACAAGCAACCAGAGCTACAATGGAATAGTGTAGACGAAGGCATAATTAGGAGTTAAATTCTGATCTGGTCTAGATCTGGTCCAAAGTCCAAAGTGAACACTTGTTCTCCAAAGAACAAGTGTTCAAGTTCGCTGGTCTTTTCGTTGGTCCCAGTAGAAATGAATCAAACTGTGTTTGTGTTCTCTAAAAGCCGTGACTGAAGCAAGAAACGGAGATCAGGAGAATATCAACAGAGGCGAATTAAACAAATACTTCTCAAGTCATTGAGCAACAAAACTGCAAAAAGTATTTTGGCATTTTCACTTCCTGTCAGACAGGCTTGGAGACATTCTTTCCCTCAATCTTACATGTGTCTAAAAGAATGTAAATCCCACAACGACCCTGTCAGAACTTCCTTCGGGAGAAAAGGTTTAAGTGAAACCATCTGTTCATAAAGCCTAGTAACGGTTCAGGCAGCGAGCAGGAGCTTTGTTTAGGCCACGACATGTGAAGTCTGTGTCTGATCGCAAAGCATGACTCTCAACTCTCCGATCAGATCTGCTGGTTTTCTGCTTCATCTTCTTTCCCTGGATTTATCTGCTTTTACCTGCTTTCCTAGTTTCTCTCCCTTTTGGTGAACTTAAGTCTCAGTACTTTATTTTATTTTTTTCTCTCTTCAGTACATCTTGTCTGGATCAGATGACTTTAATCTGTACATGTGGAAAATCCCAAACGACCCTGAAGCAGGTGAGTTATTGGTTTGATTTCCCAGATTCCAGGTTGATTTGGATTTTTCACAGTCCTGCTTGAAAACGTTATCCGAGTCCTGTGGCGGGAGATTGTTTACCGAGCGCAGGAAACACCCATGTTATTTCTTTTAAAAGAAAAAGACATAAACATACCGATACTTATTTTGGACATCATGTCATTGAAATTGTCTATACAACTGTTTTTGAGTAAGAAAAAAAAGGAGGAGTCAAAGAAAATGCTAAATCAATTTCAGATTTTCTAACTTACATTTGCGTATTTTATTTTACCTTTTATGCTAAAGTGTTTTTTTTTTTTTATCTTACTAACTTGCTAAATGTGTTTTTTTATTATTATTCATAATTCTACAAACTATGATCAACACACTGGTAGAGTGTCTAAAGGTTATGATAAATTTTCACAATAAAATAACAATTTCTAATTGCCCACCTTTGTGTGTTTTAACCATGAGTGTGTATTATTTATGTATTTATTTATTTATTTCCTTATTTTGTAGTTTTTCTTCTTGTCATGTTTTTTTCTGTGCAATATAATGTGCCATGCACATCATTTAATAAGGTCAACTGTGCAATTGGAAGAACATGTGTATATATTTAGCATTAATATCGTGAGCCTTCTTTCCCCAGGCGGGCCTGGTCGCGTGGTGAACGGAGCGTTCATGGTTCTGAAGGGCCACCGCTCCATTGTGAACCAGGTTCGCTTCAACCCTCACTCTTACATGATCTGCTCCTCCGGAGTGGAGAAAGTCATCAAGGTGAGTGAAGAAACATCTCTGCTGTCGTAAGAATCGACTTTCGTCATTCTCTGTTGAAGGGAATCTCTTCGTTCATTCAGTCCGATTTGAAGCGTTAGAGAAACTTTTGCACTTTGACAGTAGACCTGTCCTTCAGAGAGGCAACGTCACCATCAACTCGACACATGGACTAAACTGAGATTCTTACGTTGTGATGACCTTGAATAGAAATGCCATGTTTGCAAGGCATTAGTTTTTGCACCAAAATGTTTGCCGTTAATTGCTTTTATTTCAACAGAAGAGCATTATTGTTGTTACTGCTGTTAAAATAATGCAATCTGTTGGTTATTACTGATATATTAATTTGATATATATTCAAATATGTTGTTTTTAATGGTCTTAAGCAAAAATGTAGCATAAACACTTGCTAAATTAATATTAGTAGGCCTGTAACGATGACAAACTTTGCTGGACGATAAATGGGTTCTTTGCACCAGCCGCGCTGACGTCACAACCGCATGCGCAAATGCGGCTCTCTTTTTTCCGCTTTGAGTTACCATGACAGCTAGAAAAGACAAAGTCTTATTTCAGACGCAAATAAAACAATACTATGAACATTGCTGTCTTCCTAATATAATGGGCTTCTAAGTTTTCATGGATTTCCAAGCGGTCCTGAATTAAGAAGACGGTGTTTTGTAAATATTCGTCGCTACCAGTTAAAGCTAACGCCGCACAGCAAAGTTTACAGCCTTCACTTCACTCCGGATCAACTTCTTCAGCCTAAAGGAGAAGGTAAAGGAGCCTCCTGTGTTATTTCCATGGAATCAATTCTGTATTCAGCCTGAAAGAGAGTTTATGGGAACGAGAGAGCAGACCAGAGCCAGACAGCCCAGCGCCTGTACATACTGCTGTAAACACTGTCCTGCTTCACAAGAAGCATGCAAAACTAATAAAGCGAAATAACACGGAGACCTTAATTAACACGGCCATATTTTTCTAAAAGCAACAACTTTGAACCTGAACCATCAGCTGAACTAGAACTCCGACACCAGAGCTGCTCTACTGTTAAGCTATGGGCTTGTTGTTCCTCAGGCTTCAGAAGCAAAAAGCCTGAACCATAAAATCCCCGTTACTTGGTCTCTGACACTAACGACAATAAACGCATATAATATACTTGAAAACAAGGTAAAAACATTGTCCGTTAGAATGGATGAAAAATGTTTAGATGCTTAAATAGCACATTTTTACAAGACAAATGTCAGAGAATATTGCCTACTAGCATAAGCTAAAGCTAATGTTAGCCACAAAGTTTAAAGAAAGTAAAACTCACCTTCGTATCTGTGTATAAGGAGACGAACATCTTAAAACCTTTCTCCAGTTTACTTGTTGGGGCTTCGGATCGATGTACATCATTAATTGTTACCTTGGACAAGCCCTGCAAACACCCAGTGGAAAGAGCCTTTTTCAATAGATCGGAAACGACTGAGCCGCTTTTCCCCGAACTCGGAAGCTGAGGTGCAAAGAGCCCACTGTTCCAGAACTTATTGCGATGAACGATAATGTTGTTGTTTTGAGACCGTTTTCAAGTAATAATGGAACAGATTCTCAAAGATCAATAAACTTTAAATTCTAATGAACATTTAAACACTGGAACTGGAAGACATTTAAAATATCCACAACAAATAAAGAAAACAACAGAAACAACAAATAAAATGAATTATGAAGTCTCTGTAAGCAAAATTATCTTTAAAAAAAAAGGGACAGTTGAGCTCAAAGCACCAGACTGGAGACTTTTATCATTCAGTTTATGGTAAAAAGAGAAAAACGATAAATCAAGCAAATGAAAATTTGCCTGAGTTGCATGAGTTTCATTTAATTTGTCAGGCAATTAATTGATTTATTGTTTATTGTGACAGGCCTAAATATTAGTTTTGCAAATGAACTTTCTAAGACAGTACACAATATTTTATCGTTTTACCTCGCCTTAGTACGTATAGTGAAAGTATAACGAGCCTTGATTTAAGAGTGATACTTTAGGTTTCAGAATGTCTGAATAAGTTTTGCAATACGACGGATTTCCAAACCGCCAAATTACAAGAAATCTCTGGTAGCGCGAGTCACCAGGTTGACGGCAAACTTCTGGGACAAAATTTGTTTTTGTGACATGCCTAAGTGTCACGTAGGAAACTCATTTCTGGTACGCCACCTGCAATCTCAATTTCAAGTGTTTCTATTAAACACTTGAATCACTTGTTCTATAAAAAACACTTGATTCTATAAAAATCAGTAGTTTAAATGGTTTTTGCTTGAACCACTATGATTATTTCCAGGTCAAAGTCCATTAAGAAGATAGATACTTTAGTCTTTGTCGTTCTCAAATTTGCTGTTGGCTTCAGGTTCATTAAGAGTTTTACAAAAAAGATGCCAAACATTGTATACGTTGAAGCTGAAGTATTAAAGACAAATTTGAAGATGTCGTCTCGTTGCTCTTCAACGTTTCCGTCTGACCCAGGTGTGGAGTCCGTACCGGCAGCCTGACAGCGAGGGGGATCTGGAGGGCCGGGTGGAGGACCGGTCCCGCAGCCTCTACAGCCATGAGGAGTACATCAGCCTGGTGCTCAACAGCGGCAGCGGCCTGTCCCACGACTACGTCAGTCAGTCCATAGAGGAGGACCCGCGCATGATGGCCTTCTTCGACTCTTTGGTGCGCCGGGAGATCGAGGGCTGGAGCTCGGACTCCGACAGCGACCTCAGCGAGGAGGCCATCATGCAGCTCCACGCCCGCGGCCGCCGCTCCACACGGGCTGCATCGGCGGCTCCTGTCGTCGCCTCGGCTGCCGACCGCCGCACCGACTCCGACAACTCCTCGTCTTCCTCGTTGGCAGGACCCGACGCCTCAGGCGGGGAGGAGGGAGCCGCCGGGGAAGACGGAGAGGAGTGTCCCAGGAGACAGAGGAGACGGCCACAACACCAGTCAGGCTTCTTGGCCAACGAGGACTCGGACTCTAGTGAGTTTTGGCTCGACCCGATGCCCCGTCCTCGCTCGCCAAGCCCCAGGGAGAACTCCACGCTCTCCAGCCCCAGCAACTCTCCGTCGCTCCCCGCCGAGGCCTCCAGCTCCTCCACGTCCACCTCCAGCTCCAGCAGCGACGACGAGGAGCGCCGCAGCGCCGTCCGACGCCAGAACGTGGTGAGGCGGCGGCGCATGAACGTGGTCTCCAGGGCCGGGTACCGACCCGAGTCCTTACAGGCTCTGTTTTCAGCCATCGACTCGTACAACTACCCGTCGATCTCCGTCGACGACCTGTCGACCTCCTCGTCGGACGATGAGCCGAACTCCCCGGAGATCAAACCTCGGGCTTCCGCTTCCAGAGAGGAGGAAAAGCACCTGAGTCCGTCGGAGTTTGTGTGTCTGAGTCCGGTGATGTCTCCGGAAAGCCAAGACAACAACGGGAGTGACAGGACTGAGCAGGGAGGGCGTTCCGTCGTGTCGCCTCGGTTACCGGACGAACTCGGCAGCCCTTACAGCGGAGAGGCCAACGACGTCTCAACTGTCGCAGACGACGTCTCTCAAAGCCGACGTAGTCCGGGCGTGAACGGGCAACGCAGACCCGTCACGCCTTCCACTCAGCGCGCGTCCTCGGAGTCCGAGGACGAGATAGGAACGCTAGCCGAAGAACCCAGGCCTCAGAGGGAGAAGGGCCTGGCGCAGAGCGCTCTGAAGCGGACTCACGTCGGGTCGGAGGAGGCGGAGTTGGGCTTGTCGTCCTCCGAAAAGAAGCTAAAGACGTAACAGAAGCCTCTTCTCATTTGTACCCAGAACAAAACTTACTAAGTGGATTTTTTTTATGAGTTTCTACAACTCAGTTTTTTGTTTTTTTTACATTTCAGACTCCTAGTTATGAATCACATGACCTCACATTGCTAAAGAACGGCTAAGAATGGTTGTTTTGTTGTTGTTGTTGTTGAAGAGCAAACAGATTGGGCCATATCTTCATCGTTTCGGTCAAACCTACAGATCGCATTAAGACATAAATTAGCTGCGTGTTGGTACTACGTGAGAGGCGTTTATTTTTATGAGACCTCAGTATTCATTTTTTGTTTTGTTTTGTTTTGGGGGGGGGGTTCCCCTCCACCACCTCCTGATGTTCTGATTGCTGCGCCCGGATCCGCAGTTCGGTTCTGCCTCTGACGACTAAAAGAACTTGTGCGGAGCAAAAGCTTTGAGGTTTTTAGTTGAGCTTTGTTCTGATCAGGTTTGTTGTCATTAAGTGTTGCTCAGTTTACGCTGCTCCAGGAAGCCTGAAGAACTGACTCCCAGTCAGTTGCTTGTATAAACTGTGCTGACATTTTGCTTTGTTTTTGTGTTCTTAATCTGCCTACAGTCACAAACCATCTCACATGTGTTTTCTTGCAACTAAAAAACTGATCTGTGACAAAAAAAAAACCCAAACAAAATGTCAGTGTTTACTTACTTTGATACACGCCAACGATTTGAAATAATTAAGAAATTTTATAAAGGATTCAAGTGTTACTCCTCAGTATCCATGGCAACGTGATCTTGATCCTAATGGAAAGTTTGTCCAGCTGTGAGGGGTAAAGAAACAGGGTGGTAACTGATCAAATATTTCATAATTATTGTCCTCCAGGGACAAAGCGAACAATTTTGACACATTGTGGGCCAAACACTAACGACCAGCATCTGTATATTACAGACTGAAATATACAGAAAAAAATTATTTTTATTGCAATAAGAAAAAAAGGAATAAATGTAATTACATTTAGCCACTAGGGGGCAGTAGAAACAACACACTGTCGTGGAGAAGGTTCTGCAAAGTTAGATCATTGGAAATGATGCTAAAATTAATCAAACAGGAGTTTTTTTAAAATAATTGTTTGTTTTTCTGAATCTTTCAAGTGTGCGGCTGGATTTATCAGATAGATAGTATAATTTAGACAAAAAATGATTTTTTTTTGTAGCTAGGTGACTTGAAGTATCCTTTTTTTTCCCCCAATTTACTTCCAATTTCAAATTAACATTTTTAATCTGTGCCTAGTCCTAAGTGAATCTGACCTGATGTGGAAAAAGTTTTATTCCCACTGGAGATACTTTGTGTGAATTGATGAAGATATTTCTGAGGAAAAGCACAAAACAAATTCTGACCCATGTTGAGGTGAAGACCAGCGTTTGGCTGCCTGTTTCCTGCAGATGATGGCATCACGCATACTGCGACTCCTAAAGCACATGACGTCCCTGCTGTCTGAGGGCATCGCTGCTTTGATTTAGTGAGAAGAGAGAGCTGATGGGTAGAAACTACACACGTCAACAGCTGTGAAGACGGATCGATTAGGAAAACACACCTAAAAGGAGGAGATGACTGAAGGACAAGTGAAAAACAAATCAAAGAGGAATGAGTAAACGAGCGAAGAAATAGGAAAGGAAAGAATGAAGGACACATGGAAGGAAGGAAGTAAAGATACAAGGAAGGAGTAGAAGAAGTCAAACTGATACAAGAAAAGAAGAGGGGACAAAAGGAATGAAGAAAGTGAAATAAAACGTAAGGAAAGACATTAGGAAATGGAGGAAGATAGAAAGAAATTAGGAAACAGGAAAAACAATGAGAAATAATGTAGGAAGGAAAAACAAGACCCTAACCCTATAATCAGTTACTGATTTAAAAAAGTAACTTGGCTCAACCGTTAGACTACGGGACTGGAAATAGGAATTACTTTCCGCATCTTCTTTTTCCTACAGTTATCCACACCTGGGAAAAACGTGACTCAAATTCCATACTTTAGTAGGAATCCTGCAGAGTTTGCGCTTGGTGAAACCTTCACTTGCTTTGTGAAAAACAAGAAACCAGAGGAAAGGTGGGGTGGCGCTCGCCCAGGATTGTTATTCATGCAATCACAGGCAACATCCTGGCTTACCAAGTGGATGCTCCGGACGTAATCTGGAGGCAAAACTTCACATCAGTCCTGTATTTTATAAATTCCTCACATTCCATCATTTACGTGTCGAGTCAAAATAATTTCCTCAACTTAGAAATAACGCGTATCGGCAGGAAGTGACCTTCTTGTAGCTCTGTGCCACCTCTTGACCACATGTTGCTCTTCCCACGCCTCTACACGGTCACGCCGTGGACGACGCAGCGTTAACGTATTTATACAGGCGAGGTTAGCCGAGGCTCTCCTCTTCCTCCACATTCGCAACTGGGAGGAGCCCAGTAGAACCACAGCCTTGGAAGGCTTTCCTCTAGAGCAGATACGTAGATGAAACACTGCAGTGAACTCTTTTTTTTTTTTGCATCTTCTATTTCACAGCCCATCCTAAGTTGGGCTGATGCTGAAAAGTGGTACTGTCCGTGATGTGATCCCACGTGGCGTTTTAACCCAAACACGGCCCAGTGGGAACCATCGCCGCCCATGCAGCAGTTTTCCATACATGGCTCCGGCCTTAACGGCGACTGGAGAATTCCCCTTCCGACATGACTGGAATACCTTGGGTGGCTGCCAGAGACCAAACACGACGCGCCAGCTCTTCACATGGGCCTTCAGGGAACCGGCAGGAGCGTTCTCTTCTTCTCCAGGCGGTTCTGTTTGGGCATTTTGTCACGAAACCAGCCTTTGCAAAACGGCTCAGGCTTGGATCAGACGGATAACATATGTTACCAAAAATTTTCACAACTCTCAAAGAGTATTATTGCGTGTAGGTCTGAACTTTGACTAGGCCATTTAAACACATTAGTATGCTATGACATCATACTGTGTAGTTATATAGATCCAAACAAGTCTTTCTCAGCTCCCAACAGATTTTCTTTATATAATTGGGTCCATCCGTCTTTCATCACCTCTGACCAACTTCCCTGTCTCCGCCAAGAACGGCATCCCAACATCATGATACTGCCACTACCATGTCCTTTTAGTTTCCCTCCAAATAGCGTAATAAATGTTAGTTTTGTTCTAATGTGACCAGTGGACTTTTTTTTTTTTTCCTTCTTCAACATGACTGCTTTTGGGGCTGGACAATAAATCAATAACAATATATGCTGTGATAGACACGTGATCAGTATCAATAGATAATACGTCTGATAGAATATTCAATAATTTCACTGAACTCTAAGCCAGAAAAACTCAGCATTCTGGGAGATGTAGGCAGAGGAAATACATCAGCTGTTCAGCTTCTCATGGCCAGCTAAGCTAAGTTGGTGGCTGGATTAACTCACTCACTCTTTGGTTACCTAGCAACAACCTGATGAGTAACTTGCGCAGCAGCAGTTTCAGGTTTTGCCACTGTGCCTCATAACTACTGAAATATAAACGTGGAGTGAAAATTGTAGATAAAACAGGAAAGGTCACACCACCAGTTTGGCAGCATTTCAGATTTTTACGATACAAAATGAATCGGTAATTATTATCGACTGATATGAGATACGTTTTTCAGCCATATCGTCCATCGTAACTTTCTTTCAACACTGGCTTTTTTCTAGCTTCCCGTCATCTGGCGACTCAAACGAAGAACAAAACGCGCGTTCCCCACCAGGAATAATATTTCCGCCATTGTTTTAGCGCCCCTGCAAGCTCAGCGCCCCTATGTGTCGCATATATAGTGCATACAGATTATCACATTTATTAGTAGCAAAGTACAGAGGAAACTTCTGTTTCACCATATGAGGGCCATTTTTGATGGAAAAAAAAAAACGAGGAGTAAATTTCTGCCAATAAATCTCGGAAATTGTTAGATTTTCTGAATTTTTCTGGGAAAAAAAAGGAGAAAATTTCTGAACTCCCAAGTTTTGAAAAGTCAAACAAGATTTCTTTTGAAACTGATAAACTTCAAAAACAATTCTGGAATATTTCTGAGATTAATCTCAGAGGTTTTGAGGGTTTTTTGGCAAAAATTTACTCCCTTTTTAAATTGTGTAATTATTGTGATTTTATATCTTTAATGGTCCTAAAACGTCGTCGTAATTTGGGAGATAAAACACCAGAACACCACCAATTGTTCTCAACAAATGAGAAAACCCCATTTAGCATCCTCCGCTAACGCTCCATTAGTGTGGCTGAACACTTTATTCTCCTTAAACAGCATCTTTTATAAACAATTTCAATCGCAACTTTGCGTTAATAACTTAAATATTAACGCAAAGGGAGTTATTAATTTGTCGATATGAATATTCTACATCGCCAGACAGTTTCCTGAGTGCTCCTGAATGTAACATTAATGAATGTCTTTGTTTTGCAAATGGCTGAGGGCTAATTAGCTAATGGAAGTGTGTATAATTATCACAGTGGCAAGCGGCGCTCCGCTACTTTTATTCCCTTCAATTTGCAGAGAGCTGCGGTGTTTTCTCCGCTGCTGTTTCTTTCAGCTCGGGTCGGAACCAGGCAGGCAGTGAGCTGGCAGTCTGCTCCCCTTCCCCGTGACATCACTTTCCCAAACACTCACCACTGGAAGTTTGTCCATATATGGAAGAGCTCCACTTTCTCCCGTCAGGGCTCTCCTACTATTCTGCTTCATATGTGTAGGTGTGTGTGTGTATGTGTGTGTGTGTGTGTAAGAGAGAGAAAGGGAGACATTAAGAGGAAGAGTCAGCTTACCTTACAAGGCAGACGGACTTGGCCATCTCTCCACATGCTTACAATTGCTGATGTTTGACACACCTTTCTGCTTCCATATAGCGGCGTTGCTCATTGGTGGGTTGTGCAAGCAAAACCTCTTGAGTTCACATCTGTAAAAAAAACAACAAAAAAAACCAACTTCCTTCCACCTCTACAGTAGAAGAAGATAAGAATGAAACAGTCCCACAGTGGCTTTGAGCTTCTCTTTGGTTTGGCACTTTTCAGGTTTTTTTGAGGCTATTCATTAAAATCCATGTCCATTTTAGATTTCTTAGGTGACGTTTCAAATATTTATCTAGCAAAAAGAACATCAGTATAAATGGTATTTTTAGGTTTGGCCATAAGGCTTTTATGTTTACGCCGTTGTGAAATTTCCACCTGCTGGACGCATTTAAGAAATGTGGATGGAAGTTGAGATTGACCAGGAATCTTGGTTTATTTTTCTTCAAAGTCACATATCTATTTTAAAAACTACAGACTAAAATTATTTTTTTTTTTTTCATGTGAAGAACAAAATTGCAAACATTTCAATTGGCAATCATCTGAGAAAGCAGCTGCCACCAGTGGAGACATACAGTCCCTCCAATAACTGTTGAGCTCTTTCGCATTTTGTGGTGGTGCAACCAGAAACGGACGCGTTCTGGGAGAATCGTATCTTTTGAACCAACACAAAATTGTGGATCTTTGCATAATTGAAAGAAAATACTTGTTTTACAGACAAAAATCTGAAAAAGGTGGCATTTAATCAGTCAATCTTCTGGATCGAAAACAATGCATTTTTATTTAAGAGTCGGTTTAGATGTTTAAAGGTCACAACATTGACAATTCACAAATATTTTTAGTCTCTAGATGTGCAAAGATTGTTGCTGTACCAGATCTCCATTGAACACAGATTCTGTAAAACAGTTGGAGTTTTGTTTGTTTAAATGAAAACGCAACAACTCCATTTTGATGGGTTTTTGGCACCAGGCTGACCCACGTCCGGATCGTTGCAATATCAGTTTGTGCAAAAATGATATCACACAGTGATGCATAGAATGCTGTTCTCGTCCTTTCATGTTTCCAGCTGTAGCGAATTCAGACTTTGCATGCCAATAAGATAAGCAGCATGGTGGACGGAGAGTCTGCAGCCTGCCGCAGATTGTCATGCCTGACATAGACGATGCTGCCCAAGGAAGTAAATGTTTTTGCTTTTCACATATTGTGCATAATAACAAGCAACTGACAAGGAAATTAACAAAAGAAAAGACTCAAAGGAAAGGAAGGTTGCAAAAACAAAAAGACCCAAGGAATGAGACACAGGAAGTGAGGGAAAGATAGAGGCAAGGAAGAAAACAAAGAAAGTGGCTATGGACAGACGTGTAAGAAAAGAAGAAAGGATGGAGAAATGTAAAGAAGAGAGGAAACAAACAGTAGAAGGAAAGGACAGGAGGAATGGCAGAAGAAAAAATACAAACTTGTTCTCATGATCTCCTTTCTTTTCATTTTCAGACCTGAAAAATAGGGGGGAAATTTAATCCCACGCTCGTCCACACTATGTAGGAATCTTGTGAAAAACAAGAAACAGAAGGAAAGGTGGGGAGGGCTCACTCGGGACCCCATTAACTCAAGTACCGCCACTGTCCGGTGTTACAAACATTTCTGTCCGCCGCGTTAGCTGCTGCAGAAGGTCAACGGCGAGACTTTTAGTCACTGTTCGTATAAAAATCGACACCGTTAGTTTTCTCAAAGCTCAATAAAGTCTTACGTTTGGCTCAACCTGTGCATGCAACCTTGGACTTAAAGCCTGGCCGCTGACAGCCACGGCATCCAATGGAAAACCGGAGGGCGGGTTCCGTCCCGAGCGTCGTCCAATCAGATTACAGCAGCCAGTTATTGATTCCGATTTGGCTGAGGCAAAGTTTTAGCGTCTGTCGCTCCTTCGATACAAGACCTGCCTACAGCTTCCAGCGGGCTGCTCCTGCTAGGAGGGGAATACGGAGAGCAGATAGAGACAGAGGCAGAGTTGGAGGGGTGGGAGACAAAAGGAGAGAGAGAAAGAAAGAAAAGAGAGAGAGAGAGAGCGGGAAGCCGGGGGTTGGACAGTTAATTTCATCCACACACACCGAGGAGAGCAGCCCGTACAGCCGCAGCGAAAACATCACCTCGCCCCGCTGGGACGCAAGCAGAGAGCGACCGCATCCAGCCAGCGTTCAGATAGTATGGAACACTATGACGGAGAGAACGACTACATGCACCAGGAAGATGACTGGGACCGGGATCTGCTCCTGGACCCAGCCTGGGAGAAACAGCAGAGAAAGGTGAGACCGACAGACCGACTGACTGACTGACTTCCCGGTGCCTCCGCTGCGGAAGCGGGGGGGGTTTATGTTGCCGTCTGCTCCGCTTCTAGTCACAATAAGACGCGGTAATGTTGTTGCCACGCAGCAGTGCGGGCACATTTCCTCTTCAGGGTGACTCAAAGTGGGCAACAGTTTGATTATGGGCCTCCTTAAAAAAAAAAAAAAAAGACACCTGCGAGACCTTATCAACTGGGCTTCTACTCCCAAACTTTTCTCCCTCCTGGAAAATTAAAATCTGTCCCGGAAGCAGCATCCTGCAGCAGGGAGGCCCACCGGCCCGTATGGGTTTGCAGGGAGCAGAGGGGAGGTGAGCCGGGCTGCGGGGGGCGCAGCAGATGTCAGCCACGCGTTGGACTGGCCACCTCCTGTCATCTGTTTTATGATACGACTTGGACTAGGCCGAGATTAACAACCATGTACCGTGCGCGCGCCTTTATGGAAAACCTAATTTCAAATTCAACTCGAGTCGCTTAGAAGTAATTTTGTTTTCTGAAAGTGCTCCACTCTCTGTTGTGCTTTTGACGTCCATATATTGTCCCAACTCTTTCCCCCACGCGCCTCACAGCTGCTTCTCCCTCCCCTTCGGCCCCCCTACACTCTTAACACAGGGGTATGATATGAATGGTCTGTTTCGAGAAGGGGGTGTTACATACTTTTCCTCCTCTTTGAGAAAAAAAAAGGGGGCAGAAGGAAAAACGCTGTGGAATCTGAGTAAGCGTCGCGGTTTGGGCTGGGCTTGCATGGGAGCGAGCGTGCCCAAAAATGGTAATAATCGGCCCCTCTCGCTGCACTTGGAAAAACTTTTTCCCAACTTTCTTTTTCCTTTTTTTTTTCCTCTTCTTTTTGCTCAGTGGTAGCTCACGGCTCCCAGTTTCCTGGATTATGTCATCGGCAGGCTGCTACCGGTCCTGAGAGCAAATGCAGTGGGAAGTGAGAGGGATAAAGGTGGTGCATCAGGTGGACACCGTCTCTTTCATTGAAGCAATGGAGCTGGACTAGGATCACCTGAAATACAGAGACGGTCCTACATGACATGCGACCCTGAGCTGAATCTTATGTAAAAGCACCCCCTTTTTCTTTTCTTTTTTTTTGGGGGGGCGGGGATTCCATGCTTGAATGTTGGACATTCCTCAGATAGCATCACATCATCATGCATCAGTTGTTCATACATGACCGCATACATGTAGCCTGGCCATTCCTTTCCCATGCAATTCCGCTATATTCCCATCTCTCTTCAGTTCTCAGCTGGGGTTTCTTCCATTGAGCTGGATTTCTCCATTAGAATTTCAACCGGGCCAATCAGTGAACAGAAGTTGTGAATGATGACGTTGATTATCGGCGCTGTTTTGGAACTGTAGTCTGTCCGTTGTATGAAGTGAACGAGGCCGTAACATTAACAGCCACCTTGTTCGGCTTGGCACATCTCTCTTCGCGGCAGAGGAGGATGCTGTTTATGGTGTAGGCAATTTCTGCTAAGCGTCGTAGTGTCGAACTGGCGCATTACATACGACACGGCGCATTACATACGACACGGCCAAACGTTACTGATGGGGTAAAAGTTAAAACTTAAACAGAGTCCACACCTTCGGGAATCAAAAGCCCGGAGGCTGGTACAGACGGTTCGGACCATCTGTACGAAGCAAAATGTAGAACCAAGGGCTGTTTTTTTACTTGGCTAGCATACATGACCAGATACATACCGTTGTGCCAGTGGATGGCTTCACTGTGATGCTTTGTCTGTTTTTATTGTAAACGTGGCCTGTACTGCTGACCTGTACCGCACCATTCCTGGGTTTCCTGGAGTTGTAGATGCACAGCACAGCGGTACAGTCGGGATGGGACTAATGACGTCACACAACACACTCCATTGATTGGGTGACAGAAAAACATTCCTTTTTGTGATGAGCACAAGGTGTACTAGTGCCCAAATGTTGGGCACTAGTATGATGCCACATTGGGTTGATCCCGCCTCAGTGAAAGTCCAACTGGCTGTAGAACCTTTGATTTAAAAAAATAAAGTCAACAAACTTTCATGGCTTTTCAAGGCTTTCATGTAGGGATTTGTTATTGTCCACGATTAATGAAGGCCTATCTTTTGATGCCTATTTAAGATTGTTTACAAAAACCAACCATAAGATTGGAAACTGTATCCTTACACTACATTTCAGCAGTAAGACACTTATTTTCTCACTTACCTGTACTCCTAAATATTGACAGATACTTCACCCCAGTGGACGTTTCTGATATTCTGTGATGTTGACTCGGTTAAGAAAGATTCTGGAAGGTTCACCCAACATGTCACCTGAAATTCTCATAGCTTTATTATTTTGTTTTTAAAGACATCTCTGACTTTGCAAACACAGCTTCATTAGGCTAACACAGCATGTCTACTGGTTTGATGTTACTCATTGATAAGTTAGCTTGTAGCATATTTTGATGCTCCTGTTCAAGGTATCGGGAGCAAATTGTTTGTCAGGGACTCCTGATAGCGATCTTTTGCTCCTGCTTTTATATTCGTACCAGATTCTGACCCCATAATCTGGATTTCAAAGCTACAATTGACTCTTCGGACCAGACGTTGTTTTTCCAGTCTGTTGGTGTGAAGTTCTGGTGAGCCTGGGTGAATTGTAGCCTCGGTTTCTTGTCCCTAGCTGACAAGAGTTGCAACTGGTTCACCTACCGCGCATCTTTAAGGCTCAAATGCCATACTTTCGGAGATGGTGTTGTGCGTACCTCGGTTGTAGCGATTGGTTAATTACCGTGGAGAAATACCTTCTCCTGTGCTGACCTGCATATTTCTGTGCCTGCATGACCCTCACTGATCTAATCATCCATCAGAAAGCAGGAATGTTTCAGTCATCCGCTCCGCGACGATAAAGCGGTTATGTTGAGATTCGACCATACGCACAATTACAGGCTGAGAGGGATGCACGCTGAAACACAAACCACTTAAATTCCTTCCAGGCTTTGGCAGTAAGCCTTGCAACAGATAACCTGAAAATCTTTCATGTCTGCTGAATCTTTCCCTCCCCAATCTCTCTTTAGCTAAATATTCTAATTCTGAACCAACCTGCATCCTTCAGCTCCTGTTTTCTGCCCTTGAAGGTATTTTTTTCCCTCTATTCTAACAAAGCCCAAGAACAGATAAGTGAAGTACAGCCGGGACAATCTGTAATCAAACGTAACTGAAGTTAGCTCAGTTCTGCTTCGCCTGAAGAAAGCCTTTTGAGGCGATGAGGAGACAGCGGACAGTTTACAACCAGAGCAGCCCTGACCGCGCTTAATGCGGTTAGAGACTTTGCTGAAATAGGGGAAGTGAATGTCGGAGAGGTGTGGATGTTTAGCCAGGCCCCGCTTCTGCAATTTTCTTGCACAAAACCCCAGCATGTCGGAGTGTGCTTAAATATTTTGTGTTCCATTCAAGTCCCAACCTGCCGTGCAGGAATAAAGGCGCTGGCATCCTCTTATCTCCCGATCTTAATGTCTTTGCAGACCCCACCTACACTCTGACTTTAAAGCCACAACCTTTACATGTTTTGCTAAACTGCGTATTAGCGTCATTGATATTTAGTCTAAATGATTTACTGTTTTGTGAAAAAGCATTTGTCCACTGACTGATTAATCAAGGAGAAAATAAATTCAAACCCACCTAGCCCTATGTGATAAGAAATAATGAATTGTGTATGCCAACTCTGCATGGCCTGTTTTTGGTCATGTCGCACACTTTGGATCGTTGACCTGCTGCGTCACCTAAGTGGACTAGAGCTTAATTTCACAAACTGATGGGAAGAGAGTCTCTTATTTGACAGAATTATTACTGGTTCTGTTGGCTACGGCTAGACGTCCAGGTCCTGAAGCAACAAAGCTGCCAGGCTATCAAACCACCACCACCAAGTTTGACTGGTGGTGTGATCTTCTTTTCCTGAAATGCTGTCCTTCTCTTTCCACAAAGTTCCAGTTGCTTGTCATCACAATGTTTTCTCAAAGATGGAGGTCTTAGACGGGCCCTTTGTTGTTTTTGGTCACCAGTGGTTTTCACGTTGAATCTTTCCCATGGATGCTGTTTCTGCCTTTCTGTTGCATTGTTAACACTGAGTTTAACCAAGTTCTGCAGTGGTTTGGTTGTCACTGGTTCTTTCCTGACCTTCTAGACCAGGAGCGTCAAACTCCAGTCCTCAAGGGCCGCAGTCCTGCAACTTTTAGATGTACCTCCGCTGCACCACACCTGAATGGAATAATTAGGTCATTAGCAAGGCTCTGGAGAACTGATCTACTCAAGGAGGAGGTAATTAAGCCATTTCATTCCAGTGTTTTGTACCTGTGGCACATCTAAAAACTGCAGGACAGTGGCCCTTGAGGACTGGACACAGTTTGACACCTGTGATATAGACGAATCATTGATGCAATCTTAGATAACCTTGGCAGGCCAGCCTTTCCTGTGAAGGTTCAGCTCTGTGTTTTTTTTTTCTTTCATGAATAATTGCTCTCAATGTGTCCTAATGCCTCTTATAACCTTTTTTCCGTATAGAAGTCAATACATTTTTGTAGCTTGTGGCACCCTGTTGCTTTCTGAGCTCTTGTGGCCTACTTCATGTTGTCAGTGAGGTTCTGTTGTTTCTGCATGTCTGGCAGTAATCAGTTCTGGGTGTTGCTGGTGTAAAAAAAATGTGCTTCATTGCAACTTAATCACAATTTAACAAGGAGGTTTGACATATTTTTGAATAAAATAAGTTCAAAACTGCGTTTTTGGATTTACTCACGTTTTGCTGCCTGTTAAAATTAGTTTGATTTGCAGCATTTTCTCAAGAAAGTAAGAACAGAAGCCATCTCTAAGCAGGCTAACACCTTTTATGACGGTATGTATCATCATCTTCATCTTACCGCTGCAGGGTTCAATCTTTTTTTCTTTTTTCAGCCTTTTCCCAGCTGACAGGAAGAGTTCAGGTGTGAACCACTGCTGCTAATTTGCTTGGGTTTCTCCTTATAAGGACATGAGTTTGCAGTACCTTGGACCGTCCCTGCCTGTAAGCTTCCCGCCTCCTACTTCCCATCTCCCACACCCTTACCCTGACTTTCCAAACACTCCCAATGAATCCGCTCTGACGTCTCCCAACTCGGGCTGCGAGTCAGGTCTGAGATAAGAGCGGCTGACTTCACAAGTTCAGACCGTATCCTTTCAGAAAAGAAAGAAGAAGAAGAAGTAGGAGGACAGCAGAAGATTTTGCTGAAAATGATCAGGCTATTGGTCAATACCCAAAGGTCAAATGTATCCTGACCCCACAGGCAGAGACAGGAACGATCAGGACTGCCTCTGGAGGAATAACAGTTCTACATTTTAAATTTTTGTGAAAAATGTTTCAAAGTAGCTCTTTTGGAATTTTACTATTTTTATCAATATTGTCCTTTTACGGGAAACGATGCGAGCTGCTACCAAGTTTTAAAAGGTTAAAACTTTTTAAAATTGCTAACATTTTCCGTCATACTATTCCTCCAGTTTGGAAGTGGTTTTAATAAGAAACAAGAGGAAGTAGCAGGATCCTCAAGAGTCTGTATGAAGTACAGAGTAACACAGTGATGCCCCACTGTGGACGTTGTAATACAGTGAAACTGTAGTGTTTTTATTCAATGTCGTCATACCAGACTGTACCTAGTATACAGGCCCTGCGGCATGGGTGGGCATTGGGGGGCATTGCCCACTCAGTCAGCCATGGCCCCCTGGACTGGAAGGTGTTTTTCTTTGTTTTTACCTTAAAGTGGCAAACTTTCTTTTACTCCTATCTCGATTTGATACAGTAGGGGCTTCCGCACTTCCCATATCTGTGCCCTCCTCTGTCACTTTTTTCAACAGTTGAAACTGTTTAATCCGTTGTTAATAACTTGTTAGTAACCTGTTTTTCCGAGCCGCCTTTAAACGCGACATCAGTGCTAAGACTCTCGCGCTGGGTTTACACCTGTTCAGCAGCGAAGGAAATCTGCTGCTGCTGTGCAGAGCTACTCAGGTGTGTTAGAATCATGGCAGCAAACCAGCAAAACGTAAAGAACTTTGTACAGTTTTTCCCCCAAACTAACAGACTGAGTTGAGTAATGCTGCTGGATGCAGGTAATGTCAGCTAAAAGATGACTAGTTAATATCAATACAGCTCCTTAAGTTTGTTAACTAGTAGCCTGTAGACTACTGATGTTGTTGTCTGTGTTCAAAAGTGGGTAGTACTTGTTACATTGAGTAACATTTTGGGGGAAAAAAGGTTCTTATAAGAATAATTTTACTCCACTGTACCCTTTTCTTTTAATTGAGTAATGTTATTATTGCTACATAGTTTAATTTGGCCCCCCAAAATAAGCCGATGCCCCCCCTCCTGTTAAACTCGTCTGGAGCTGCCAGTACAATTACAATTTACATCAAGAAAAATATCCAGCAAGGAAATAAAGTCTGCAAGAGTGGAAAACAGTTTTTACAAAGTCTGGTCTGGTGTGCTATGAATCTTTTATTGCTATTTTGTATCCGGTTAAACTTTAGAATGAACAGCAAACTTGAATGTTTGAAATATTTCAGCTGCTAATGCCATGTCTGTAAGGCAGCGGACTGCAGGCTAGGGATCGGAGCAGGTTGCCCAACTAGTTAACCAGCTGAAATAAACTGGCAATATTCTGTATGTTGTAATTTTTGCAATCAGTATATTAATTTTTTCTTTTTTTTTCTTTTACAGCAGTGGGAATAATTGCTTCTTTTCTGTTTTAAAGTATTAGGATTTACAACTTGTATTGCATTATTATAAGTAATTACCATGAAAGTGGGTCATTTTTAATCCAACGCTGAATGAATTTGGACAGTAAACAGAAATACTAATTAAAAAAAAAAACTCAGAAAGCTAATGGTGGCTATTTTTAAGAAATCGGATAGATATGAAAAAAAAACAACCAAGATTATAGGTAAAAAAGAAAGCTGGGTTTTAGTTCCCTTGTGTTCAGGAATGTTGAAATTACACTATCAGTGTCCAGGAAACTGACTCAGCACATGAGTGCCTGCGTATGACGCCTCAGCTCTAGTAAAAGAACCAAAAGGAGTTGCATGTTTTGTCCCACAGCGGCATCTGTTTGCTAGATTGCATAATAGGATGTGTAATGTCAGCTCCGGCCGCCTCACAGCGTGCTTCCTGTCATCAAACTCCCCCCAGTTTGCCTTTTGAAAACCTCGCTTTTTTTTAAACAACAGATAAGCGTCGGAATAGCAGTGACGCCGCAGGAAACTACAGGAGTGACATAGCATTAATTTGCTTTTTTAGAAAGAGTTGTGTTTTGTACCTGAAAACCAACTGTGCATCATACAAATGTCAGCAGACAGAGACTAAAAGTTCATATGTGTAGAGTCAATGCAGTTGCTACTGTCATACAGCAGATTTTAACATTTAGCTCAAAAGCTACCTCAAAATTGTATTTCAAATTTATAAGTGTCCCCGCAAGATGCACAGTATTTAATGTCAAAGTTTTGTCAGCTTGATTTTGTCCATAATGAAAATCACAATATCTTATCGCAGTTACTCGTTGACTTTTAGCAAAAACAAAAATACTAAGAAAAACAAAGGAGGTAGAAAATAGAATATTTTGTAATTTGCTTGGAGCCTTAATTGAAAATCCAAATATGATTACATTTCTGCAGCCACAAGTGAAAGTTTAAAAAAGCATTTTGTGTTAAATATCTACACTGTTATAGAAAACCGATCATGCTGGGTGTGAAACTTAAAAAGAACCTCACACTTAAAATACAGGTACATCATTTCTGAAATTTTAGGTTATTCTGAGCCACAAGAGCAGGATGTGGCAACTGTTTCAAAAATGTTTGCTGCAGCTTATGAACTGCTTGTGTTGGTCAAATTTTTACCACTCTTAAAGCGCATTCGGCGGTCCGCACAAAAGTGCATTTAGTCCGCTTTTTGGTTTTGTCTATTTCTAAAGGATCCCCAACACAAAAAGACTTTGTAATTGCTTCCTTTTGGGGGATTTTCACCAAGAAATAAACACTTCCTAAATCTCAGATTGTGACGTGGCGCTTTAGTTCTCCAAGCTACAAAGCAGATGCCAACTTCAGTAGTGTTAGCAGCTAACGATTAGCCACTAGCATCCTTCCAAATAAATTGTATTTTGCCATTTTATCATCAATACCCAAAAAAGCTGCCATACAAATGATTTAATGGGGTGCATCGTCTTCAGTTCTCTCTTTTTCAACCTTTTTGTGGCTCTAGTGGCCCTTACCAATCAGGAACTTGGCAGAGAGAGACGGGGCGGCTGTGCAGCGGTGGTCTTGATGTTGGAAATTGAACCCTTGATGCTCAGTGACCAATCGTCATGAACTCTGTCAGCACAGCGCAGCAAATCAAGAACTACTTCCTCTCTTGCTTATAAACAAGAGTCTCAAACCTGTGTAATGTGTGTGAAGCTCATCATATTTTCTTACCGTGAGAGCTCATGTTTTTTTATGTTTTTATTATCATCAGCATCAAAAGATAAATGTTATCACATTTTCATTGCATCTGTTGCATTGGATCTAATCTCTCCCTGGAAAACGTTAAGTATTTGACCTGTCTGGCCTTCTCATCGTTCATGATAGCTCAGACTGCTCTTTTAGCCGAGTGCTTGTATCGTCTGTCTGAGAAATGCTTCAGCCAGACTCCCAAGTTTACTGAAATACATTCTGACACTCTCGCTGACTCTGTTGAGCATCTGCTCAAGTCATAACAGGAAGTTTTATGTGTATGGGGTAGGATAAATATTTCTTTGAGAATGCAGAATGGCTGTCAGTTGACTCCAAACAACCCGTAAGCTTGAAATGATCCACAAAGCTCTCTTCTACCCCACTGGAGATATTGTAGCTGATTCTGTGTAGGCATGGTCAAGGTTTCTCTGTTTGACTAGACAAATTCAGTGGAGATGCAACAGCAGTTTGAGCTAATTTAAATTAAAACGATGTAAAAAAACAGTTGTAAAAACATATTTCTATCCTTTCTGCGATCATTAGCTATTCATAGTTTGTGCAGCGGAAGCGTCCCATTCTGTTTAACGATTCGTTCACACCAGCCTAGCTTAGACTGCTTTAATCAAACACTAGTTTGTTTGTCTAGAAAGTTTGGTTCGTGTCAACCGAACTGATGTGGACCAAAAAGGCGAACTCTGGCGTCTACAAACCTTTGGTTGATAAATGCTACCAAATCAAAAGCGAGTCTAGCGCTAGCGGGACAAATGGGTCGTGGTTTGCTACCGAGGGCAAAAGTGAAATCCTACAAATATCTGACGCCACTCCATTTTTTGTTTACATTTTGCGCTCAATGTCTTTTTAAGAGGCATTTGTGTAATTTCCTTCAGTAGTTCTAGGTGAGGGGGAGAACAGGTTTTTCAAAGTTTTACACAGTGCTGTGTGAAAGCTAACCGTACCAGCCGTAAGTTTTGGTCCCCAATTGAACACAGCCTACCAGACTGTCTAGTGTGGAAACGCCCAAAGAGAACAGTTGTAGAAAAAACAGTTTGATTAGCATCTTGTATTAGCAACTGGCACTGCTAGCACTGCTAGCAGCAGGCTTCCTTGCCTGCACTTATATTTCCAAAAAGTTACCAGCATTTCCAAACTTGTATGTTCCATTACAGACAGCGGTTGAATGTTCACAAGAATAAAAGGGATCAACTTTGCTGTAACGGTTCAGCCTTTTTGTTGCCTGCTGGACGTGTTGCTCTCTCTCGATCCATGTAAACCGGACCTAATCACAGAAATGTCTTAATGGTTTCTGTCTCTCTGTTTTACCTCCCTGTTCTTCCTCCTTCTCTCCATACCAAAGTCCTATTGTCACAGCGACCTGATGGTTATTAGTAAGGTGCTTTTACTGATTTGAAAAGGGTCCGATTTGAGAATCTCAGAGTCTATCAAGCTGAAAATTGGACAACTTTGGTCGTCAGCCAAATTCTGTGTGTATTTCTGGAAAGACTTGAAACCGGTGGATGGTATGTGGTAAAGCAAATGATACTGACCTGTGTCTAATCCCTGTTACATAATCCCACCCTGTCTGTTCTGGAGGGGTTTGTTCTGCTTCTGAGTTCAAAAGCTGGGAAAAGTAATTTCACAAGAATAGGACTGAATTCCCTTACTTCACAAGCTGAAGGGAATATCGTCTCCAACTTAGTTTGCTGTCGGGTGTCTTTATCGACGGTCCATCAAAGTCCTGCATTTTAATGTTGGGATGAAGAACGGAGGAATGCAGTGGGGTAAAAATAAATCCTAATGAATCTCAGATGATGTTCTCTAAAGACTTAGGGGATTTTAGGAAAAATATCTTTTGACCTGATGTGGATCCTCTGTTTTTTTGTTTGTTTTTTGTTTCTTAATAACATTACACATTCTAGTGATTGAGAACGCTGTCAAAAATGGAATAATTGTCTTTTCTGTCACATTTTCATTTGCCGTTGCTGTAATTCCCCAGCCCTGGAACAGAGTCTCCTTTATGTGTGTCAGGAAGGTGAAAACTTGCTCAGCGCTACAGCTGAGTTTTTAGAAAAAAACTCGCTGTTTGAAGAGTCAAATGTGAGCAATTATGAGCGTTCATATCCGAGCGGCTCCAAATGCCGGAGCACTGATGCAAATTCTTGCATTGCTTATGTTCTCAGGCCGAGGCTCCAAATTTAGAAGTGAACGTGGAGCCCAGCTATATTTCATCTAATGAAGTTTTCACAGAGGGCTGGATGAAGTGGTTTGGACTGTGACACTTTCTCACAATGGATTAGAGCGTGTTGTATATTTACAAAGACCTCAGACTGGGAGGATTTTCGATTATATCTTCGTTTTAAGACGGCGGGTCAAGGTACATTTCCTGTGGAGGGTATGGTGCTTAAAGAGGGCCAAAAAAATAAAAAATCTGGGGGGGTGGGGGGGCTTGGTCATGTTTGGAGCCGCTGCACAACGTCTGGTTGCATGTTTCCAATAGCGTGGAAACCAAAAGGCGGGCTTTGTAGGTGATCTGTCTGCATGTTTCCAAGGAATGTTACTGCACCACATGGGAAGGATGTAGTCGAGTTGTTCCACCGCTAATGCTATTAATCAAACCACATGCACTCGAGAATGCATGGGCTCACCGAGAAGCCTCTCTTTGAAGGCTAGGGGAGGAGGGGGGGGTTGTACAGTACTTGGAGAGTTGGTGAACACGTGAGTGTGGTAGCAGGAGCAGCTGCAGTGCGCTCCGTTATTTCTAAAGAAAGGCTTTAAGTAAACAGATACCGTGGTAAAAGCAGGCAGGCGGCACACCTTTCCATTCAGGAGCTGGATGGGTGGAGCTCAGGAAGGGGGAGAAAGACGAAGGAGAGGGGCAGTGAGTGGAAGAAGAGGCTCAGACAGAGGAGCTTTCAGGGCTCTGCACAAAGGAAGTGGCTTCAGGAGGCCTCTCCGTGTCGCCGTGTCAACCCGGAGTCAATAATTTAGCAACCGCATCGAATCCCCGGCGTATTACGTATCCAAACGCACTTCCTCTGCAGGTGTTACCTTTATGACATGCTTGATTTGTCAATATATAGCAGCTTTAATTGTCACTTCGAAATGTATAAAATTAGTCACATTATCTTGATGTATTGCTTGCCACAAATATTTAACTTAAGGTTTCTTTCTCAGTACATATTTATCATGATGTAAACTGACCCCCCGACACCCCTTTTATATTTATTTAACTTTTTATTTTTATTCTTATTTTTTATTTTGTTATTTTTTTTCTTATTGTTTGTGGGAAGGTATTAGGTTTATAAACAGCCTTTGTCTTAAGTATTGTTGACTTGTTTTTGTCTGTTCTATATATATACAGTATATACTGTATATGTTATTCTGTAAAAAATTCTAAGTGAAATAATCTAATTTAAAAAATGTACGAAATTGCAACCGGGGCTAGGCCTATATCATATCATTTATTGTGATAACTTTCTCATCATAATAAGATTTTGAATCATCGTTTTCACTATAAATTCCAGTTAATAATGTTTAAAAACTCCCAAATCTGTTCATATTGTTTGTATTGCTACAAATGCTACTTTGTTCAATAAATGTGTGTCAGTACATTTTGAAAATATGCTTATTGTTTGCGTTGTAGTGACACAGATCACACTTCTTTATGTGGCTGGTGTCCTAAATTAGCTTGTTTTCTGTTTAAGGAATGCCATCGGCACTCTAACTCTTCTACTTGTTTTACTCTTTTTTTTTTGTTTTTATCTAATAGCTCTGACTGCGTTGTCTGCACTAAACTTATCGGTGTATCTCTTTCAACATGAAGAAACTGTTTCCTCTTCTCTGGATGACTGCTGCTGTTGCTGAGAGTCTATAACCACAAGAGCTTTAGAGACGACAGAGCTGGTAAAAGGTATTTTTATGTGGCAGAAGTCAGACGGCACTAGAAGTGTTATCATTCAGATCTTCCTGAAGCACAACCTTGAAATATTTTATCAAAAATCTCTTGCTTGCCTCCCTGTTGTCTCTGTTTTGTTTTGTTTTGTTAGATGTGGGTGGAGAGGGTTTTAGGTACAGCAACAAAAAAAAAAAGCGTTGCCTTTTTGCAGACTGAGCATATTAAAATCCTCTGGGAAGCCAGTCTTCTGTGTTAGCGCAGAGGGTGGTGTGTGCCAATTATTTTATTTAATTTTTTTCTTGTTTGCTTTGAGTCATAAATGGACAATCACGGCATTTGAACAATGTAGACAGGATGTGTCTTACAGGTTTATTTGCACTGTGGGCAATTAAGGCTAATTCAGACGGCGTTAGCTTCACTGCAGTGAATCAGCCTGCCTAGGTG
Organism: Xiphophorus hellerii; assembly: GCF_003331165.1. Lineage (NCBI taxonomy): Eukaryota > Metazoa > Chordata > Actinopteri > Cyprinodontiformes > Poeciliidae > Xiphophorus > Xiphophorus hellerii. Next base: position 22,325,404 of record NC_045690.1, read on the forward strand.
GTCACAACAAGATAAGCGGGAGCAAGCAAATAGTCTGAGGTTAAAGCCACAGTGCGTGGCGGTGTGTGTTCCTGTGAGCTCAGAATGATTGTAATGCTCCGTCGGGTTTGGGTTAATGGCTCTTTGGAAAACTTTGTGACGAAAATTGAGGCCAGAGGTTCTCTGCTCTGCTGCGCTTAAGCGGGACGACTGTCGGTCATCTGAATTTCAGTCGGTGACAACTATGGATCTCCTGATCCACCCGTACTTCGGATCAGAGTTCACGCCCCGGCGGGCGTTCGAAACACCTGCTGATGTCGGTGTGTGTGATGGCGTCTACACATGTGAACTCTGCTGCAGGTACAGCGAGCGGAGAGTAACGTCTCTCCCTGTTGGCTTCCTGCTACAGTGAGCTGCGTGCTCTCGACGTCACCTCATGTTTGACAGTAAACAGTGGCAGCCCTGTGAGCGCTCACGGCAGATCCTGTTACACACCGCAACAGGTACCGCCCCCTGGGCAGACTGATACCTGGTCACCCCGAGCGACAGGAAGGCAGGCCAGCTGGTTGTTGCTGTGTAAGCTGGAAGCCTTGGCATGGAGAGAGACTCCTGTGATGTGCTTCTTGGTGGATTATTAGTCTTACATCACGGTCAGCTACCACTTTTTGAGGGCTACACCCCTGTAAACTACAGCACACATTTGTAAAACGAGAGTGACAAGACATTTTACTAGTCTATACGAGTCTGCTGCCTGGAAACTGCCTGCATTTCTGGTTGTTGATTGAGGGGAAACGTTCCTCGTTTAGACGGCACGGCTAAGACACACTGAGCCGGCTGTGGTTGTCATTCCGGGCCACTAGTTGGCGCTGTGATTTTATAACGTCATTAAATGGGCATGTGCTTTTGACCTTTAGTATCTACCTCACGAATATCCACTTCATAGAAAACAATAACCCGTCTCCATCTCCCATGAAAGTGCTCATCTAACACTAACACATACTTCTGATCAGAAATTGTGCTGAACTGAACAGGTTAAGCAGCACAACAAAGCACCAGGCCATCTGTGATTATGAGAATAAACCCTACAGCTCTGCATGGTTTCACTGAAAAAAAACACAAACAGTGATGGACGTAAAAACTGTCTTCAGTGGGAAGGTGCATGTTTAATGGTACTGTGGATTTGAGCTCTACTGGTGATGGTAGCATTTCAGTTTGTTGTATTTAAATAGCTAACATCAGTTCCCCGCTTTACTTTTGACCTCTCTAAGGATTTATTCGCTTTTCTACAATCTTGGTTTGTCTCAATTCGACGGTATGTTTCAGGACTTGCATTATTATTCCAATGCTTTATGTATGTTTGTTTGAACTCCAGAATATTTTACTTTAATCTGAAAGTCTTAAAGCCTGTACTGGTGGCTTAAGGGCCACAGGGAGGATGTAATCCTACTACCTGGAGCTGGACTCGGTCCAGCACATGTCTCTGCTTTCCTCCCAGGGTTCTTCTCTTCCTCTATGTATTGATAAACCTGTAGCTAATACAGTGATATAACAGAGCCTCAACTTCTGTCTTTGCTGGTTTTCAATTTTACAACCCTGTAATTTCCTAACAGGTATTCCTGTCCATCGCTACGGCTGGCTTTATTTGGTGCCTTCTATCAGATCAGTTGTATTTTATTTAGTTATTTTTGTGTAAATACATTATTTATATATTTGGGTCCGGACATGTTTAGTCCCATGTTAGAATACAAGCTGACATGTGAACTTATTTTCATTAAGTTTGGAAGAAATGACTGATGTTCATCGCCGGACTCCATTTCTTTTCTTTTTTTTTACCTTCTTGGTCTGTGGTAAGTGCAATGACTCATCCAGATAAAGGTTTTATGTAACAGGTGTTTTGGGAAAAGGTTTTCTCGTGTAGCGATCAGTGTTGAATTAAAGTGCATTGTGGGAATTAGCAGCGGCAGCAGCTTGGACCAATTCCAGGGAGGGTTACTCATGACGTATGCGACATAAGCACTTTGAGGGAAGTTTCTCGCTCAAGCTAAACCAAGCCGCTGTAGCTTTCAAGATTTCACTTCTCCTTGGATTAGCTGAACTGCAGCTGATGCTCTTTTTTTTTGTTTTGTTTTGTTTGTTTCTTTTTTCGGCCGTTGGAGCAGACTTTCAGTTTATTTCTGAAAATTTCCCGGCTTCTGTATGAGAAAATGACCTTTGTTTCAAAACGCAGACGCAAAAAAATGCACACACACACCAACTTCTTTGCGCTTTTTATTTTCTCCTCACCAGGAAGTTATTTGACTTTCCAAAATATACAATAAACCAGAGAGCCACATGTAAACTTTTTCTTGTAAACTATTTATGCTATGAGGTGCATGTTTTAAGGTGCAAAAGCTGAGGAAGCACTAGTGCAGAACGTTTGGTTTAAATATAGTGATGATGAAAGCAAAACTTGAAGTTAGAAGGATGTTAATTAATGATAATTAAGTCCAAAATGGGGTAACAATTTTTTCCCCTAAATGTTTGACTTATGTTTCTCCCAAAAATTTGTTTAACCTTCTTACTGTTTACGATTAATTTGTAACTATAAATAAGACAATTTTTGTAATATTCTGAGGAAACAAAGATTCGTCATTACGAAGATTTCACTAATCGCATAGTTTGTCTGAAAAGAGTCTCTAATTAGTGTAAAATAGTCCAGTCTAGGTTTGGCTTGTCGTCCATATATTGTTTTCAGAGTGGATGTTGTAAAAAATGTAAAATTATGTCACAATTTATAATAACTTAAAATGGTGAGATAAAGTTTTTTTGAGGGTTTTGAACTTACAAATGATCAAATGCAGTGGACATAAAATAACATAAAATAGCCCTTTACGGCAATATAAATTGCTTTAAAGCATGATGTACCTGTGGTAAGCTCATGTTAGCTGGACAGTAATGGTCAACACGAGTACAATAGCCTCAACTGGACGCATGCAGTCCTGCTGATGTGCAGAGTTGCTGAAAGTCTCCTTTGTTCGAGTGGAGCGTAGCTCCTCCCAGCTCAGCACTTCCTGTGGTCAGGTGACAGCCGGCAGCGGGGAAAACGCTGCTCCTGCACAAACCGGCATCACTAGCGAGCCGGGCCGCTGCCTTCGCGCCGCACGGCTGTTTTCTGGCAAACCGAGCTCCAGCTGACTCAAGAGTTCTGGTTTCTGACTCTGGAGCGGGCCGCGTCAGACGGCTTGCTGCCACTGACGGCTCAGACGTGACTCAGGTCGTTGAGCTCTGATGACGGATTTGTTCTTGTTTGTCCAATTCCTGCCACTTTGCAGTTGCTCACGTTCTTATGTTTAGACTTCAAGATTTGTTGATTCTTCGTACTGTGCACACGCAGGGTGTCCAACCTGAGCCACAGCTTGTTTGTGGATGTTTACTTGACAGAGCATCCGTTGTACAGTCGGGCAGTCCTGCACTTAACTGCTGAACCGAGAAGATGTTCACACAATGACTGGTTGCTTTATTTGAATAGCATCTGCAGTTAAATTTGCATCCAATTTGTGTGCTGCAATATCGGAAGAAGGGCCCCATCTTCTTATCAGCCTGGTCAGGCATGTGTCAGTCGGGACACAAACCTATTTGTTTGCAGTCACACCAAATATAGAGACGTCACAGGAAAGATAAAACATTACTGAGGCACACTGGATACTTGGGTTTTCAGATATAAAGCTGCCGTAATCTTGTCTGCTGGTATGAACAAAAAATGTGTCTAACAAGGATCTATAAATGAATGATGGGCATCTTTTAGAAGTAGCATCATGAAGGTTATATCACTATGTTTAGCAAGAGATTTTTTGCAAATAAGCAATATATCAATATAGTGACTCTTTCTGCTGTTAGATATTTTTTTATGTTTTTTTAATTTTTTTATATTCATCAAGCAGTGTGTGCTGTAATTGGCCAATCCCAAATAGTCACAGACACTCCTGTCCATCACAGCAGCAGTCCATACCATCTAGTTATTAGTTCCTCTACATGCTGTTGCTGTCCTTTTTTCATTTAGATTAATATTAAGAAGAATCTTCATATTTCATTCATTTAATTTAATTTAACTGCTTAAAGATAGACTAATAAAAATAAATTGGAGTGATAAACAACACCTGATAACTCTAGTAACTTCTGTCATTCCTAAAATAAGATTAAGAAGGTTTCAAATTTGACAATTAAAAAACAAATCAGACATTAACAGGAACTTTATTTGCAGCTATAAATGTGTTTTAGATGTTTATTATTATTATTATTATTATTAATATTATTATTATTACTCTTTGTCCATCCCTCTCATACAGGTGACCATTACTTCAGATAGCTAATTACAAACTGAATCTGAATAACAGATATATGCTGTTATGTAGCTTCTATTGACTTTCCAGTCAGCTAACAGCTAGTTTCCTCACTAAAGACTTAACAATAACGGTGTGTGCCAGTAGTGCAGCTTTGAGACGTCACATTTGATTCCATAATTTCCTTGAAGATGTCCTAAAAACGTGTGATAGCCTAGCTAAGCTGGTGACCAAATATTGTGTGAGAAACAACAACAACAATTGCGTAGAAAAATGGCTAGAAAGTTATTTACTTCGGAACGGCTAGCTAGAGCAGCTATTAGCATCTGTTTGGAACACAAAGCTCTTACGTTTGTCCTTTTATTTTCTGTGGTAAAGATGCTAATGACGGGTTTTAATGGCGCACAAATTGGGGCTTAAACCGAAGTGAAAATGATATTGCCTACTACTTCTAGCTAGAGTTGATATTTTGATCAAGGGCCAGACTTTGTGAGCTCAATTTAAGCAGGAGTTGTGTGGTTCCCGCTAATGATGCACTGCTGAAATAGCCGTGCATCGTGTGTGTGTGGGTGTGTGGGTGTGGGTGTGTGTGTGTGCTCTTAAACTCGTGTTGCCCAAACGTGTAAGCACGCGGGTTTGGGCTTTTGTTTGAGAGTCTGCAGGCTTGTGTGGTTGCCACGGCGACCGGCCAGTCTCAGGTTGTCTCCAGGCATTTTCACAGGCGAGCCGTCCTGTTGTTAAGCGAACTCGGCAGAGGAATGAACCGCCGCGACACTTTTGACTTCTCATTATAACGCACTCGGACATTAATATGCAACGGTGGCCGCTTCGGGCCAAAACAGAGTCAATAATCAGCGGACCGGTCACAATGGCGGCTATTGTTTGCAGACACGGCGGTTATGCACATGCATCAACTAACATGCAGCCGAGCTCGTGTTTTGCTGCTTTCCTTTGAGCTCTGTGGCGCATTCGCCCCCTTGCACACATGTGCTGAAGCAGCAGCCAAGGCAGTAGATAAGTGTAATGGGATGACAATGCTGATTCAGCTGTTGCTGCAGTAAGTGTGTTTTTGAGTGCCTGCCTGGATGGAGGCTGCACCTGAGAGACTGTCGCACTTCATCACAGCTGCTGGGAAAAACCCTTCCTCTTCACCGCCAGCAGGGACAGCTGGACCATTGTGATACAGTGTTTGGCCAGACTTTTTATTTACTTTTTTTTTTTTTTTTAAACTTTGCATCTTGTTTTTATGAGTATTTCTGGGTTTTGCTGAATTAAAACGGGAATTTGTGGCGATGATGATGCTTTGTATTTTCGTTTCATAAAGATGCACCAAACAGGAGATTTGTAACTGAATTTTGATCCCTGCTTTTTGTAAAGTTTTGACATATTTCTACTAATTTTAGTAGCAAGTTGTGATTACGCTTTGATCTTTTTGTCTAGCCAATTTATTGGTGGTTGCACTTTTTCATTTTTGGCTCAAATATTGACATTTCACAAGTTAGGCAAATAAATTTGGTTGAGGATTGAATTAGTAATTAAACATGGAAACTTTAATGATCATGTCAGATAAATATCTACTTATATTTCCCTTTATTTGGGATGTTATGGGCTGAGTCCAGTCTGCAAGAAGATGATGGCTAACGTTAGCGCTGGTGACTATATGTTTTGCATAGAGATATTATGGTAGGCATAAAATGTTGGGGAAACACCTATTGAGTACATTACCGCCACCCACTGGACTGGAGGGGCATTTAGTTCTGTTATTTGTTTTCTGTCTTATTTTCAAATCTCCAGGCCTATTATTTATGTTAGGAGCTAATTGTCGTCACACTGTGGATTGTTGAATTGCAGTCGCTGTAAAACATAACATGAAACTATGTAAAAATAATATAATGTATATCTTAACCTTTCTTTACTTACATCTATTACCATTAGCATAACTTACTTTAATCAGAAGTTTACTTTGACTGCAAGTTATCCAAAAGCTTTCCATCTAATTTCACTAAGTTCTGTTACAGAACAAAATTTAAAAATCAAAAATATAACAAAGAATTTGGTTGACTAAATTAGCTTTCCTGCTGTTTGCTAAAGTCAGCTGTGTATCAGTTTGGTCCTCTTTGAATTCAACAAAGTGAAATCCACTGTAAGAACCTTCCACACCGAAGAGGGTTGTTGTTAGTTTGTCCCTGGTAGAGCTTAGGTTTGTTGCGTTCACGAATCAGTGAAAGAAAGGATTTTTTTTTTTCCAGTTTACATTACAGGGGTGGATCAAACTAAAAACCATCCAATTCTGGTTAAAACCCCAATTTTTAGAATGAATTTTAAATAAGAAAAATATGTTTACTTGTCAAATAAAGTAGAGTAAGAAGTTTAGATGCACTGCAAGGACAAAAAGAGACTTTTTGAAGGTCTTTAGAGAGAAGCGAGCAGCAGCTGTGAGGAAGTAGAAATCCCCCACAGAAAGTGAACTCAACACATCTTCCTGGTCGTCTCAGCTGAGCTCCATTCAGTATTTTTGGAGCAAGGGAGGCGAGCGTTTGCTTGAATATCTGTGTGAGCAGTCACATTTTATACTCCACTGAGCTTTAGAGAAAGGAGACAGAGAAGGATGACTGATGACCTCTGACCCACGCAGCATACTCCCCTCTCTGGCTGGTAGGCCCCCTGACTCCTGTCTTCCCTCTGTTTTAGTGAAAGAGCTGTGTGAGGACTGCAGCTCCACCAGTTTGGGCTGGCAGAAAGGTCATATTGTTTCAGTCGGTGACTCAGTGAGCAGGACAGACGGAGCCGTGGCGCTTATTAATCTGCCAAGTTAGTTTTCAGCCGTGCGGGGGTTCTGGTCCAACCCTTTTGGTCTGTTTACATCTGTTTGTCTGAATGGCTGCTGAAGAATAACAATCCAGCTTTTTTTCTTTTGTTGGTTTTATTTGCAAATAAAATTTAGCATTTGGTCGAAACGGTATGAAAAGGCTGAAATGGTTGCCTTCTCAGATTAATTTAAGTCTTTACAGGGATGGATGCGCCGATCCTCTCCTGTCACTTCCGGCACCGATACGGATATCTAAAGTTTAGTATCAGCCAATACAATCCGGTACAGAAAAACATCGCTGAATTGTCTTAAAACGTTTCTACTTTTTTTTTCTTTTCTTCCAATCACAGACATAAATGTACTGAATTACAAATTTATTTGATAACTCTGCACCGGCGCAGCACATTTACAGCTTCACAAGCAACATCAAACGTAAAAACAATTCAACTTTAATTTGTTCAGTCAGTGCAATTAGGAATAAAACAGCCAATGTAAAAAAAATAATAACTGAAACTGACAAAAACATGTAAAAATAAACTGCAACAAACTTCAGAAAATACAATTAGGAATTCTAAATATAATGTAAAATAAGTAATAAAACACAACTTCGCTCAGAGCACATAAGCATAGAATTACCCTGAATAGATCTGCCCTTATGGGTTGGGCACATTGTCAAACATAGCAGATCTAGAATTTTTTTAAAGTGTCAGGACCAATACAGATATAAATGTCTGCAGTCTTTATCAGGACTGGCCTGAAAATTATATAGTTTCATATACTTATACACTTATATAAAATTAATATAGATTTTTTTTTAAATTGATATTGGATGTTAATATTGACCCAAGTTTTCATGTTGTCCTTCACTAGCTCTCTTCCCTAAAGCCGCCATGCCGACTCGCAAACGGCAAGTAGCTCCTGTTTGCTTGTAGGATAGTGTTTTTATTGCCGTAATAAGTAACAACCTAATTTTCTCTGTCCAATTACATAATGCATATCAGTTATGGACAGAGACAATCTATTTCTGGCTTCAAGTTATTTGCTTGTGAGGCTGATCACACATGAGTCCCTAATGAACATTCGGTTGAGTCCCGCTCTCTGCGTCTCGATGGTCTTATCCCTGGTTGTTTGGCGGAGTCGTTCCTTCCTCCGGCTTTAGCTTTTCTGTTGCCTCCCACTCAAAGTTTGGTGAAATGGATTTAGTGTTTCAAAGCCTCTCTGCTTGCCAGATGCATGGAGCCACGAAGCGGCAGTCTGCAGAGGCTTCAGACAGCAGTTTGGCTCTTTTCCCCACCGTGCCTCCTAAGTGAAAACAGCAGTAACGAGCATCTCAATATGCTGGCTCCTCGCCCGGCTTCATCCGGTCTGCTTTCTGGGTGACCGTCTCTACTGAGCTCTCTACTCCAATAATTATAATAGAAATCATTTTTTACCTTAATTAAATTCATCTTCAGTTTGACAAGTCAAAATATCAAGTGCATGTTTTGTTAAGTATGACTTTAGTTAAGAAGTGTGTGCTGTGATTTGGTTGTACGATGTGTTTCTGATGCCTTAAGTAATGTTAAATTGGCCATTAATGCTTTTTTAGATAAATCTGATTCTTCCAGTGAAAAACTATGAAATAAGAAGAGTAACATCATAAATATTTTTCTAGCTTTTCTGCTCTAAGGGATCTTCACTGAGACGTCACGTCTCGGTGAAGTTTGATTACCGATCTTACGTTAGCAATAATCACGGTTAGCGTGGCTAGCATTTCTAAAACGCCTCTCTTCATGTGTATTTGAAGAATACCTTGTAATATTACCTTGTAATATGCAGAATACCCTGCAGCCTTGTAGGACAGCAAGTGTCTTTAGTTTCCAACCAGAAAGTTGCTGGCAATTGATTTATTGGTGTATCCTTATGAAGAAAACCCTTGAGAACTTCAAATATTTGTTAAAGATGATAGTAGAGATTGACTGTCAACATCTCAAGGAGTGCCAGGTTTATTCTCTGTTGAGTTTCTGTTGCGTCATCAGGTTTGAAAACACAAAAGATCTAATAAGTTGTAAAATGACAACATTTTCTGCTGAATATGTGGCCTGGTGGTTAATTTTGTAACCGATGAACTGAATTTAAACATGATCCTCTGCATCGGACACTGGTTCGAACTTATCTGAAAGCATTTTCATTCCAGACCAGTACTAAAGTACTATTTCAAGCTAAATTACTTTAATCTCTTATCATTTAATAGTGACCCACCCCTGAGAAAAGCATAACATTCTCTGTACTCACTCTGTTTTCATCGAGTGGGCCTTTTTAAATCTTAGCAGACTCCGGCGAGGCTCGTTTGTTTGGTGAACTTCGACGCTTTAATCCATCACTTATCACAAAATCATCTGGGAGTTTTGGATGGAGCAAAGTGTTAGCAGCTCAGCTTTTCCTGGCTCACAGCACTGTTTCCACACGCACGCACACCCACACGCACGCACACACACACACACACCCCAGAGTGAACTTGAGGCAGCATAAATAGACTTACCAGGAGAGGGAACGGGATACTTTACCTCTTTGGGATGCACAGAAGTGCAGTTGCTTTTCAGCTCATCTCAACCGTGTTCGCGCTTTTTTTACGGCTCCAGTTGTGGGCAGTGATGTTGTTTTATAGCTGTGGACTAGATTATAAAAATAAATGGCACCCAGGCTTCAGAGGCGTCACGTCCTGTTTTACCGTTTTGGTCAAGCGTTTTGGCCAGAACATTAAAATAATACCGTCCCAGACGTTGCTTTTAGCAGCTTCGGCGAGGCTTCGATGCGCCTTGGGAGGCTCCGAGTTGGAAGCTCAGGCTTGAGAAACCGACTGCAGTGTTGAAAACCTCCTTCCTGTGTCAGAAACTCTGCCAGCGACGTCTGCCTGAACTCGTCTGCCTGCCGTTGTGTTCGGATATGGCAGTGGCTTGGACTCAGGAGCTGGGCCTTTTTTTTCTTTTCATTTAAAGTATTGTACTAATATGGAACTGGCAGAGAGGTAGGAAATATTTTCCTAACTGAGGCTGATTAATGGTAGAGGCAGGGAGTGAGGGGAGAAAGGCTGGAGAAGAGTGACAGGTGGGAGGCAGAGAGTTCATCTGCACGTTAAAAAAAACCTGATATCGTAAAAGTAGGTTGTAGACTAAGTCCTGATTCTTTTTGTGCAATCAGGAAATTCCATCAAGAGGAAACGTGTCACAAGATTTTATAGCTGCTCCACAAGATTTATGTGAAGTTCAACATAATGAGGGATATACGTAACTATGGTAACAGTTGAGGTTAATTTGACCTTTTTGAATGTTTTTCTCTTAAACTAACAACAGGAAAAGAAACAATAGATCATAAGATGAGGCAATACAGTCTTGAGTTATAACAGCTAGATGAGGTGAAGTTTTAGCAGTACTTCAATTCACTTTTTTTTTTTTAGCAAACAAAATAAACATTTCACAAATCAGAAGCTTTTTTTTTTTAAACCACCTATATTTATTTTGTATAACATGCCAGTCTGGAGTGTCTGTGTATTGTAGCTTTTACGCTCCTTACGACAAAAAAGCATTGGAAATATACATTTTTGTGTTTGTCTTCAAATGGAAGAGAAGGGTTTCACAAATATTAAGTTATATTCATTACTGTTCAGCGTCTTTATCTAGTTTTTGCTTCACAGTCACCGAAAACTTTCAAATCGCCCTTCAGTTTTTCACTGATGAGGAGGATGGAAGTTGGTGTTGCTTGAGGCTAACGCTAATACTTAGAAATGATTCACATGTCTGTATGGCAGTATTAAAAACTCTAACTCTTTACAAGAACAGTTTTATAAATATATTTGTTGAAAGCGTAGATATTCTCTAACGTTGAAAATTTGTAATATTTTTAATGACTGTAAATGAGACACCTCCTTATCTTAGCGCTATTTAAAAAAACTCCAAGCTACTTGTGAAATTTTCATGTTTTGTGACACTTTGTCATGTTTTCATTTTTCTAAAGAGCACCAAATGTATTACGCCACAAAATATTCAAAAGTAGTGGGTTTTCTTAATGTCAGCCAGTAGTGTAGTTATTCTAAATAAGTGTCAACCATAAATACAGATTGTCGAGCTTAAAACACACACCATCATATTAGCTGCTCTGCTCACACTATAAGCTTAGACTTACTTTTCCAGGTAAAATCACGTGATAAAACCAACCGGCTGGCACTGCAAAGATATTAATACACCCCTAAAGACTACAAATAGTTCAAATAGAAACCTTTCATATAAATTAAATTGTACCTTTAAGTACAATTGAAGAGGATTCTATCCTCTGGTAAAATATCTTTGTATTTTACATGATCAAATGCTAGTTTTTGCATCGCAGTTATGAATGAAGCTGATACAGGAATCACAATAGACCACTGACTGCCCCAAAATAACCGAGTCGGATTTAAACACTAGATCACTCCAAATTGCTGGGTGAGGCTCTCTGTGGGTAGCAATCAACAACATGGTTAGCATTTAGTAGCGCTTCATTATCTATAAATTAATGCAGTCAAATGAAAGTCAAAACTATTTGTGTGAAATAGTTTCAGGTCGACTTCGTTTGGGCTTTGGAGTCCTTTGCTCTGCAAGTCCTTTGCGTTACATGTGTTGCTTAATGTCACTGAAGGTTTAAGCCGTATCTCTCTTCGCCGTGTCCTCCTCAGTGTTTACCTATTTCAAGGACACTCGGACACACAGCGTGTTCCACTTTCTCCACGATACTGAGGCTGTGCAGTTTTCCTGTTGAACAATCGGCTGGAGTCAAACATAATACATAATACAAGCGGAGCAAAAAAAAAACTGGAAATAAATCACTGGAGCAACTAGCAGTTTTGTTTTTAACAATAACAAGGTCTTGGGAATTAACACAAAGGTTTTGGAATCATGCTTGGAGATAAAATTCTCATTTTTAAAACGGCAGGCTATTCTGCAATACAGTGACAAACCAACACTGCTGAGTTCAACATCTACGGGATTTGTTTTGTCTTTTTAAGCAGACAAAAATATACCACATAACTGTCAGTTAGTGAAAGTTGAAATTGTCTTGTAAAATATGGCAGAACCACTTACTGTGACTCCACTTTTTCTTTTAGCTTGTAGCCATGAAATCAAATACATTTAGGTGATCCATGGTTGACTTTTGGTTGAGAGTAAACTGAGGGAAATAAGAAGAGTGAGTAAAATCGAGTAACTGCCTTAGTGCTTCAAATAAGATGCATCTTATTCAATTTATTGCGGTCTTTTTTTCTCTTTAATTGGCAGTAAAGGGATGTTCCTGCTGCTGGAGCAGTGAGGCTAGCTGTAGCCTCAGCTAAATGCTATGGAGAAAAAAAACAAACAAACATTGAATTTAATGATGCTGACGGACAACTTTCCCAAAAGCTGATGCTGAGCAGGTTCCTTCCTCTCTTCACCCCTGTTGTTTTTATAGCCTGCCTCTGTTCTGGGAGGCTGGGACCAGAGAAAAAGAGGATACAGATGAAAATATACGATCCTTCAGTTCCTCCCACAGAGAAGCAGCTGTCCTGCTTTTGCTTCGCTCCATCACATGGCACACGGCTGGAGCAGAAGCAGATCGTGTGCAAGCTGCAACATTTAAGCTTTGTTTTCAGGCAGCCTGCAGGACATGCTAACAGCTCCGACATTCACAGCACACGCTGTACCGACACACACTACGAGGACAACACAGTCACACATGGAGTTCACAGGCTGCACCAACACTGCTGCATCCGTCATTCATGCATCAAACAGTTTGGTGTTTTAAGGTGTGTCCATTCATACGCACACGTGCGTTTTCAGGTCCATTTGTGCTATTGATGTGATCGGCTTTCACTGGCATCCTGCTGCTGATCCAGTGGCACCGATCATCACACAGAGAAACACATTAGAGATGGAAGCTAATGGCTCAGCGTACCCTCTGTCCTGCTGTACAGTTGGTGAAGTATTATTATTTCCACATACAGTTCAGCTCAAAATTATTGATACCGATTGCTGATTTAGGCTTAAAATGATTTCTATTCAACCAAGAAGCTTGTTTCTGCGAGGCATCTATTATAAAATAGTGGAGGGTGTATCAGTTTTGAGGGGGGGAAAAATCAGTTTTTAATTAAAACTTCCAAGTAGAAAATTATTTTTATCCTTCTCAATAATCAGTGGAATTTATTTTTATTGGCTTTACAGCAGTCAAACCTTTCGTATAATTGCTGAACAGCTATTTGTCATTTTTCACTGGTATTTTGGATATTTATCATTGTTGACAATGATGTTTTGGGTTTGGAAAGCATTTTGCCAGCATCCTAATTAGGGATGCACAATATTTTTGGTCGATATCCGATATGCCGATATACTAAAACTCATTTGGCCGATAACCGATACCAATACCGATATTTTTTTCCTCTATACCTACTTACCTGGCTTTTTCTACTGTGGAATTAAAATACTGCATTATCTTTGTCGGTTTAGCCTTCCAGTATGTCTTCGTAGACAGTATGGGTTCCTTTTTAAATTGCTTTCTACGTATTTAATGATACTAAGAAAAGTCAACTTTAAGTAGTTTTTCCACAGTAGCAGCTTCTACACTGAAGAGTGTTTCTGTGGTTTCTAATCAGGGCCTGTGAAGCAAAAAGCTGAAGGATCCTCTTCCGTTAAATATCTTTAGAAAGGGCGAGAGCCAGCTGTTGACTTGGACTTTTTGTCCCAGATGTTAGAAGCAATGCGCTGGAATGTGAGATGCATCATGTTGTGCGTTGATTCATCTCTACACATCAAGACTCACAATGATGAGAATCCCCCAGCAACTTCTTCTGCTTAGTACATCCAGAGCCTCTCTACAGCTAATGAAAACCCATCTCTCAGGGGGCCTGCACTGTTACGGTCTGCTACAGCAGCTAATGGTCTTCCGTTTTGATGATCTCTTGCCAAACCACACTACAAAAATCAGGGACAAAAACTGCACAGGATTGTCAGGGTTTATAATATCAAGTACCAGGATTTGCTGCAAAAGGCTGCTTTCTGTTTCAGACTAGCCACACATATAAAACTCCTGCTTAATGTAACAGAGGCACAGTGTTGTTGTTTTTGTAAAACTGAGCCTGGATTGGTGGGTAAAAGCAGACTGCTTACTTTGTGTTTTTATTTAAACTGGTTTCAAGTAATGATGACTTAAAACCGTTCATTATTAAACTTTTGTTAAAGACTTTGAGATTCAAGACGAAGTTAACATTGGGATGTTGCTTGCATTGTCGGGTTGAGTTCCTGGTATTGTGAAAAATTATTTTTGCGCGTGTTTGTACTTCCATTATGGTCTCTACTGTTTCACAAAACAGCCTAAGCGCTTAAAAACAAATGTGCAGATGTTTTTTGTCAATAAAGTTAATGTTTATTAGTGTTAGGAAAATAAGCTGTTTCAAAAGCAGATCTAATCCGGAGACACTAACCTTCACCTAGCAATCCCAGTGAAGCCTAGCCTGTCACCTAGCAACCCAAGTAAACCTTCTGCACGTTTGGCTATGCGTAGTACAATGGCTGCCGGAAAAGACAAGGGTTTTGTTGTTGACTTGCCGTACAGAGACCACTTTCTGCATTTTTGTTGGCTGTGCATTAGGGTCCACTTTTGCTTTTGCAGTTGTTTTAAAATCTCATTATCTAAAATGATTTTCTGCAAAAAAAATAAAAAATGTAATGAATATGCCTATCCTGACCTGTTTAAGGAAGCATAATAGGTCACCTTTAGCTCGGTCTTTTAGGAACACTTTTCACATGTATTGGCAGAGCAGTGACTCAGAATCGTGTCCTCATCATGAGAGAAATGCAGAACACCTGAAGGACCCGGGACCGCGGGGATCATGTGACGCTGCAGGTGACTGGCAACCTGGACCGTGTGCTGCTGCCAAACTCCACAATGACCCAGAGAGCTGGAGGAACTGCAGGAGCGGTGGCTAGTTCTTCAGGAGAGGAGGCCTGTCATCCTGCCTGAGAGCCAAACTCCTCCTTTCAGCACATTTGACGAGATAACATTCCTTCTGGGAACTTTTACTTGTTTTCTCAGTGCTTATGTTCTCTGCTAGCTGTGACTCGGAGCCTTGAGTAATTTTCATCTGTCTGGTCTCATTAAAGATCACAGTGTCCTTTGATATGAAGCAGGTTAATTTTTGCATACGGTGCATTTGAATAAATTACAGCGCAGATATGTTGGTGTCCTGGTAGAGACTTGTAAAATGAGCTTTTAATGCAGCGGGATACAAACTCAAACCTTTTTAGCTGTCCAACATTTAATTTGAGGACATTTGTTAAAAATCCCATATTAACATGTTTTAACTAAATCACTTGTGGCCATGCCTTCTTTTTGTAATTTCTCTGAATTGTCCCTGTTCTTCTCTCTTTAGTTCGTCCCACAGGTTTTGTCTTTATGCTTTGGATCATTACCCTGTTGAAATACACAATTTTTTCAGTTTTGTGGGAGAATCTACCAGGTTTTTGTTTAATATATCCTGGTATTTCAAAGGTTTCAGCCACATGAACCTTTTCAAGGAACAAAAGTAGTTTTTCCTGGTTCTTCGCTTCGTACAAAGGGTCTAGACAATTGGCTGTTGAGAAACAGTTGGTTGCTGGAAGCGTCGACTCTGAAGTATTAAACATTTGGAACTGATTTTACCCAATCTCTAACATCTGGTCGTGATGTTTGAAATATACTCACTCAATTGTGAAGGAAGGTACGCTATGAAGCTTATCGGAAATTGAGTGTGCTGTAAACAACCGTCCTCAGCTGTGAAGAGAGAAGTGCCGATCTGTGCAACAACTCAATGTCATCATTCACAACTCTAATCTGTTCTCTGGTAGGCCAAACATGAAATTCATCCTGAGAAATTTAGCTCAATGAGAGAAATCCCAGACGGAGCAGTGAAGGGAGATGAGAATCAAGTGGCATTGCACAGGAAATTGATGGCAAACGTCATTGAGAAAGTACGGTCACATTCCCCGTTTGCTAAAGGCACTCTGGCTTCTATTCAGTCTAAAAACATGTTTATGCATTGCTGTTGGTACGGAGCGTCTCTGTGCTGCCCTGTGATGGATTGTCTCTCGCTTGGTGACCACAGGAAGAAGTCAGCCGCCCCCCATACACCTCGCAACCCAAATCAACACCCCACTCACGACCAAGGAGAAACAAGTGTAGACGACAGGATGGCATGTTGGACAGTCTTCAATTATTAAAACCCGTGAATGTTACCAACCTCCTCTGCTTTTGAAGTGATTGTGTATCTGTTTTATAGTGTAACCGCTGTAAAATAATCACAAGATACGACTTTAAGACACCAGACTGTAGTCGTCTCTAATTTCCACTAGAAAACAGGAAATCCCTCTTAGGGCTGATTACTGTTGTACCTTCTGTTGAATTTAGGGACTTTTAGTTGTTTTTTATTGTAATCCCTATGACAACACTATATGCATTCTTTCATATTATTGCCAAAACCCACATTGTCAAGCTGCTGAACCAAACTTTAGTCAACACTTCCTCATAGAGTAGATCAGTTCCGTATCAGCAGATGTAATTTACATCAGTTAACATCTTTTGGAAACGCTAAATTGACTCTAATGATGTTCTTAAGGTTTGTGGAAGAGATGCCCACAGCAACACAGATTCTCTACTGTACATAACAGTTAGCATGAGACGTTTCTTTACATCCTTACCAGGGGTAAATGTGGCAGATGATGGGGTAGATGATGTCCTCAATTATATGGCAGGTTTTATGTACTCGGTGAAGGCCTTGCAATAGGTACTCATGCTGATCAGGAGAAATTTAATCATGAACCTGACCTTTTATGACCGGCGGTCAGCTCCATCTCAATACTTTGATTAGATTGTTCTACGGTATTCACGCTAACTGCTGATGCCACGGCTCTGCTTTAATAGTTTAACATAATTGGCAAGCTTCTAATAGGCTATTGATTGAGCACCTCTTTTCCCATTGGAGCCTGACTTAAATCATAAGTAGGGTGTGTTTGTGTTTGCAGAAAACTCTCCAGAACTGCTCTATTTTTGTCAGCTGTGCCCTCGAAGATAACACACCACGTAATCTGTCTGTTTTTTTCCCTCTGATCCTGCGTAGTATCCAGAGAGTTTCCTCAAGCGTTTTCACTGGCAAACCCCCCAAAATCCACAAGACTTGCACACATCTGAAACCCAGCTCTTCCCCAGTTGAGTTCACTGATGGCCACGCGAACCTCACCACTTTAACCGTGATCTCATGGCGGAACCCGTTCTCCGGTGGCTTTTTTAAAGTGCCGTTCGTCGGCCAACGGTGGGAGGCAGGCCTCTCTGAGAGACAGTGCTGGCTTTCATAGCCGCCTGGCTCCGCTCCTGCGGCTCCCCCGCTGGAAACATGCGGCCTGGTGTTTTAGACTCGGGGAGTAATTGACTCAGGAACTCATAAAGAGGCGTTTCGCAGCAGGGTCGGCGCTCATCGTGCCAGCTCCCGTTGGGCGGCGCAGACACCGCTGCAGATGTTTTCAGAGTAGCAGCTCGCTACACCTGCTTCCTACGACACAATGAGTTGGTCCAATACAAAAAATAAATGGCGAAGTTTAAGCTTGTTGGGTTCTTGCAAAAATTTGTAAAAGTGCTTTAATGAACTACTACTGAAATATATTTGGGCTGTTGTAAAAGAATATTTTAGGAATCTAGTATTTTATTGATTATTTTTGATTAATCGAGTACTTGAGAAATATCTCTCTCTCTCTTTCATCTGCTCACCTGTGTAAATACACCTGCAGCGCTCTTCCCACCGTTAGCTTTCAAACAGTAACCAGGCAGTTTCAGGAGGAGAAAATTGCATACTCAGTGCAGTAATGAAGTCAAAACTATACAAGAAATATTTACATGTTCTATTTAAGATGAAAGTACATTCATCTGCAAACATGTTTTAGCTTCACCTAGTACAAACACACTAAAGGAATGCTATGCTATCGCATTCTAGGCAAAAAGATTTTTATCATCTTATTTGAAAAGGAAGTCAATTATTTGCATCTTTTAATGTATTTCTGATATTAGGTGATCTGTAGAATGTGCCACTTTATTTTTAATTCAGTTACTCATCAGATCAGTCGATTAATAAAATAATCCTTAGTTACAGCCCAAAGCTCAGCGTCCTCTACAACAAGCCATTCGTTGCTCTAGACCAGAGTCCGTATTGACTGGCGGTAGACGAGCGTACTGATGGGGTTTTTCTCCTCCTTTCTTTCTGTTTCTCCAGACTTTTACAGCATGGTGCAACTCACACCTCAGAAAAGCCGGCACGCAGATCGAGAACATCGAGGAGGACTTTCGGGACGGGCTGAAGCTCATGCTGCTGCTGGAGGTCATTTCAGGTAGAGAGCCCCGTTCCTAACCGGATTAGCCGGATGCAAACCGTGCTGCCGCCAGCTGCTTCAGGATAGATGGACGAGAATAGTTTGACATTTTAGAATTTTTTTACATTTCTTTTTATGTGTTTCTGCTATTGTTCGATTAATCGACCGATCAGCCTGCATTAGTGTTAAGTCAAGCAGAAAGGGCTGAGCTCTTCACTTGTTGATGTTAGCGGTGTTTTTTAGCTTCAGATGCATCCTTTGCTGCAGAAGATCCAGCGCTCACAAACGGAATGCTGTGTTTTTACACTTCAGGAAATGAAATTTTTATTTTCTTTTTAAAAAAATTTAATTTCTTTATTCATATTTTGTAATATGTTTTTAATAGTGTCTAAAATGAGCTTAAATGTTTAGATGAAAAGTCAGCAGAATGTGGACAATTTTTAGAATAACTAAAATTATAATTAGTTGCAGCCCGTAATATCAATAAAAGCTTGGAATATGTTGCTCTCTTTGCAATATTCGGCATAATATCAACATTTTTGATGGTATTGCAGTTTATTCAGATGCATCTGTAGAGGCTGTGTTTTCAAGTCGACCTATTTTCTCATTTCTAGTTTAGACTTCTGTAACAGGAGTGACAGAGCATTATAATTAACACTGGCAGACATTTGTAGTCAAAACTAGGTGGGAACAGTTCCCTGGTTATGTTTCTGAGTCCCTGAAAGCCGAACCATGTCGTCATCAGCGCTGCGTTTCTGGTTCCAGGTGAACGCTTGGCCAAACCAGAGAGAGGCAAGATGAGAGTCCACAAGATCTCCAACGTCAACAAAGCGCTCAACTTCATCGCCAGCAAAGGAGTGAAGCTGGTCTCTATCGGAGCAGAAGGTAAGCGATGCTGCAGAGAAAGAGAGAGATGAAGAACAGTCGTGGAGGGAAACACGACTGTTCAGTTTTCACTTAGATTGTCCACGAATGACTAATAAGGCCAAACAAATCCACAACTACTGTTCTGATGTAAAAAAACCCAAAAAAAACGTCCTGTATAATGTTCCCCCTCTCTCCCTCGTTACCATGGCAGGGCCGGTGGCTGCTGTGCTGTTTAATGAGATCCTTACCGCAAACTGCAAAGTCTTGTGTCGGTGTCGCTTTTGCTTTCACTGCACTTTATTAGAGTAGATCTCAGGATCAGCAAATCCCCCTCAGGAGCCGAGAGGCTCCTCGTCGTTTAGCGCAAATAACGTCCATCCTTCTGCCATTAGAGGCTAAGCAAGTCTTTAACTGCGCAAATGCTGCACTTCCTTCCTGCCGCCTACCGTCACAGCCTCGCACATGTCCTCTCACACGTTGTGGGATGACAGAATTTGCGTTTCACTTCAAGCGGGCAACGTTCTCACGGGTTCATTTAAGCAAGTTGCTTTAAAGAGTAAACGGTTTGTTTTCTTGAGTTTAAGGATGGTTGGGATTAATGCTGCAGCAACAAATCCTGCGGCGAACTGAAAATGTGTCGAGTTGCTTGAACGTGGACCATGTGGGATTGTTGAGGAAAACTACTTTGCTTACTCTGACAAATCCAGGCTTCAATGTCATCAGGTTGAGTTTTTTTAAAACATTTTTTTAAATGAAAAACTGCTGACAGTTGCTTTATTTTTTTATTATTGCGTGTCCTGTTCATGTGCTCCAAAATCTAAGAGATGCATGTCTGCATGTGATTGCATCAGTCAGTGATAATTTAACAAAGACGTAAGTGTTAAGTGAAGGTCTGAAATGATCAATACTGATGAATCAATTATTGATGTAATCGTCAACTAATTTAGTAATCGATCAATCGCTTACTGGAGTATACAGACTGCAAAACATGCCATTTGCTGAAACAACAACACAATCTGTGCAGTGTAACTTTTTTATTCAATTAATTGTCAGAATAATCTATTAAAATAATCAGCATCGCCTTGCATAGCATTCACATTTTGTTACGTTACAACCACAGACTTCATGAAATCGTGCATAATTGTGAAGCAGATGGAAAATGATGCATTCTTCAAGTCCTGCCACAGATTAACTGGATTCATTTGACAATTTGACGTATCAGCACCTCCTGCCATTGTGTCAGATGTTAAATAACATTTTCATGCCAATTTCTGATAATGCTGCTGCACTATCCTCAGGAACATGAAACAATATTTTTTCTAACGAGTAACAGATTTTGAATGCCTTTTGGTTATAATTAGGAAACGGTTAAGAGCAAAACCAAAAGCCGACCGTCATTTGTTTTTCAGTATTTTTGACCTGCGTATTGAATTCCCCGCTGGAATTAGGTCAGGCAGTTTGAGGCGATGTAATGTAATGTGGTACCGAAGTCAATCGAAGTACAAGAAGTCGATCTGACTGTAAACTCTTTTCATTTTTAATGGTAATGGTGCAGAGTAAGAAAAGGCTGTCATCTGTACGGACTGAGTGAACACACAGAGGGTACCGGGCGTGGTGACTGCTGAGTTTGGGCGACATATAGGAAGATAAGTACGAGGCAACAAGCCAAGAATTTATTTTTGTGAGTGAAGCGTGGACAGAGATGTCCATTTAACTAAGAAATACAAAGTGTAATGAGGGGTAAGATGTTTAGATCTGGTTATAAACCATAGTGATGAGCAGAATGCAATAACTGAAGAGACGGTGCAGAAGCATTTATATAAAATGTGAATTAAAGCAGTCACTCCAGAATGTGTGTTTTTTTGTGTGCTTTTTTTTTGTTGTTATTGTTGCGGCCTAAAACCGTTACACCTTTTTCCAAACCTTTGTGGTCAAAATTGAATATTTTTAAAGCTTCTATTTTTTCCCATAACATGGTCTTGCAAAATACGTTAAATTGTTGCACATAGCCGTCCTAAAAACGACAGGATTTTAACTTAGTTCATATAGAAACATGGAAAGTACATCTTCATGTACTTTCTTCAAATGGCACCCTTAATACGAATAAAGCCATGCCCTGAGCAGGGCAAAGTGTAACACCAACATGAACTCTATCAGCATAAACAAATACTGCAGAATTTCTTAAAATGAGTTTTGAAAAAAAAAAATATAAAGGAGGAAAAAAAAGAAGAAAAGAAAAAGGTCTGGCTTCAAGAGACGTCGTAAAACAGGAAGTTAAAATAGAAGGGGCTGAAGGGATTGGTCGAAATTCAGCCGAGTTGCAGTGATTGGTCAGAAAAGAATGAAACGTACAAAACAGTAAGGTGATTGGTCAGAGTAAACCAATCACTGAACAAACATTAAGGTGATTGGTCACCTTAATGTTGACCATCATTAATCCATTAATCGCAGGCAGCCCAAATTTTATTTTATTTTTATTGTCATTATTCTGTAGAAACCAATTTTCACTTTTACATTACAAGGTTTTTTCTGTACATTTTTTTTATTGGTTAAAAATGCTAATTTATGACCAACTATTTAAACAAAATGCCCATTTATGACCAACTTAATCACTTAATTATGATATATTTGTAAAAGAAATAAAATCGGTAGCACATCCAAGAGGATGGAAAAAATGTCATTTTAAAATTTCTTCTTTTTTGATGACCCAGGGTTGTTTTTTTTTTATGCCTTTCAAAATGTGTTTGTGATCTGTAACATTAAAGCATAATTTATCTGTAAGGGGGCATATACTTTATAATTACACTGTAAATGAGGTTAATTGTCATTTACACTCAGTCACAGTAACCGATTGATGCTTGGAGGTTTTTAATTATTATTAGTAGCATAACTTGGTAAAAGTTCACTAGAGGTGGGTTGTTACAGTGCAACAAAACCAGACAAGCATTGCAGACAGATTATCTTCCTGGTCATTCCCTCTCGCTGTGGCCTTAGCGCTGGGATGAGACCAGATGACTGGCAGGTCCACCAAACTGACCAGGGGGGGATGAAACGGAGACAGAGGAGGGGTATAGTTTCAAATCCCGTTAGGTGGATTTCTGCTCGTCACTCATGTTCGTTTGAGTTAATCTGAACATGATCTGCATGTGTCACCGGGAAGCGGCGCGCTTCACTTTTCCTGCCTGCTAATTCGGCGCGAGCCGCCTTTCACGGCGCGTTACGTCTCCAGACATCTGACTGGCATCTCGCAGTCAGCTCATCCGTCACGGCTGAGCCGCCGCGCTCCGAGCCTGATTGGATTAGCGGGACAAACAAACGATTATCTGGAGGCCGGCGAAAGAGGGTGACCTGGTAAAAGGGGATTTTCATTATGGACGGCACAGAGGTGGCTGGACTGAGGGCCGGTCCTTCACAGCCAGCTGCGGTTCATCTCATCAGCTCTGCGCTCAGGCCAAGCTTCGCGTGTTTCCTCTGGTGAAACTGGATTTCTGTCTGCAGTCACCTGACTGAGCAAATTTAAGCGGCTAAAAACATTAGGGTGACCATATTGGTGATATTGGTTAGCTAGACTAATTTGCTCTATTGAAATGTCAGTTTATTTTACCTTCTTCTAAATAAATCTAAGTAGATTTCAGTGTTCAGTTTAATAAGTTTTCCTCTTTCTTTGCAGGACATTCAGGTAGTTAATTACCCATTTGTGACCTGGAGCTAAACATGCACTGTGTCTTTAAATGTTTTAAAGGGGCAGTATTATGTAACTGTTTGAGCTTTACATCATGTTATAATGTTATTCCCTCATCAAAAACATACCTGGAGCGTTGCTTTGATTCTTCCATTCATGTACAAGAAGTCCTTTAATCTCCATGGCAACCACTCAGATGTGCAAAATGCCTGGGTGGACTTAGCTCTGCCTTTGAGACGTAGCTCCTCCTCAGAGCTGCAGTTTCTGAGCTCCCGTTTTACAGAGCAGCCCTCCCTCTTTCTCCGCTCCTTCAGACTAGCCAGCAGCAATTAGCAAACACCTGGTGGAACTGCGCATCTACTGAGCTCCTTATAGGAGAAACTTCTCAACGCAACGCTGGTAGACACGTTGAAGGGTTCATAGAGGAGCCATGTTGTGATGACTTTCTGAAGAGAGGAGGGGTTTCTTAAAGAGACAGAGCCCCACTTTTAAGGCGGTAAATTGCAGTCAGATTTCTTTTAAGTCATAATTAACACAGTTAATTGACTGTGTTGTAAAGTGGCACTGTGTGCCTAGAAGACACATAATACTGCGCCTTTAAAAAAAAACAACTAAACTAAAATATTTAAAAGCTTATACATTTAAAATTCACAGATGGAATAGATGTTTACCTTTAGTTTTTTTCCTTTTCAACTGCAAAGGATTGTTTTTTACCCAAAGATTGAAACAATCTCAACAAATCAGCAATCTATAATATTAATAAAGGTGCAGATCCTAAACTGTCGCGGCTTCCTTTGTGTTTCAGAAATTGTAGACGGTAACGCTAAGATGACCCTGGGAATGATCTGGACCATTATCCTTCGCTTCGCCATCCAGGACATTTCTGTGGAAGGTAGTGTGTGTGTTTTTAATTTTTGAAAAACGCTAGTGATGCCTGTGGTGTCTGAGAATATTTCTTGCCCTGACATGTTTAAAAGCCTCGGCAGCGGTTAGCCATCACTGTGACGGTTTATTTCATGAACAGGCATTTGTGTCTCTTTGTTGTGTTTGGGGGACATTTTTCATTGTTGCTCATTTTGCTTGTCGTTTATTGAAAATGACTCACTGCCTCGGTCTCTAGGCCTTTTGTAAATTATACTGTAGTAGGTGAGTTACTTTAATAACTTACAGTGAAAGTCGTAGAGTAAATGTCCCATTTGGTCAGCCTTAATTTGTATAGTCGGAGATTCTTTTGAGCGGTTAATTTCACAGTGTGGAAACGGCGCAGTACAAAACCCAGCTTTGTAACCGACGGTAACAGAAAAAGCACAAAACATCTGAGCCATTGCAGATGCTTCCTATTCTCTGTATCTCCACTTAATCCAGCACTAAACGGGGATTAGCCGAGTCGGTCGGCTGCAGGTCTGTCCGACTTCACAATGATCCCTTCTTCCCAACCACAGAGACGTCGGCCAAAGAGGGCCTCCTGCTGTGGTGCCAGAGGAAAACTGCGCCCTACAAGAACGTCAACATCCAGAACTTTCACATCAGGTAAAGTTGGAGGAACGTAACGAGTCACAGAAGAGGCAATAACTCACCTGCAGAGATTGAGGCACAGGAAAGTAGAAACAGAGTCAGCAGGGGCGTACATTTTTGACTTTATCTGTGCAGACTTACTGGAAGGTAGACTGTGGGCTGGTACTTCCAGTTGTATAATCTCTTCACTGTTTCCAGTTATTTTAAAATAATGTTGAAAGAAATCAACCTAACTGTAAAATCTTTTCATATTTTGACCTAAAATAACATCAGTGGACTTTGAGACTCTACAGCTGCACTTCAGCCTTTCTGGTGTTTATCTGCAGTGTATGGAAAAAAATATTCAATCCCCTCTGACCCTTTTAAAAACATTAAAACCACAAGTTCACATACACGTGTTGAGTTTAGACACTTTGCAGCGTGACGTCACGTGTGCAAGATCCCTCAAAAAACCTACCATTAATTAATCATTAACCATTAATTTTAGCTGTCAAGTTGTCAACATAGCAAGCTAGATCTTAAATATACACATAATATATAAAAGACAAGGCGACGCAGTGCTTTGCTACTATAACAAGTAGATAAAAAGGTCAGGAAAAAACTCTTAATTAAAAAAATAGTGAGGAAGCAGAACGTAGGTGAGTTATGCTAGCTTGACTTTGACAATCTCAACATGTAGCTGTGCTGTGGAATTCTGCATTTCAGTTCAGTTACGAAAAAAAAAGCGACCTACATGCCGAGTCTTACAGAGCATCATGGCAGGTGTTTAAATTAGCTAATCCTCCACTGCTGTGCTAGTTGATTAGCACAGCAGCAACCAATCTAGAACAAGAACCTGAATGTCCTGTTCTTTATGTGAGAAATGTTTGCATGACTCTTTTTGGTGTTGAATCCTGACACATTAGTAGCACGTTGTTGTAAGTCAGTTGCTATGACAACGAGTCTGTGTGTAGTGTAGCTACGCAGAGTACCGGTGGTTTTGAGTTGTTCTTTGGAGTTTATCCAGCGTTAGTTTTCTTTGCTGTGTTGCTCTGCACTGGATTAAATAATATCCAGATCTCATTTTGTTAACAGTACTGTCCTACCGCTGCAGCGTGGCTATGATGGCATGGAAAAGAATCGTCTTTTTGCCCTCCAGCGTTGTGCACATGCGTGAAATTTCCAGATGCAACCTGTGTTTGAATTCAGCCTCCCTGAGTCGATACTTTACTCTGTCGAACCACGTTTCTTTGCCTTTACATCTGAGTCCTTTGGGGTAGGTCTCTATAAGGTTCGCACATTTAGAAAGAAATTGTACCCACAGATTCACAATTAGAATTATGATGTCGAGACTTTGACTGGGTCAATCTGACTTGCGTCTTGATATAAACCCTGCTGTTGTCGCTGTGGGTGTATGTTTAGGGTAGTCGTCGTGTTGGAAGGTGAATCTCTGCCCCAGTCTCAAGTCTTTACCGCCTCTAACATGTTTTCTTCCAGTATTGCTCTGTATTTAGTTCCATCTGTCTTCCCATGACCTCTGACCTGCCTCCCCTTCTTTGCTGAAGAACAGCAAGCCCACAGCATGATGCTGTGGGCCCTCGCAAGTATATGAATTTCAAGTATTTTTGGTTTCTGTCAAGATTTCAAAGGAAATTATTTTGCTGCGTGCCGTTAATCAGAGCAGAACTGAAAACAAGAATGAAGACCAGGCCTGTTCCTTTAAACAAGGCCGGCCGATAAATAAATAAATAAATAAAGAGTGCAGGAAGAAATAATTTGCGCATCCCAGAAATGTTAAACATTTATTTTAGTAACAGCAGCCAAATCTGAAGGTGGGACCTGTTCGACCGGTGTCCGCTTCACAGAACACTCCCAATGGCTCCGTGTTGAATTATTGAAAGACGACCACTGCCACACTCAGATGTGGATGAAAGCTGAGGCGAGACGAAAAGGTGGAGCTGAGGTCATCTCAAGCGAAGGTATAAACGGAGCGCTGGGAGGAAAAAATGGATTGACTTTGATGTGGCCTTTCAGGGACAGATGGTAGCTTTACATCTCAGTCAGGAGATGAGAGGCAGAGGAGATCAGAGCTTTTTTTTACTGGAGGACTTCAGACATAAAAAGCGTTAAGTAGCCTTGTGAGAGATTTCCCCATGCAGCATGGAAACTTTTTATGGCAGGCGATAGATGTAAATAACCCGTCTTTGTTGCCTTGGAAGCACAAAGCATCGATTTTTCACAACTCCACATTGAGATGACGCAGTTTCTAAACCGACTGGCTTCAGAAGCAAGGATGCTAATCAATGAACCAAAAAGAGCCGAGCTAAAAATATGTCATCAAGGCAAACGGGGTCCTGTTAGATGTCTGAGTTTTCTGCTTGATTCAGTTTTAATATGGATATTTTAAACTGACTGTCTGTAAATTGATCTTTTAGTTTCCTTAGCTGTAGTAGAAATATGTCGTATGATTGGGAGAAATGGTGGAAGCTAACAAGCTAATCAGATGTGCGCGAGTGACGCGGGGAGAAGAATTGTACATTTTGGAAACAAAGATTATTTTAAAAGGTTGCCAACATTTCCAAATCTAACATGCAGTGGTGAGCACCGCTTGCTAAAACGTTTGTTGCGCTAACTCTAAAGCACTAATTATAAACATTAGTTCCACCAATGCATACTATACTATGCCAGCATAGTATTTAGCAGGAGCTACTGCTAAAGCCCTAAGCTCATCCTTAAATGTTGAAATAAGAGCATGAATATAAACTTCTCCTTAAAAATTGTAACAGTCGATAACCAAGACTTAAACACAGATGTTGAACTTTTTAGTTTTGAAGAAAAGAAGCAAAAGTAAATTAGTGCTCTAGAATTTGTCCAGATACTAAACTTTGACAAAGCTAATCTCTGAGTTTCATTTTAAACACTTTGATACTGAAAATGTCTAATTAAGTATCAGCTTTTACACCGAACAGTGTTGTTAGCATAACCCGTTAACATAATTAGGTATGATATATTCTCTGATGAGAAAAATATTCAACTTCGGAGTCAAACTGGATGCTCAGCGGTAAGATCTCCTTCAGTCATGTTGTCTAGGGGACAGACGGGGTTAAACACACATGGACAGAGCCAAGTTTATCACCAGTACAAAGAGAACGTGAAGTTATTGGCAGCAATTTCTGACTTTTTAAAAATGTTTTTCTCACTTTCCTCCTCACCAAAGTTTCTCCACTCTGCTTTTTTCAGCTGGAAGGACGGCTTGGGCTTCTGTGCACTCATTCATCGACACCGTCCAGAACTCATAGACTACGGGAAACTGCGCAAGGTGAGTGAGTTTACTTACTCCCCTAAAGCTACACTAATAACTCAGAAAAGGCCTGCTGATCTAAAAAGTGGAAAATCTTGTAGCAGGTTTTTTTTCCCCCTTTTGCCTAGAAGCTGAGTTTAACGGTCACTATGGTCTGCTTTTGACAGGATGACCCCATGACCAACCTGAACACGGCCTTTGACGTGGCAGAGAAGTACCTGGACATCCCCAAAATGTTGGATGCAGAAGGTGAGCTGGCGTGAAACTCAAATTGTGAAAGAATGAAATGGAAACCAGACAATTTCGCACACTAGAAAACCAAAACATGCTCCTTCTGAAGAGCCGTTTAGCCAGATCAAAGTTCACAGAGGGGACAAAGAGGTCACCACAAATCAAATATTCTTTTTTTTTTATATATATACTTTGCACTCTGACATCTGGCAGCCATGCTCTGCAGAGGTGTGCAAAACGAGCCAACCTTCTTTAAAAGTTTAGTACCGAGTCACGCCAGCTGGCTCTGACTTGGTTGCATTTAAAAGTATTGTTCACTCTCAACAACGACTGAACAAAAACCAGAGTGAATGAAGCTGGCAGCTGGAATGTCTTCGTCTGTCATGTCTGCAGACTTTCCCACATTTTGGATCGCCACAAGCCGCAACATATTTTATTGGGATTTCACCACAGATACCTGATTAGATTTGGATCTGGGCTTTGAATGGACCATTCTGACACATAAACAGGCTTTGATCTAAACAAATCCATTGTAGCTCTGGCTGTGTGTTTTATGTCTATTCTCGTAATATTCGACTTTATGCTTATAATTTCATTTTCTTAGCATGGCCCTAATACTCAGTTGTAGAATACAAATGCAAGCCACACTTTTCAGATCTCTTTAAAAGAAAAAAGAAATCCATGTGTCCTTTTCATTTCCCTTTACAGTTGTACACCATATGTGTTAGCTTGTCACATGAAATCCCAATAAAATACGCCGACCCTTGTGGTTTTCGTGGTATAATATCTTTTACATGAAGCCGGCCTTCCTCTGCCGTCTGAAGGAGCATGTTTTGGGGTTTCGTGTCACAGCTGTGCACACAGTGAGGATATTTTCTGCGGAATGTAAACAGGCGCTTGTCTTTCGTACAAATAAACGAAGCCTCACTGACGTCAACGCTGCATCTCCAAATACGGTTTCCTCTTGTGCGAAGGACAGAATCAGGATTCAAACCCTCGCCTCTGGTCTGTTTTGCTCTACAATTAACATGATGAGCTCCACTTCTAGTTCCTTCATTTGACTCCCTCATGCCCCCTCCACCCCACATCCGCCCTCCTGACCTCCTCTCTTCCCCACAGACATTGTAGGCACTGCCCGTCCGGATGAGAAGGCCATCATGACCTACGTCTCTAGCTTCTACCACGCCTTCTCGGGCGCCCAAAAGGTATCCTGGATGCAGAGTCCTACCCTGTCCTCCCCTTTTTTTCCCCCCTACCTGTCTGCGTGTGTGTGTGTGTGTGTGTGTGTGCAGGTGTCTCTTAACAGTACTCTTTTCTCTGCAGTGCACAGCGCTCCTTTACTTTCCGCATGGTTCACGCCACCACAAAATGCATGATGGGACTACGTCTTGTGTTGTCAGAGGCGATGAGCGCAGGCGGGCCTCCAGTCTACCTTGTTGTTTCGCCAGTCGTTTCGAGCTTCCTCTCGCTAAAACGGAGCGCCGAGCGGAGCGCCTCTGATCTGCATGACGGCGATCGTCTGCAATAACTGACCGCGCGGTTGACACAAATTCGCCTGACGTCTCTCGCCGCCGCAGGAGGGGAAATGTACCCGTTTAAACAGACAGCTCTGTTTAACCTTCAGAGCGACGGCTCGACTAGAGAGTGGAGGAGGTAGTGAGTGAAACAAAAACTGGCATTTAAAAGTCAAAACAGTGATGCTTTAGCAGGCTTTAATGGCCGTGGCCCGTCTGGTTTCAGCGTTTCTGTCAGTCTTCCTCCTTTTCTAAGAGAAAGACTGGCTGGGTAATGAATGACACTTTTCTCTGACAGCTGCTGTAATCTCAGCAACTCTTTTAAGCAAGTCGACTAAAACAATTCAGTGTTTATAACCAAACTGAGAGACGTCAGACTGCAGCTGGACAGCTGAAGGCGTCACAGATCAGAGTTTGACTTTAAACACAAATAAAAACGCTACCATCATTGTTTTTTTTGTTTGTTTGTTTGTTTTATTTTCATTGTGCTCCCCACTGGAAACCTCGAGTTGACTGGAGGACCCATGTGACTCATGATTGCGCCCCCTGCTGGCCCCTTTTTGTTCTCTGCACACTTTTACTCTGCATTTTTCTCCTCTGTCCTCTCTCCCTTTTCCTCTGTTCCTCGGACAGACATCATTAGCACCTTGAGGCCAGATGAGAAGGCCGTCATGACTTATGTGTCGTGTTACTACCACGCGTTCTCAGGCAAGCAGAAGGTGAGAATTGAGCCAAAAGAGCCAACAAGTCCAAGAAAAACGTGTCCAGCGAGTTAGTAGGAAAATGACAGCGTCTGTTTGTGTAGCACTGTTTTAGCACTAACAGTAGTTCACCCTGAGTGTTGAAATGGTGAAAGCACTGCGTAAGGAAAGCGAAATTCTGAGCAGATTGTTTTTGCTTTTTTTTTTGTCTATTCTGCTGAAGTTGTTAAAGTTTAAATACAGTCACTGTTGTATTATTGTTAGTTTTTCATGATGGATTGAGTTTTTCTTTATTCTGGGATAGCATGATAACTCAACAAGTAACTTAAAAAAACAAAAACAAAGCAAAATAAATTTGAACTTGCGAACTAATTAGAATTTACTGTGAATTATCTCTAAATCAGACCGGGTCAAATTATTGCAGAGCTCCTACACAGTCTTGAAATCTGGAAAATAATTAAATGTTTTGCATGAATATGGAAAAAAAAATTTTAGTAGTTACGGAATAATGCTTTATTTCCCAGAATTTGTTGCTTATTCTACTTTCTTCCATGTTTAAAAGAAAAAAGTCTAATAGTACTCAACAAATATGGTGGTGTTTTTTGACATTGTTTCCTATTAAAATGTTTTGCTTCATCTTTATGTTGCCAAATTACACCTTGATTCTAACAATTTACCCATCAGTAGTGAATCGCAAATTGAATGCCTTCAGAAATGGGGACGCACAGATAAAAATCGACCGGCTGATAAATGGACTCTGGTTTCCTTCATTTTGGGAGATCGGCGATAATCTGATACTTGAATTGGAAACTGATCTAATCTGCCTCTGCAAAGGTCTGAAAATCCACCACCGTCCTTTTATCTCCGCTGTTAGAGAGGGCAGAATGACAAGTTTCCACACCAGATCACGTCTGTACATGATTGGCTAAAAATAGTCACATCACTGTTCTCAACTTAAAAAAACTTTCACTAAATTCCAGACAAAAAAAAAAAAAAGTGTATCGGCCAAAATCGAAAGGTATGTGTTTGACCAGGAACCTGCAATCAGTGCACTGCAATTCAAAAACCAAAGTGGAGCTGTTACTGGTTCCGCTGGACCCTGTGGTAATTAAACTGGGTCTGAAATACCAAACCGGGCCCTGAAACCGCTTCTTAAATAAAGGTGCAGAACCGTGGCTTTAGAGAATCTGCGTCTGTTTTGGGTCATTTGGTTAAAATTTGCTTTCTCTTTGGTGATCCCACTTTGAAACTTGTTATGGCACGGATAAATCAGGGTAACATCAAACTCAACTCCATTCCCTTAAAAAACTATTATTAAAAGCCAGGAAAACAAACTTTTTAAAAAGCTCCAACATTTCTGGTAAGAACAGCTAAACATTCAGCCAGAACTATGCCAGGACGGCATCTTTACAACTTGCTAAAAGGCTTTTTGACAAAAATAATCACTTAGGTCATTTAAGCCCAATGAGGGTATACTCTGTAAACTGACAGTAAATCAATGCAACATTCAGCGGCAGCGTCTGACAAAAGATTTAAGTGTAAAACATCATGACAAAGATTGGGCTGGATCTCTGTCGTGAACAATAACTCAGGACATCCTGTTAAATCCGCTGTCCTTAAAATCTTCCTGGGATCGTCTCCTAGGGCGACAGACTCTCCTGACAAGCCTGAACCCGTCCGCCGTCTGTTAGTTTTCACATAAAAACGAGGAGCTTTTTTTTTTTTTTCCTTCCTCCTCCTGTCTAGTACCTCAGATTGCAGCCTGTGGGCAGAAATCTCCCCATAAACACTATGAACCTCACATCACTGCACTGGTTTGTACATGGAAATTATCACCAGGCTTTTTATTACGTTAAGCTGCAAACAAGCCTGTTTGCTATTAAGGCCTGTTGTAGTAACAGACGAAACTTGCTGAAACTCTTTGTATTTTAAGTTTAATTGGATTTTACACTCCAAAAAAAAAAAAAAAAACACACACACACATTCTTACCAAGTATTTTTAATTTAGCTTCTAGTGACAATACTTGAAATGAGACAAAGCTAAACTAATAACATTGGAAAATGTCTTATTAGAAGTGCCATTGGAACCAGCACATTTTCATCAATGTTAAGGAATTAACAAGCCCCCGTATCTTGCTGAAAAGTTGTTTGTAAGTTATTTTTGTCTTAGCTCAAGTGAACGAACATATTTTCACTAGAAACTAGACCAAAAAATACTTTTTTTGTTTTCACGAAGCTTTACACCGCAGCCATGAAACAGAAGCTTTACATCTTCATGTAGGTAGATTTATTACCAAATGTGAAATGTATTGCTACGTTCAGTCAGCCTTCACACAACACTTTGTCCACAGCGGCTTCCTGAATGAAAGGTTTCAGTTTTAGCTCTAATCAGCAGTTCTTGCTCTCCGCCAGAACAGCAAGCAGCATGAAGGAGGTCGGGGCTCTCGGCTAAGCGGCCCAGTCGTGCAAACATTTGCTCACAGAAGCACAACCTGCACATCCTGGCTCTCCTTTTAAGGCCGCTCCTCTTAGAGGGAATCTCGGACCGAGCCAAGTTTTCCTTGTGATGTTTGGACAAAGGAAAGCTGGAGGCAGCCCTCCATGTGGGATGCGAGCCTCCGAGCCGTGAAAGAGGTTACGAGTTTTGAGACTTCGGTTTTTATCTGCACTTTATGTAAGGACATGTCTGCGATAGCTTTTAATCTCTCTTAATTTCCTTTAATTTTAAGGCACAAGCCTCTAAAATCCCAGTTACAAACTTTTTTTGTCTTTCTTTTCTCAACCAAATCAGCTTTATTTTTTACACTTTGCATGCTGCTGTAATTGCTGCCTTTTACTTTTTTTTTCAATGCATACATTTCACACACACAAAAAGCAAATTGGTTTATTTTTTTTAGTTCTAAATTTGAACAAATACCATTTTACGGGGCTTTACAACATATAGAGGTCCAATTTAGAGCAACTTACGTGTTATATATAATCCATATTCAGTTCAAATAAATCCAGATCGTTCCAGTGCAGTCTAAACATATTCACATT
This sequence comes from Xiphophorus hellerii, assembly GCF_003331165.1. Taxonomy (NCBI): domain Eukaryota; kingdom Metazoa; phylum Chordata; class Actinopteri; order Cyprinodontiformes; family Poeciliidae; genus Xiphophorus; species Xiphophorus hellerii. The sequence continues at coordinate 22,358,709 of NC_045690.1, forward strand.
CTAGATCCAGTCCACTTTCATTCCTTCCTAAATATACAGCTCATATAATGCCAGCTGGTATTACATTGAGTTATTGATTTTTACAGCAATCCCTTATATTAAGCAAATATCGTTTCATACATTCAAACAGCTTGTAAATAAATGGTCTTCTTCCATTCTCCTCATTCTTTATTTATATTTTTACTATTTTATAGATTTAAAAAAAATCTCTCTGTATTGTATCTCAGTAGTAAGGATGTAACATGTTAGTGGTGCAGATATCGACATGTGTTCATGGCTAACGTTTCCATGCTACAGTTCTTTAACGTTGTAAAACGTTGTTCTTTAACGTTTTAAAGAACAACGTTTTACAACGTTAAAGAACGTTTTACAAACGTTAAAGAACGTTTTACAAAACGTTCTTTAACGTTTGTAAAACGTTCGTTACACATTCGTGTAACATGAATCCTGCCTCGTACGTTATGATTTTTAATTAGCTTTGCTAAGCTAGCGAGGGTTTTAACTAGCTTTGCTAAGCTAGCGAGCGTTTTAATTAGCTTTGCTAAGCTAGCGAGGGTTTTAACTAGCTTTGCTAAGCTAGCGAGCGTTTTAATTAGCTTTGCTAAGCTAGCGAGGGTTTTAACTAGCTTTGCTAAGCTAGCGAGAGGAGTAAAGCAGCTGGACACGTTCAGCAATCAGCCAATCAGAAAAAATGAAGATGGCAAATAACATTTGAATGGATTACTGTAACTTATATTTTACAATAATGATTGAAAAACAAAATTTGATTAAAAAAAATGTATATATATATCAAAAAAAATTCTGATAAGCAAAAAAAGTTTTTATTTTTATATATAATTTACTAGTCGTTTTCTGAGGCCCCTCTTTGAAAGGCAATGCTCTAGATTACACTTTTTTTCTCTGTTTATTTATTTTTTTAGTTTTAATATAACACAAACCGAGAGTCGTCCTGATTCCATCAATTTCGGAGCGCTTGCTGATTAATCGCTCGATTTCCCCGAAGCGATTCCCCTGGTAATTCTCTGTGGGCGGTTCGGATTAATTTATCGCAGCCAAACGTCAAAAGAAAACAAACAACAACACTTTAACTTCGCAGAGCCTTCTTCGGATAGACGTGCGTGGGTGTCGTAGACGGCTGAACTCACGTTGTTTCTTGCTTCGCCCTGGTGGTTTAGGCGGAGACGGCGGCCAACCGGATCTGCAAGGTGCTGGCGGTGAACCAGGAGAACGAACAGCTGATGGAGGACTATGAGAAGCTGGCCAGTGATGTGAGCATTCCCCGCTTCTTTCCCTCCGTTTTGCCTCCTCATCTATTTCATTTCCCGCTCTCTGAGCTGCATCCCCGCCCTCTCCACCCTCGGGGGATGTTCGTGCTGCGTTCAGGTGCAGAGAAGGCGGATCATGCTAAACAAGCCAGACAAAATAGGACTTGTATTGAGTTCTGTGCATTGTGCAACACTTGTGATTGTTATCAAATCATACTGCAGCCTTTTTAAAAACTGTTTTACGTGTTGCAGTCTGTGGACTGTCTGCTGTTTATGCAGGCTTAAACTAGAACTAGTTGCCAAGGAACAAGCTTACACGTCTACAATTACCAACTCACTACACCAAAATTCTTATAAACACAGTGGCTTTCAGAAATATTCACACACTTTGAATTTTTACAAACTCCACTGTATTTTATCGGGGTCTGCAACAGCCATCTATGCCCTCAGTCCTCCGATGTAAACCAGTTTAGAGTCTCAAAACAACTTGGATATTTATGATGAATATCTGCCAAAGGACATTTTTAAAGAGCCACAATTATATTTCTATTTTAAAGATTTCAAATAAGGGGAAAACAAAACAAAAGAGAGGAGGGTAACATTTTCTTCAATTGGGATAATGATGTCATTTGTGGAAAACTAACGACAAGATTAGATCTAAACATATTTCACTGGTATTTTGTTTTTTTCTCATTCCCCTGTGGGAATTCATTACAATTATTCCATGAAAAAAACTCGCATTTATTATATTTATATTTTTTTAAAATAGCACAGCAGCATGTGCATATGTGTTTGGAGAAACTTTAATTTGCTCCTTGCCTGTAATTTTAAGCAAATACAAATACAAAGTATACAAAAAAAATAAATACAAAAATGGAATGTAGCTTGAATCAAGGTAAAATACAAAAAAAATGCAAAAAATAAATACAAATACTTCAAGCTGTTGCTTTGTATTTACTGAGTAGATGAATGTCAAACACTTTAAAAACAAGCCACTGATTGTTTTTTCCCATTTATTGTTTTATGAATCATAAAGTGAGTTAACTTCTTTTTTTCCCCCAATCTTGCAAATGCTTAGAAGGCATCATCTTCTAAAGCATTATTAAACCTTTAAAACAAGGTTTAATAATGCTGTAGGATAAAAAAAGGGCTTGTTTTTAGTGTTGGTGATTTTAAACATTACGTTACAGATTTTGTTCATAAAGCTTTAAAAATGTTGGCTCAGTGTTGAAACATGCAAAAACTGAAGAAGAAATTGCACTGCAAATACATTAAATTGCAAGAATTTGGACCAAACATGTTATGCTAACTGATGATTTCTACTTTTTCTCCTCCTTTTTCCATCGACTAAATAAATCACACACACTTTTCTTCCATGACTCTCTGATGACCTCCACCAATTCTCCCCGTCTTTTCCAATTGCGCGACTCTCCTTTCATCCTGTCTTCCATCAACTTGCTTTTCTCCTCCGTCTCTGTTGTATTATCTCTACCCCTTAATGCACACACACACACACACAACCCCTCAGCTGTTGGAGTGGATCCGTCGCACCATCCCCTGGCTGGAAAACAGACTGCCTGAGAACACCATGCAGGCCATGCAGCAGAAGCTGGAGGACTTCAGGGATTACCGTCGTCTCCACAAGCCGCCCAAAGTGCAGGAGAAGTGCCAGCTGGAGATCAACTTCAACACCCTTCAGACCAAACTGAGGCTCAGCAACAGGCCCGCCTTCATGCCCTCCGAGGGAAAGATGGTCTCGGTATGTCGCTATGGTTTCTGAAAGACTGCAATTCAACTAGAATCATATTCTGTACAAACCTTCTCAGACCTTGAGCCTCGTTTCATGTGCTTTTTAAGTCTCCTTTGCTTAGTAATAACCTCTGCTGTTCATATTTGCTCCTGGATATGATGTGTTCACTGGTTGGGGGCGAAAATCTGATATTTGATGATCACCAGTCATGACCGATCAATCCTAGTCACTGAATGATTTCCTGATGCCTCTGATGTTAATGGATGAACGGCTGCAATGTGAAATTAAAATAGTTCAGGTTACAAACGAGTACAAAAAAAAGTAACACCCTTTCTAGGCTGAAACCCGGAATAACAACTTTGAAGGCAGCAGAAGATGATTCTGATCCAATCAAAAGATAATTTGGATCCAAGATGAGTGAATCTGCATGCATTTTCTTCACACTACTAAAGTATTTGTCAAAATTTGATGTTAGATGGATATTATTTTTGTTTGATAAACGACTACTATTTTCTTGAACAACTCCAATCTAAACCTTCCTGGCGGTTTATGCTAACGCTATTTTGTAAACATTTAAACCGCCGCCATGTTTGGATTGATTATTTATGTCGATAGGAGTGATAAGCTACACATTAAATGGAAGTAGGAGGCAGTTCGCCACCAATTATCTTCCTGTGAGAAACAAAAATTCAAAAATATTTTGATGCTTAAAAAAAAAAAAAAGCTTATATGTAAAGCATTTTCCGGTGAGAGTAATTATCTCATAGAAATGTAAGTAGTAATAGTATAAACTTTCACATAAATCGCCGTAATATTTTTACGTTCCTTGACAGTTTCATTTTCTTTGAGTGAGACACGCTTTAGGAGGAATATTATTACTGTTGCACTGCCTCCTATTCCAATTTCCTGTATAATCAGCTTTTGTAAATCTCCCATTGGAAAAACATGGACAGTTTGAAGGTTTATAAAGTGTCAACACAAACTTTTATTTTTGATATGTTACTAAAATTGGACATTAAAATGCTAAACGAAGACACCAGAGAGTAATCCCCAGCAGCTAAAATATAACCTTTTAGCATAATCTCACTTTAAAAATGTCTGAATATTCCTTTAAACATGAGTGGAGAACTCAAATGTCCATTTAAGGAAGAGCTAAAGGGAAAATTAGCCTCAAATGGATTTATTCCAAGTGTTCAACATCGGGGCAGCGACGACAAACGGCAGACCTAATTCAAGTGCGCCGTATCGCCTAAAACAAATACTCTAATGTTTTTGTTGGCTTTGTGCAGGACATTAATAACGCTTGGGGAAGCCTAGAGGGAGCGGAAAAGGGTTACGAAGAGTGGCTCCTCAACGAGATTCGCCGGCTGGAGCGACTCGACCACCTGGCGGAGAAATTTCGGCAGAAAGCGGCGATTCACGAAGCCTGGACCGAAGGTGCTGAACCGTTACCAAAAAGAAAATCCTCCATCTTCCTAAAGTAACGCAGTTAGCGTCTCTACATCTAACATGACATTTCTGGTTTCATCACTTCCTGCGCAGGTAAGGAGGACTTGCTGCAGAAGCAAGACTACGAGACTGCCTCGCTGTCGGAGATCAAGGCTCTGCTGAAGAAACACGAGGCCTTTGAGAGCGACCTGGCCGCACACCAGGATCGCGTGGAGCAGATTGCAGCGATAGCGCAGGAGTTAAAGTAAGATCCGATAAATCCTAGAGAGAGGACAAGTGGACAGGGAACCATCACTGTGCCTGAAAGTGAGGATTTGTTCTGTTCTGCAGTGAGCTGGACTACTACGACTCCCCCAGTGTAAACGCTCGCTGCCAGCGGATCTGCGATCAGTGGGACGCACTGGGAGGCATGACCGTGAAACGCACTGAGGCGCTACAGGTGAACCTTGCTGAGAGCTGCAGTGTTACTTGAGACTAGTGGGAAATAAAAACAAAGTGAATTGCTGTTTCTCTGAAACACTGGGTGTCAATTAAAAAAAAAAGCCTTTGTGTTCTTTCTATCTCACCAGAGAACTGAGAAGTTGCTTGAAACTATCGACCAACTGTACCTTGAGTTTGCCAAAAGAGCAGCGCCATTCAATAACTGGATGGAGGGCGCCATGGAGGACCTGCAGGACACTTTCATCGTTCACACAATTGAAGAAATCCAGGTGAGCAAGGACCTACACCGGTACGAACCAAACAAGAATTTATTGTAATAAGGAAATGTTAAAAATGGGCTAAATAGACTTGGCCTTCCAAGACTTGAGACTTTATTTGAGCCGGATTACAAACTTGACACTCAACTTGGGGTGAAGGCCTTGAAATTTGATTTGAACTTCATCCTCAAAGTCTTGAGACCTGACTTGGGGTGAAGGGTTTAAACCCCCACATTCTCAGGTGTACTTCACTCCACAGAAATCCGTACAAAGGTGCATTTTTACGTGTACCGTGTTGCACGATAAATTGCTTGGCGGGAAACAGTGTTCACATCAAACTGTTCTGTTTTCGATACCAAGCTGATGAGGTCGGATATTGGCGCAACCAGTCGCAAGGATTCAGGTGGAGGTCTACTTTAGTGCGGCACAAAGTAGACCTCCACTTTGTGCTGCACTAAGTGTACGGTGGCTGGCCTGGTGGAGAAGAAACAGGGTAGGTACCCAACTAGCTCTTCAAACTTGCTTGTATCCATTCGGATCGTGGGAAGTGAAGAAATTTGTCACGGGAAATGAAGGCGATCTGTTGGCCTCTCAGAATACGTACGGTTCGTCCGAGGAGTATGTGGGAACCTTTAGACTTGATTCAGAGTTGACCCTCAGGGACTTCAGACTTGACTCAAACTTTTACCTCTTACGGATTTAAGACTTCAACTTGCCCCTATCAACCTGAACTTTGGGTAAATGCTTTAAGAGTTGATTTGGAGTTGGGCTTTGGGAGTCCTCCCACTTTATTTGGTGACTCAATTAAGTGATTATTTATTGAAGTGTGGCACCTAAAACATTGATGCCATCTGCAGGCATCGGCGTTTCAGTAGTGAAATACTTAATAAGCAGAAGTCTTGGTGATTCCTCTCAAGCTACATTCCAAAATAACATAAAGCAACTTAAAAATCTCATTTTTGTTGTTGTTTAAGAGCTCTGTCTATTGTCCAAAGTAGAAAGGGACATGGTCGTGGTGGGTTCAAGGTGTATATATTTTAATGTGTTCTCTTCAATCTAAAATGAAAACTGGCACTGTTTCCGTTTATCACACAGAAGAAGACAGTGCATGCTTTTACAGATATCTGTTGTTGTTTCAGGGACTGAGCACAGCCCACGAGCAGTTCAAAGCCACGCTGCCAGAGGCTGACAAAGAGCGCCTGGCCATCCTTGGCATCCACAATGAGATTGCCAAAATCGTGCAGACCTATCACGTGAACATGGCCGGCACCAACCCCTACACAACCATCAACCCACAGGAGATCAACGCTAAATGGGATAAGGTACTGGGACTAGTACACAGCAATTTTTCTTCTTTCTCCTTAAGACAGAGTGATTGCTCAGTGTGTTCCTTATTTTTTTCTTTTTGTTATAAAAATCTCTTGGGCTTTTTTTTTTTTTTTTTTTTTTTTTTTTTTTTTTACAATTTTAACTCCAATCTGCAGGTCAGGCAGCTGGTGCCTCAGCGAGACCAGGCTCTGATCGAAGAGCACGCCCGGCAGCAGAACAACGAGCGTCTGCGCAGGCAGTTCGCCACACAGGCCAACGTCATTGGGCCCTGGATCCAGACCAAGATGGAGGTTGACAACTTTACCTCTCACTGATCCTTTTTTATTTATATATATATATATATATATATATATATATATAAAACAAAAAAATTCATGACTAGATTAAATGTGAAAACTTTTGGTGAGGCTGTAAAAGCCAGACATCTCATGGCGTTGTCCGTACACCTGAGCAGGAAATCGGCCGGATCTCGATCGAAATGCATGGCACCCTAGAGGACCAACTGACGCACCTCCGCCAGTACGAGAAAAGCATCGTCAACTACAAGCCAAAGATCGACCAGCTGGAGGGAGACCACCAACTCATTCAAGAGGCTCTCATCTTTGACAACAAACACACCAACTACACAATGGAGGTAAAGGTCGCAACGGATCAAATCCAGTCCCCCTGATGCTAATCTCCACTGATATATCGATTATTTGCCACAGGGAGTCCAGATTTAAAGTCTTAAATTCAAAATTAAAGCCTTAAAATGTCTTAAATTCATAATAAAAAAGACTACGTTGGCCTTAAATACATTAATCACCATATTCTATGTAGTTTATTTTTCTCGCTGGACTTTATTGTCAGGCAAACGTTTGAGTTGCATCCAGACATTCTCAATCCATTATGGTCAATTGAAGTTGTTGAGGCTACGGCTAACTAGCTGCTAATATACCCTCGCTAGCTAGCTAGCTTTTTTTTATGTCCATCATAGGTAAATGTAAGCTGGTCGTTCGATGATAAACACAAACAGTTCTATCAAAGCATTTTCATGAATTAAAATGACTCAAAGTCAAAGTGACGTATGATCAGCTCCATGCCAAACTTCTTATGCATTTTATTGGTAAAAAAATTTTAAAAATTGGTGGATTATTTAATATTTTTGCTTCCGCTTCACATCTACAGGCTACTTCCAGTTAGTCTGACATAAAATCCCAGTAAAATACATGGACATTGGTGACTTTAATGTTAGAAAATATTGAAAGAAATGTTAGAATTCATCACCAGACAGCAGTACAGCAGGCGGGCCTAAAATATTATAACATCCCAGAATGCATCAGGGCATATTTTCCCTGACATTGGTTCTAAATGGAACACCCCAGGTTGGATAAAGTGAAGATTGAAGCTCAGATCCAGGACTCTCCGACCCCTTCATCATCCTCTTCCTCTTCTCCCGGTCTCTCTCTGCCGTGCAGCACATCCGTGTGGGCTGGGAGCAGCTACTCACCACCATCGCCCGCACCATCAACGAAATTGAGAACCAGATCCTGACACGAGACGCCAAGGGCATCAGCCAGGAGCAGCTGAACGAGTTCCGCGCCTCCTTCAACCACTTCGACAGGGTCAGTACCGAGTCGCTCCGCAGAGCCGCGGCCAGAGGGACGGCTGACCGTTTGATCCATACGAAGGGTTTTGTGGGAACCAATAAGAGAATAGATGCAGGACAAAGTTATGGATTTATCCTGGAACTGTTGTAGGAAAATACTCAAATACGTAAGAACCATGTGGTAACACTTTATTTGACGGGGTGTGAATAAGACTGACATGGCAGTGTCATGAACATGAAGGAGTCTTGGTGAATGTCTGACTGTTGTCATGAACTGTCAATCAGTAAATAATGACACTTTTAATGCAAAGTTGCTCTAAAAGTGGCATTAAAAGTGCCAACTTTGCATTAAAGTGTCATTATCTATACAATATTGTAAAGTTGACACTTTTAATGGACTTTTAATGCAACTTTTAGAGCAACTTTGCATTAAAAGTGTAATTATTTAACAAATGACACTTCATGCCAACAGTCAAACACTCCTTCATGTTCATGACAGGTGTTTTGTCATATCTATGACAGCGTCATGTCAGTCTTATGCACACCCTGTCAAATAAAGTGCTACCAAACATGTCTGTTTACTTGCAAAACTCAAATATCTATACTCTGAATATTAATCGATGCTGTTAAATATGAACTGTGTTTTTTCCATTCCCTGAGTTGGGAGGTTGTTTTTGTGGGATGAGGCTGGAACGGTATGAAAAATGTAGAGATTTGGCACTTCATCTAAAATTTCATCTGTTATGTGAAATAATCTTTAGTAATTCAATTCTAACTGGGACAGACATTTAAAATTAGAGCCTACATAAGATATTACTATTTGAC